>NC_053451.1:77693049-77997386 GCF_015227805.2 Hirundo rustica | reverse complement strand
AATATGTAATAGTTTTACACTTGGCAGATAGCTAAAGAAATGTCACCAGTGTTTGAATTTACCTATTGCCTGTCTCAACCCAATGTGATCCAGAATGTTGAAGTTAATAAAGTTAATCTGTAAGGGAAAAAAAAAAAAAAAAATTAAACACAATTGGGATTTGAAATAAAGATAAGTCAGGAATCTGGATTTCCTTGCACTCCAGCTGTCTGCTTTCCAGGAGCACTGTAACTCTCCTCATATGGCCATGGGGAACCCAGGAAGCGGCAGTGCCCACAACCTACCATCATCTTGGTGCTCTCTGAATCAGGAGGCTCTTCTTCCCTTCAGGCTGGTAGGAGTTTGGTGGTGGTGGATGCTGGCAGACTCTGACATAACCAAGCATGAGCTGCCGAGCAGTGGAAGTCAGACTGCAAGTAGTGAAAGCAGAAGTGTCTGTCTCAGGCACCTAGACATGGGCGAGATGTATTACAATCACAGGTGCTTTTTGTAAACCACAAACCAGTTGATTTTGTTCAAAGCACCAGAGAAAACATTTTAAAAATACACAATGTTGATTTTTCAGTGTTTTCAGAGTAAAAAAGAAATTACTAGCTCCACAGAGGAAACTAGGCACTGGAGTGCTCTGTTGTCCACTGAAAAATGAATGTAAAATGTTTTAACATTCATTGCAAATGAATGGGATCCAGGCTGCTCTTATATCATAGAATTGCCAAGGAAGATACTGGCTTCAGCTTCTAAGAAATGGGTACAAGTTGTAGCATAGTGAATGGTATATCAAAAGAGTCTGCAAGGAAAGCCTGATTTATGGCAACTCAGTGGTAACAGCAGAAATCATCTTCCTGCTTTGCATTCAGATAGGCTGGAAAGCCCTAAGCAATATGGGTAATCAGTTCAAAAGTGTAATCATCAAGTATTTTAGTAAGTAAATTATAAAAAGGATTTTGCAAGATATTTTGTGACAGTATTGGCTGCCCTAAAACTTCTTAAAATTTCATGTTGTGTATCTGTGTTGAGTAAGCCGCATAGTAATTTACAAACTTAGCAGTAAAGTTGTAAATATAAATAGTGACATAGTAGCTGTGCTTTACTTTATATATGATAATGAAACATTAATCTTGTGAAAAACTGTCCTTCAAAGCAGTAAGCCTTGGTTCTGTATGATTTGTATTGGTTTGTAATTTTTTTTTCATTGAATTTTCTGAGAAGTCAGTTGGGCACTGCAAAGGCAAAGGGATAGACATGGTAATTTCCCTTCTGCCAGTTGAAAGGATTTTATGGGGACATTGAAAATATGAAATGCTTTGTTGAATAGCTGGTACTAATGTCTTTTTTTTAGGAGTTTGGAGAGAGCGTGGCAGTTCCTTTTCATTGTTTGTGGAAAACTTTAGTCAAAGAAGGGCTTCATAAACAACTGCCTTGCACAGGATTTAGTATGTGCAATGTTACTTAAACAGGTAATTTAAATGTAAGGTAGATCCCTACATACTCAAAAGGGTTGTTTGCTTTCTTACCTTCTGGTTTACAAAGACAATCCTGGTCAAAATATATACACAACATATTTTAGTAGAAGAGCTGAGCCTGGTTGTTCTTTGTCTAAAAATTAAAGGGCCCCACCATCATATTCATAAATGATTCATTACCTTTGAGGTTTGGCAGGCTTTTAAGGTCACCTCTCTTTAAATTTGAAAATGCTTGCTCACATTCAAGTCTTGCTGCCAGGAGGACTCAATTCATTAACTTGCACTTACATGGATGGCTATTTTACTGTTACTTTAACCGAACTTTTATGCTGGCTGCCTGCTGTGTCCTGAGTGCTGTGAGCATTTCAGAAAGTAGGTGCACGCTGTGAAGGCAGCCCTCTCTGTAAATAATGTTCCAATTAATAAGACAATTATGCAGCACTGCAGTACTTTATTGCTGTTCTCTGTTACTGCAATGTTGGTCAGAGCACAATAGTGAAGAGACCATCAACATTTTCTTATAAGCCCTTCTCTCCAGAAGCTTAGGCTTATAAATTCATACCACTCTGGAAATTCAATGTAACCAAGAGGCAGAAAGGCATGCATTTTACACTATTCTGATATAAAATTATTTATAGATTATACGAGTGAGATTAAAATGAGAAGAGGGCATTTGGCTTAGTGTTTTTTTAATATGAAATGCTTTGGGGCTACTTTATGGGCTGTAAGAATAAAAACAGACTGGAAATGTATCTTCAGTTACATTTTAAAATGTTTACTATAACTCTCCAAAGGCATTTTAAACTGAAATTTTACAGGTCGTTAGTCTGTTATATAAGCGGGTCCTGGAACAAATGTAGATTGAAATTTCTAAGGTCCAGGCACAACCTGTGAAGACCTGGGTAGAATCTAGTTTCCCAGCACAAAAGATTCTGCATTCCCCTGCTGAGCTGTCAGTGTTCCTCTGGGGAATGCCTGTGGTCTACAACTGCTTTGCTCTTTTGATTTAAAGTTTCCCGAATAATTCCATTTATATTTCTGGTCACAAAAAATATTTCCCTCTAAGCCATTTGGTACCTATGTCATGTCTCAGCTCAAAAGAGATGCCAGAAGTAGCATCTCTTTTTCCCTCTGGGCCCCAACACTGTAAGGGATCCTCAGACTTTGCCCTCCCAAGTAATGATACCTAAAAATTCCAGTACTGTGTTATTTTAAAACGTGTGAGAATAAGATGTATTCATTTTCCCATATGACAGCTTTCTCATCAAATAGTTAGAGAAACAATGGAAGAAGGAGTATGTCCAGGGTGAGACCAAGAAATAAATGGAAAAAAGAAAGCAGAAAGAGCAGAATTTACAGCCCTGTGGCAAAAACATGCAGAGTAGGTGGCAGTCTTGGCTCCTTGTATCAAATACAGATACAGTCTTCCATTCACCTATAAATGAATACATTGGTATAGACACATACATAATCTGGGAAAATGTTATGAGAATCCTAACAGTGGACTTCAGATGTGATCAACACCAATACTACTTTAAATAACATCAGTATCATTTTTCCATGCCTCATTGCAGTTCATCCAGCTGTTATGAACATTTGAATTCCCTAAGATGCAGAATTCTTCTCTTGTATATTTGTGGAAAGCCCAGTGCATTGGAGATCTAAGACTCCATTTGAATCCTTCAAGTCTGTGATAATATTTAATAAGTATCAGGTTTGCCCATCTTGTGCACACATGTGCATTTTTCAGATTATCAGGAAATAATGCTCCTTTTCTGTCCTTATCAGCTCTCACAGTTTAACTGCAGATTATTTACTGTGGCTTAGATTTCACAGTATTAAATTTAGAACACAAACTTCAGAGGCTTTTCTAATCTATTTGATCTAAAATTCACTGGAGAGATACCTGTTCTCAGCACCATTTATCTGACAGGTTGAAGCTGTCCTTTAAGGTGGCCATCAGCCAAACCACATGAATTTGGATGAGAAAAAAATAGTTGTTTATGTGCCTGTGTTCACTTCTCAGGAGCCTTCCAAGTTCAGCTACTAAGGCCCCTCCAAATTCCTTTGGCCTCTGTTTAAGGGCCAGTGGTAAGCTAAGCTGGTAGCTTGTCTCCAATTGCACCCCAAAGTTCTTTCATCAGTTGGTAAAGTCACTGGTGTTTCAAGTGAAATAGCTTAATATTTGTTTTACATTTTAGTGCTCAAAACTTCACAGTACTCAAGGTGAGACTGCACCAGTGCTGAGTAGATATAGAAGTTTTCCTTAGGCTTTCTGGAACTGCAGATGTCTCCTTTGTTGGGTGCCCAACAAAGCAAAGACCGTGCACAGGTTTCTATAGGGCCTGACCCAGAGGAAAGGCAATTGCAGAGAGGAGAAAGAGGCAGCATGATGCAGCACCTTGGATCTGGTTTCCAGCAGATCTTTCTCTGCTGGAAACATTCCTCCTTCTAATGCATTGCCTCTTATTGCTGTTGGTGCAAATGTAGGAAATGAAAACTCCTGGGGTAACCCAGGTTTCCCTGAGGGAAAACATGGAGGCATCAGTTGTGGGAGAATTTCCACGTGTATATGGCTGTGGGGAAGAAGGTGATGAGGAGGGGGTGTACCCAAGAGCCAGGCTATCCTGCAGGTCTGTGTGAGACATGAATGTTCTTGCTCTAGAATTTTAGTGAAAAAAGTTGTGACAGCTAAAGAAGGTTGGGCAAGGAGGCACAAGTGAGCCAGCTTCCACCACTGACTCCTTTTCCACCAGGAGCCAGTGGAGAGGTGCCACGCCAAAAACCCTGCTGTCCTGCAGACAGGGCACTAATGACTAACGGGGCTTATTCAGGGCAGCCAGGACTCAGAACTACAGTGGGTGCCAACCATCACATCATGCAGCAATTCTGCACAGGGGTGTCATGCACAGACCCCAGCGCCTGTTATGGAGGTGGATGAGGCTGGAAGTGCTGAGCAGAATGGTTATTTTTGTGCTCTCACTGTTACACAGCTGAACAGCTGCTTCTGTGCTCTGACAGCCACTGAGGGAAGTCCAGCCTGGCTTATGAGCGAGAGAGCAGTGAACAATGAAATCTGCATGAGAGGTTGTAATGCCCAGGTCAGGCCATCAAGTTCCTTTAATTTCTTATGGTAGTTTATAAAAGAAGCAGCAGAAGCAGAAGAAAGAGTAGGAGGAACAAGAGTTATACATTTACTTTATAAAAATATATGTCTGCATTTTAAATATCTTACTGTTAGGTTTCTCCAGGCACATTGCTTTGGGTTTCTCTGTGACATTACTTTTTCATTTCAGTGTTGTAGTATTTTTCTGAAAGCACTTACTATAAAATCCATACATTCTTACAAAGTTCTTTCTAAAGGAAATCCCAGTTTTCTAATGAATTTTGTGGACTGAGTCTGTTATAGTTGGTCCCACGTGTGATTACTCTGCAAACTTTCCTTTGCTGTACAAGCCAAGGACTTTGCCAAGAAATGAGGCCAAAATGATTACAACAAAGTTATTTATAACAACCAGAAAAATTAAGTCTTATCAAGTGACAGCATTATCTTGTGGTAATAGACAAACTCCTCTTTGTTTGAAAAAGCTAAGTTGTATATAAAAAAATTCAGGCTGACAACTGAAGCACAACAGTAGATACATGGAAGATGATTTGGTTTGCAAGTTTTAGTGCATTTATTGCTGCTCTGAAAGCTCAGACAGACTTTTTACATGCCTAACCAGTGGCCCAACATGTAAGATTCTTGCAAGCCTCATAATGTTTCGAGCAGCTCCATTTCAGGATGTTGAAAACCTTCAGCAATGCACCACAATAACTGGTTAAAAGGAAAACATACTGTTCAAACAAATCTCCATTAAACTGTCATCTTTACTTTTATACTTCTTTTATTGCTATTATGGGGATTTGTGTTTTTGTTGTGGTTTGTGGTTTTTTTTGGTTTTGGGTTTTTTTTGTTTTGTTGTTGTTGTTGTTGTTGTTTTGTTGGGGGTTTTTTTGTGTGGTTTTGTTTGTTTGTTTGTTTGTTTGTTTGTTTTTGTTTTGTTTTGGGTTTTTTTGTCTCTCCATTAGGAAGAGGTAGAAAGTGACTCCCTAAACAGAGTTTTTCACAGTTTGAAGTGTACAGAAATTGAGCAAGCACTGTACGCAGAAAGGGAAAGAACACATAGCAGTCTCCTTTTGTTTGCAATTGAGCAGTATGGAGTCTTAAAGCAAATTCAGCCACAGCATCTCACATATGTTTTATCTTACACAATAACTTAGGTCTGCTTCCTGCTCACAAGCAAATAACCTTCACCTGGGCCAAATACACTGCAAAGATTCTGGCCCAAGCATAAATAACATATAAATGTCAAGGTGGAAGGGTAGTAAGTTTATTAGATTGAGATACAAATAATGAATGGCATCATAATGAAGCTTTTCTTATTGAAACCATAAATGAAAAAAGGCAACAGAAAAATTCTGAGCAGGCCATCAGAGGAGTGTTTTTTTCAAGGCCAGTGGAAGAGCCCTTCCTGCCTTCCTTGGGGTAACAGCCTTCCTGGGGTTCCCATTGCCTCCTCCCCACAGGGCAAGGAGAGAAGCATTAGGCAGCCCCCTGGAAAGAGTGAGCCAGGCCCACAGGAGGGATGCTCAGGGTTGGTGTGGAGGCATCCAGGCAGTGCTGAGAGGAGAAGAGGCAGAGTTCATTGGTGAGAGAGGGAGAAACCCAACCCTACTCCCAGGCGTCTGTCCAAGGGCAAGTGGTGACACAGTCACTGGGGACAGCAAGGAAAATGTCAGTGCCGAGTAATGGACCAGAATTTTCCCCATAAAGCACCACACAGAGGTGGCTAAGTACTGAAGATGTTTGCCCAGGAAAGCAGGGGATCCTTGGGTATTTCCCAAATGGGGCCAGTGTTGGTTATTCCTGTTCTCTGGCAGAGCGGGCGGCCCCAGCAGCTCCCGGACCTTTGCTGTGCGCTGTCAAGGAGCCGCGTCAGCTCAGAGATGTCCTGCCTTGGTAGAGATGCATGGTATAAAAATCCTGTGCCCTGGGAAATACTTCCAGCTGGCCTTACTGCCCGTGCCTCCGCAGGGCCTGCTGAGTGTGAAGTGCCACGGTGAAGGTCAGAACAGCCTATAAAGTGCGCGGTATCCACCAAACCTTTACCTCCTGCCAAGTCACCTGCTCGTGACTGCAGAGGGAAACAAAATGCGCGCCCTTGGCAGCCGTGCGGCTTTCGCTATGCCACGGTACTTGATCACATGTGGAGCATCGGATGCAACAAGATTTTTTTCCCACCCTCTGCTTTTTTGGTAGCTCTTTTGCAGTTCTCTTCCCAGTCTTAGCACTCATTTCACTCCTTGTCTCACTTTGGGAAATCCTTAGTGTGGTACTACAACTCCACCTTTTTGTTTTCCTGTGTCAAATGTTAGGCCAAGTTTTTAACAGATAAATTATTCATGTCATACTTGTGGCTCCATGTTCAGTGTTTAATCGTTTCTTTTAACAGAACCAAAAGTCTAGATTTCATCAGGGCAATTATCCACCATAAGCCCCTGGTGAAAAAATTTTCAGTGCTTTTCATCTAGGCTTGGTGAATGAGGTTGACAATTAAAACCAGATAAGAATATCTTTTTGGTAAACAGTCTTTTTACCTTGAAAATACTGCAGTATCAGCAGTCCACCGGAAAGCGTTTTAAACCATGACACATGAAGTTCTCACAGTGTAAGAAAGGCATTAAACCCTAATGTTTGCAATGTCACTTGCCACTGAAGAGTATGGTCAACTATTCAATAAGTGATTTGAAAGCGCTGACTGAAAATACCCAGTTGTCAGTATTAAAAGGTCATGTACTCACTCTTTAAGAGACAGCAAATAACCAAAGAGTTAATTCCCTTCTAGCTGCACCTCTGTAAAAGTTTCTCAATTTTTGCAACATTTTATTGACTTTAATTGACAATGCCAGTCTTGATCCCTGTTGAAAGGCAACCCATTTCTGTTTAATCAGAAATGTTACTTGATCCTTCAACAGGGAAAATACTGGAAAAAAATTGTGCTTTCTAACAAAAATATACACATATATTGTAGATAGTCACAGGGGAAACACACTGAAATTTGACCAGAATATAGCCAAGAAGAGGCCTTTTGACATTTTGGTGGTTTAGTTTTTTGGGTTGTTTTTTGGTTTGGTTTGGGTTTTTTTTTTTGTTTACTTCATAGTGATAAATCTTTGGAAAAAAAAAGATGTTTTTCTTCAACACCACATATATTTTGCTTTATGTAGCCCTAAGACTGATGTGCATGAGGCTCATTGTACAACTTACTGTACAACTTGTTTTTCCTTCTGCGATCACACTCTCAGCAAGGTATGGAGCAGACTTTGGTAGATGACAGCAGGTAAAGCAAGGCTGACTACAAACATAAGAAAAAGTTTTTGCATTCATATCACTGTGAGCACAAACAGTTGCAAAGGGAGCGGAAAAAAAACCCTTTCCAGCAATTATTTTATTGTTCGTATGTACTGTTGTGGGAGTTTTCCTTTTGAGCTTCTAGCAATGAATGCTATTGTGGGAACTATTATTGTTAGATTTGGGTAATATTTTTTTAGAAAAAACAGTTAACATGGCAAAAATGCTGGGTTTGTTTTTCCCCAAGCCAGAACCACTTTTCCCAGGTTTTTTATCTGACATCAGCATCAGGCTGGAATGGGTAGCCATGGCCATAAGCATTACAGACAAGTTTCTGCCACCCCCTGAGTGGGTGGCCAGCAAACTACAGTGCTCACTTGGGAAACGGGATAATGGGGTTTAACTTCTGATATGGTCACCAAGGTTTTAAACCTGAATATCCTGCTTCTCATGAGCACAGTGCACCCTCCATGCTATGAGAAACAGAGGATGGAGTGGGGGAAACATCCTCAAACCCTCTTGTTGATGGCAGAAGACCTTGAGTAACTGAGACCAGCACCTGAGGATAAGCTTCACTGACACTCTTTCTTTGAACTGCTGTAGAATGGAAAATTACTGTAAGTGGGAGATGGCATAGCCCAGCTGTTTTCATTAGTCCTCATTGCTATGTCCTAAAAGAGAGACACAAAGCTCAGGAATACTGCCTTTCAGCATGGTAAATATGTGTATAGCTACTGTATGGCATTCGTAGAGGCATTGCAGTCCTGCATAATAGTTCTATTTCAAGAGGTATAAAAAAGGAAACCCTTGTATGATGCTTCATAATCACATATTTCATTCAAAATATGTCTAGAAAGCCCAATTTTCCTGTCCTGCCAAACTTCTGCTCACAGTAAGGACAAGCATGAGGCCAGCATAAGTCTCCCACATCCTTTGTTTGCCTGACAGGCATGTGGCTGTGCAATGAGCTGATAATCAAAGGCTTTACATCAGAACAGCCATAATTTTTCTGATCCCTTCATGAAACATATAAGCCTTACAGAAACAATTCAAGTTTGAGTCTATGCTTCCAAGGGAGGTTTGTGGGTGTTTTGGTTTTTTGGGTTTTTTGGGGGGTTTTTGTTTAGCTTTTTTTTTTTTTTTTTTTTTTTTTTTTTCTTTAAGGGTGAAAACATTACCACCTAGTGGCAAGGCTTCAGAGCATAGCAAACCTAAAATCTTGGATCAAAAAATAGGTATCTTGAGTTCCTGTGCTTGTGCTTGATACAAAAAGAACAAGGTGAAAAATAGTTATGAATTCAAACAGGCAGGAGAAAACTGGGTGTAGATATGTCATCAGGGGGGTAAATTTCTGACATTCTCAAGTCGAATCTTGTGGCTTGACGGCTGCAACTGGTATATGCTGGTTGTAAATTTTCATCCCACCTGAACTGAATAAACACAGCACATCCTGCAATTAACAAATAAATGTGAGATGAACCCTACAGTTAGGAAGCTTGTCACATGTTGTGCTTTTGCACATGGACTATTCAGACCATTAAGAAAATTAGGCTCCAGGTGATGTAAAGAAGAGCAGGTGCTGATGAGAGGAGCTCCCAAAGTGAAGTAGCAATCTCAGAAAGAAGTGAGTCTGGAAAAAACCAGCAGCATGTATCTGGCCTGAAGGCATAACCCAGCAGTGGGGAAGGTGGAGGAGACCAGATAGCTTGCAGCCCATAATGCCTGAGAGTGTGAATGAAGAGCAGCAACACAGCAAGAACCAACCTGCCTTTCTGCTTGATTGTCCTCAGTCAGCACCTCGTGCCTGCTGAGATGGATGGTGACACTTCGTGACCACAGTGCTGGGGTCAGCCAGGGAGCGGTGGCTCAGAAAGCAGAGTAAATCTCTTGTTTCTTAAATAAGCCCCAGTTAATCCAGAGCCACTTAAGGTTGTTGTTCACTGTGTCTCACCCATGAGAGCACCTTATTTCTAAGTGATCCTTTTCAGCTAACTATTATTGTCAATTACTATGTATGGTTGAATTCATGAGGTTTCCCTTTATGTTATCTAAACCCTTTGGTTTAATTAGACTTGCCAACAACAACAACAACAAATATATATATATATATATATATATATATATATATATATCTCCCCCCCCCCCCCCCCCCCCCCGCTGACACACTACCGTGATTTTGCATAGTCTGTGATTAGGTGGATGTAACTCACTGAAAGAAGGTGTGTACATTGACTTCCTCTGGAGAAATTCAAGAACTGCCAGGCTGACATACAACACTGACAGGGTTATTAATAACGTTGCTGATTTGATATATCTGGCATTTTTCAAAGATTTTTCTATAAACAAGCATTTAATGCTTGACTGATATCTCTGTCGGAGTGGGTAGAGAGTGGGATTCAGAAGGAATGCAATCTGTGGCAGATGCGTATTTGTGAAATATCTCGCCTTCAGCGTCTCTCTCAAATGATGTCCCAGTTGTGCAATTCTTCCATTCTGCTTTGCTCTTGAAATTGCATATCCACAGAAGACATTAATGATAAAGAAAATTGGTGTCTCTTTTTGTAAACACCTTCTGGTCCTAGCAATGAAACTCCAGGGATCCAGACACAAATGGAAGCATTTGTGTAATTATTATATCAAAACTATGGATTTTGTTTCCTGGCAGGAAAATTATCTTATCAAAAAAACCTTTTGAAAGGCCACTATTTGAGAGTGCAACTGATTTTTATAGGAGACCACCAGCCAGACCTCTAGAGGAAGTCAGAAATAACCATGATATCCCCACATTGTTAAAGAATTAAGTTTACTGTGATGGACAGTGAAAGTTGTCCTCCCCATGAGAGGACCTAATATTTCTTTTTCAGGGAACCTGGTTCTTAACTTACCAAGAAAATAGCAAATAGCACAGGTACTCCCATAGGTTGCAATTTTGCAGGCATTTTTCCTGAGCCTGGGCACTGGTCTGATCTCCCAATGGACTGGTCTCGAAGGGACTCTGAATATATTATTGAAACATAAGTGCATGGTACTGACACCCTCGACTGTAGGAACTTGTCTGCAGCATTTTGAAAGCTCCAGCCCTCAGTGCTCGGGGGACAACTGTGATGAAGTGGTTGCACAGCTGCCAGAGAGCTGCTGAGCAGAAAGGAAAGCAGGCTTTGCCTGCATGGCCTGGGCTGGCAGCCTACCACTGTCAGACACTGTCCCAGAATTTGCTCTTCACACGTAAGATGGATGGCCAAGAAATTCTCCTTTAACCCCTCAGTACCCAAGTTTACTATTAAGTTTCCATGGATTAATTTATCAAAATGGTGAGTTTCGACCAGATTGGTATAATTTAGCAGGCTCCCAACACACACTTCAAAGACTAAGCTAAAACCAACCAATGAAACAAGAAACCCTGTATCAAAACCACAGCAGGAAATATATACTTATTAGGGATACCATATACCTTTCTTTAGGGACTAAGAATAAGGTGTAGGTAAAATATCTCGTTTAGGAAGGAGAAGGCTCTGAGAATACTTTATTGCAGCCTTTGAATACTTGCAGGGGGCTTATAAGAAGGCTGCAGAGACGTTCTACAAAGGCATGCAGAGATAAGACAAGGGGCAATGGCTTTAAATGGAAGGAAGGTCATTTGGATTAGATATCAGAAGAAATTCTTTACTGTGAGGTTGGTGAGTCACTGGAACAGGCTTCCCAGAGAAACTGTGGATGTCCCATCCCTCCAGTATTCAAGGCCAGGCCGGACTGGGCTCTGAGCAACCTGGTCTGATGAAAAATGTCCCTGCCCACAGCACGGGCAGGGGTGGAACCAGCTGATCTCTGAGAGTCCTTTCCAATCCAACCCCATTCCATGATTCTATAAAAGCTATAATTTTCTATGTAGACATTTTCTTATCTCAACATAAAGTTTTTGCTCAGTAGCAGCTATGATCAGCAGTCACTCTTCCCTTACACTTAGATAAGGATACAACACTTCAGTAGAGAAACCAAGAGGTTGCCCAGGGGAGCTGTGGGTGCCCCATCCCTGGAAACATTCAAGGACAGTTTGATTGGGGCTTTAAGTAACCCCATCTAGATGAAGATGATCATCTCATGGAGTTGGACTAGATGACCTGTGACGGTCCCTCCGTTCCACGATCCCATATGTTAGGCAAGAGTGACATCTACTGTCCGTGAGCACCAGCGGCCCTGAGCAGAGGCAGTGCTGTCCCTCTGGCCAAAACCCTCGCTGAGAGAGACATAAGGACAGGTGGAAGCAGTCTCAGCTCGTTTCCATCCCCCCACCCCCCACCTCAGGTTTTTCAGAGTGTATTCTCGGTTAAACTGAATGAGAGACAGTATTTTAGTAAATACTATTCAATCACCCAGACTTGTGGTTGATGAACAAAAATGGAATTTGGAGCTGTAATTCCCAAGGCAAGGGCATGCATGACCAAAGCAGTATGACTAGCAACTCGAAACTGATTGATCAAGAAGATGGAAGCTCTCAGTAAGTAGGGGTGTGTGACCAGAGGGCCAAATCTTCTTTCGTTTTGAAGAGGAATCTGCAGAGAATGAGAATCTGGGCTGTGAAACCAAACTTAAATCAAATACATTGAAGCATTTTGATATTGACAACAGGTGCAACCTAATCTGTGAACAGATCCCAAGCCTCCCCATAAGGATGCGTGTGCCCTTTGCCCTGTCCTACACTGAAATACCACAGTGCAGGCCTGAAAAAAGCGTTCCCATTAAAAACAACCCTGACAAATTGCTTATAAGAAATTAGATTAAACAGGAGAAATATTTTTCAGACCACAAGTCAAGTCAAATTAGTAATTTCAGGATACAATTTTCTACCTAAATACAGGGTACTTTCTGCATGTGAATGCTCAGCCTAACAAAGCACGCAGACATGCACACAGGCATACATATCCAGATCCTAGGTATTAAGAAATACTATAGAGGACTGCTTAATATTAAGGACTAATAAAATAGAAAAAATTTAGCTCTTTCAGCTAAAAGCTTTGGTTTTGCAGCCTCATGAGAAACAGTGAGTAAACAGACAAGTCTGGCTGAACTCTCTAGCTGTGGAAAGGATTTGATACAACACAGGGTAGATTTGTTATAAGGTCTGCCTTTCCTGAAGCAGGACACTTAGATACTTCTCATTCTTGAAATGATGGCTTAGTCTTACCCTTGGCTTTTACAGCTTGCAGACTTCATAGGATCAAAAAGATCCTGGAGTCAAGCATGTTGGCAGGGGCATCAGGAGGCCTCCAGTGCAACTGCCTGCTCCAAACAGGGTTGCACTAATTGCAAACCAGGTTTCCCAGGACTGGGATTAGTAAATCTCCAGGGATGGCACCTACACAACTTCTGTGGGTGGCCTGTTCTACCTCTTGCATGGCATGAGGGAGAAAAGATTCTCCTTACTGTAATCTCCAAACGCTTCCAACAAAATTTGGCATTTTTGGGTTTTGGCCACAAAAAGGCAGTGATAGAGGCAATAGGGAAAACACAGGCATTTTGAAACACCATCGGGCCCGTGGGCCAGCTGAGCATGCGAGGTGAAGACTGAACAGACACCAAGAACACGCAGACACCTACAGACTGGCGCAAGCACTGCTCAGGACTAAGAAATGTTTCACAAGAGGTGATTATTATGCCTAGATCTGCACCCTCATCTACTCTTCCACTGAACATGCCCAGTGTTTGGTAACTGTGCTGGATGAGGATGTCATATGCAAGACTTTTATTCTTGTCTTCCAGTCAAAGGACACAAGGGCAAAGGCGGACCATGGAAATCTTAGCTTTTTGCCTGAGCTAATCTTCCCACAGCGTGAAATCTTAAAGAAAGAAAAATAAAACACACCAAAGACTAGCATTTCCTATCTTGTCATACAAAGCCTCACAAGTATTTTTGGCATTCCTCAATGTTTTTGTTGTTTCACTCCAATAAACATTTACAAAACATGTGGGAAAATAAATTGGGAACAAACTTGCATCCTCGGAATATTCACATCCGACTTGCAGAGCTGCCAGGCACAGGAAGGGTGTGGATCTGTCCAGCATGCACCCATCCACCCTGTTAGGTCCTGCAGTCACAGGGGGGCAAAGATGTTACACCAAGAGCAAGAAGTAGAGGTGTTGGCATCCACCACATTTTAGCAGCCTGTGTTTCCCACTGAGTGCAGGAAGGAAGTGCTCAGCGCAGGAAGGGGAATGAATAGCCGGAAGAACACATGGCGTAGGTGCCTCAGTGGTGAAAACTGCTAAGCTGCCAATGCTCACAGGACATCTGCACCCTGGGAATTTTATGCAGAATCAAAGGAAAAGGGAAGCTTTTGCCAGAGGAAAAACTGTGTTTGTGAATGAAAACACACGCATGTGTTTTGTGCATGTTTTAAATCACCTTGATGACAACTGGTGAATGCACTTCAATCGCAGGCCCTTAAAATGTCTCAACTGCAACTATAAAACCTCTCTGTTGGAAAAAGAGGGGAGCAACACAGCAGGAAGGAAGCATGTGGCCCACAGAGTCAGATGATATTTATTGGGGGAATCAAGGGCTATTAGTATCCGACATTCATTGAAGCCCATAACACATTTGAAAACCTCATATCAGTCAGTGTGAAATCTGGCAATCTGACAGATAACATCTTTGAAGGCTTCAGTTGTAAGGGACCCAAAATATAATGACAGAGTAATTTCAAAGTCATTCCTTGCACAGGATGAAAATTGTTCAAAACTGTTTATAGGGAGATTACACAATGGATCACATGGAATTTGTGTAAGAATACATGCTAAGGCACGTCTAAATTGGAGCAAAGAACTTGAAATAACTAAATTATTTAAGAAAACCTCTTTTCAAGGAGGAAAAAGCAACCAGGTTTTGCTGGGAGTGACAGCTGGAGGATCCCATTTATTTTCTGACAGAAGGAGGCAACCTCTAACAACTGAACCACCTTAAGGTAATCATATTTTGGCGGCAAGCTGGAGTCCACATAGCCCAGCATAGTCATACCTGAAAAGCAGGAGAGACACTCTGACAAGGGCTATGCTATGGAGGCTTTCCTTGCTGAATTTTTATGACAGCAGTTGCTTTGCTGCATGACTTCACTGCCCTGTATGATAAAAGATGCAAGCATGGGGTATTTTATGATTATTAGACCCTATTAATTGCAAATTTTTTTTCTGCTTGTCCTACTCTGGGTGATGGTTTCCCAGCCCTGCTCATCTCTTTATATTCCCGTCTCTCCACCAGTAAGAGGTGGAGGGGAAGATTTTCTCAATTTTTAGATTTTTCAAGGGAACAGGGATACAAGGATCTCTTCTCCCATCTCTTCAGAAAGTGCAGAAAGGGCCCAGTCACAGTAAGAAGGAACACCTATGTGATCAGTGGATGAAGAGACAGAGAAGCAGGAAAGATTCACTGACTGCTGCAAGAGAATGTTAGGGCTTGGAAGGGTGGAGTGTGCAGAACAGTCCACCCCTGACACCCTCAGCAGAATCCTGAGGTAGCTTGGGCAGAGCTGACTGGTGCACACACATCGGGGGTGCCTGGGGCGTCTGTGAATCTGGTACTGCAGGCAGAGACATGGATGGCTCCAGGCACATTGCCAGAGAGGCAGAAACCCAGCATGGAGGCTGGAAGACCTAATGCTCCACCTCACAACGCCAGTGGCAGGAAGAAGAATAGGTAGAAAAGCCCAGATGCTAAGAGATGCCTAAGAGATGAAACAATCAGGAGGAAGCATGAAAGGGGATTGGATTATTACATTTAAATACTTCCACAAAAACAAAACAGCAATTGCTAAATGGGCTTCTCTCTCCTTATAGGAGAGACACATGTGAAGAACTTGAAAGGCTGGAAGTACAAACTAGAGAGTCATACCTAAAGTCTAAATGTGATTTCAGCTGTGGGCATGATTTGCCATTAGAACAAACTATCAAAGAAATAAGAGGATTTTCTCTCTCTCTCCCTCCCTCTTCAAATCAAAATTGTCCCCCTAATAATAATCAATAAAAAACCCCATGCTTAATACAAGTTATAGGAATTTAGAGCTACAATCCTATGGCCTTGGGTATATATGGTCTTGGGAATATAACCTTTTAGACTGTGTTTTCTAGAGCCTTTAAAGCCTATAAATCTGTCCTGCAAATTGTCTGACAATACTATCTTATGTTTCTCTGTGTCATATTTATGCAGAATACACTCAACTCTGGTTCAAAAATTCCAAAGGTAAAGAATTACTTGTTCTTCACTGCCACCCTGGACTGGCATATCTTAAGCTATGCTGATACCAGGAATCTCTTCCAATGAATGGGATCATGGTTATCACCTGTTTCTGTTTAAATATGCTCTCAAATAAACCAATCAGAGAGAATCTCTAAAGCCTCAACGTTTTGTAAGGCAGTACTTCATTTATTCCTGGAGGTCTTTTCCAGCTATTCACAATTTTTCAAAATTGTGCTGGCTTGAAGGCAAAACCAGCGAGAGACTCCAAGTCAGAAAAAGCAATTTAATAGGAGAGGAAAAAAAAGTAAAATAAAATAAAATAAAACAAATGCAATAGTACAAAAGATCACTGACAGAGTCAGAATACAACCTGAAACCGTGGTGGTAGCAGTCAAGATGAAGTGGTCTTGTTGAAGCAGTGTTCCTGCAGAAAGGTCTGGTAGCTCTTCTCCTCTGGGAATCCAGTGGGTAAGGCTGCCTGTGCTGTCCCAAATCCCAGATTATATCCAGGTGGGAATACTTGGCTCCTCCCCCTGGGTGGAGCATCCCACAATGGACTGATATCATTGTATCAATCTTGTAATGGGTCCTTGATTGCCCATTAAACAGAGATAGCTCCTGGAGGGAGTTATCTATGAGTCATGCAGGACGGCATTGATGGGCCATTAACAGAAGATAGTCTGGAGGGAGGGGGCAAGGGAAACACTGCACAACTTAGTTTCAACATTTCATGTACATGGTGATAGAATACATACTTTGGGCACATTTTACATTGTAACCTAGGACAAAAATCTTTTCTTGAACTACAAACACTAAATCTGAGAAGAAGAATTGAAGTAATGATGCCATTTTCATATAATTTGAATTGCAATGCCAGAACAATATCCAGTCTTATTCCAAAATACCATACCAGAGCAGAAAATTGATTCTTAGACAATGAATTTTAAAAATAATTTAAAAACCTCTATCTCTTATACATTGACAAGAATTCATAAATAAAATGCAGAAAGACCTTCATCCAGGTGTATAGGGATAAGCTGGGACTCCTGACTTCACACATTTGGTCTCCCCATGACTCCCCATGTGCCCTTTGTAGGATGCACAATTTCCATGATGCAGAGAACAGAAATTAGTACCATCTGGCACATGGTCACATGGTAAACAGTGATTTCAACCCTTTCTGTAGACATTGGTGGTTCATATCAGCTATTCCTTGGGCATTTAGAAGTCCAAAAGTAATGCTCACTCTCAAGGCTGATGTTACATTATTTATACCAGAAAGAGTTAAGGAGAATAGATTGTTTATGACAACTGAGCTGAAAGTTGTTCATGTGAAAATGGCAAATACTGCAAGTATCAGGTAGAGAAACAGAACAGTTATGCAATCATTTAAAAAGTTATATTTACTAAACAGTTTGAGCCTAATTCACCATTACAGTACATAAGTGCTTATATCTCCAGGTTCACATCTTTTATCATCATGAGAAAGTAAATAAAAATTCAAATGAAATGAGAGATGAAGTTCAGTGTTGGAAAACATTCAAGTTTTTTTTTTTTTTTTCAGCCTCATCTAAATATTTCCCTCTAAAGATAATAACTTTCCTACCTGTTCATGAAAGTTTGCAAATATTTAATTCAAAATCAAATCTGGAATACTTATGCTTTTGAAAGTGCTTTCTTTCCAAAAAAAGAGAAACCTGGAACCAGCCTAAAGATCACTGCTCTGAAACAGGTTGGAAGTCCATGCAGTCCAGTCAGCACAAGTCAAAACCTTTTGAAGAGAAGATCAAGTAAAACATGCAAATAGTGGCACTACAGAAGATCTCTGCAATCATAAAATCATAGGATTGTAGAATTATCTGTATTGGAAGGAACCTTTAGAGATCGTCTACTTCCAAACCCCATGTCATGAGGGCACCTCCCACTAGACTAGATCCCCATTCAACCTGGCTGTGACCACTTCCAGGGATGGGGCACCCACAGCTTCTCTAGCAACCTGTTCAATGTCTCACCACTCTCACAGTAAAGGATTTCTTCCTTCGATTTAATCAAAACCCTCCCCCTTTCAGTTAAAAGCCATTCTCCCTTGTGCTATTACTACCTGTCATACTAGGGTCACAGCAGGGTCATTGTGGCAAGAACTGCATGCTGGAAAATGGAGTCATCCTATAAAATCTTCAATGTCCACACCGTGGTTACACTGGCACCTCTAGGTGGGCCATGCTCCCTCCAATTCACTGTGCACAGGCAGTGAAACCCCTGTCGTAAGACACACAAGAATAAGCACTTCTTCCATCTCCAGAGGAGGAGGAGATTTGTGCCAGACCCTTCTTGAGAGCTGGCCATCACATTCAGGGAAGTGATGGTCTTTCTCCTGTTTTATTGCCTGGTTATTTAGGGACTATAAAATGCTCCAGATCACACAGCAGGCTGGCTGTTTTTATTAACCATAATCAAAAGGAACACATAATTTGACATAGGCTTCTTCATTCATATAGTCATGGAAGAGTTAAGGTTGGAAAAGACCTCCAAGATCACTGAGTCCAACCTTTGATTGAACACCACCATATTGACTAACTTACCACTAAGTGCCATGTCTAGTTGTTTCTTGAACATCTCCAGGGATGGTAACTCCTGCACCACCCTGGGAAGCCCATTCCAACATCTAATCACCCCTTTAGTCAATGAAATTCTTCCTGATGTCCAACATGAACATCCCCCAGCACAGCTTGAAGCCGTTTCCTCTTGTCCTATCACTGGTTGCCTAGGAGAAGAGGCCAGCCCCCAGCTTGCTATAGGCAGCTGGAGAGCACAAGCTGTAGAGGTCCTTTCAGGCAGTTGTAGAGAGTGATAAAGTCCCCCCTCAGCTTCCTTTTCTCTAGACTAAACACCCCCAGCTTTCTCAGTTACTCCTCACACAACTTAATATCTAGACCCCTCTGAATAAGATTCACGTTCCTTCTCTGGACACACTCCAGCACCTCAATGTCTTCCTTGCAGTGAGGGGCCCAGAGGTGAACACAGCACTTGAGGTGTGGCCTCAGCAGTGATGAGCATAGAGGAGCAATCACCGCTCTGCTCCTGCTGGCCACAGTATTGCTGATACAGGCCAGAGTGCCATTGGCCTTCTTGGACAACAGCACATTCTGGATCATGGTCAGCTGGCACTTGAACAGCAACCCCAAATCCTTTTTCTGCCAGGCAGTTTCCCAGCTATTCTTCCCCAAACCTGGAGTGCTGTGTGGGATTGTTGTGACTCAAGTGCATGACCGGGCACTTGGACCCACTGAACCTTCCAAAGATGACTTCAGCCCATGAATCCAACCTCTCCAGGTCTCTCTACAACCCCCTTCCTCTGGCCTCTGGTAAGCAGAAAAGGGATGGAGTCATGTAAGAGGGTCAGGGTAGTTGTCTGTCATTCATTAAATTCTTTCCTCCATCAAAACCCATCTCCAGCTGGGTTGCCCTCACAATCCCACGGTCTTAAATATCTCTCCCAGCCACAAGACCCATCTGAGCCCCAGTTTCAGAGTCCTTGCTCTTCTCAGAGACAGATCCAGCCACGCAGAAGGGGCAACAGGTCCCACCAGCCTCCCAGTTTGGAGAGCATGAGTACCTTTGCTGTCCTTGAGAGGCAAGGGTTTGGTCCCAGCTCACAGCATATAACTGTAGCAGAGAAGGTGGATGAAGCTCTGAAGCTCTCTGCAGAGAAGTTCCTATCAGTTCAAAACGCTGCTCCTTCTGCATCCTTCCCCCCATCTCCCACCTCTCCTGTGCTCTGGGACTCGGAGCATGGGCATTCCTTCAGACAGGCACTGAGCTGGTGCTGCCTCTCCCTGCCTGACTGCTGCTGGCCCACCTCCCTTCCTGCAGGCTGGAAGCAATCCTAGCAAACCACTCCAGCCAAACTGGGCAGGTTACAGGCAGTCCCAGCTGATTCTGAGTGAGACAGGGTAGGTCCCTATGTCCCAAGCAGGTGTTGGAGGCCAGACAGGAGGACATGTGACACCAGAAGAACCCTGCTACTTGGGGACACGGCAGCTAGTCGGCAGGTAGGTGAGATGGGGCAGAGCTGCTGTCACTTAGCACCGTGGAGCCCATGCTGTTGTCACCTGGCGGAAACCTGGGAACAGAGTCAGAATGTTCCCTCAACTTGCCTGATAACCCATGGGGGCTTTCCCAGCCAGTCTCACTGCACTGACCTGTGGAATTTAAAAGCAAACTCTGCCAGCTGGAGTAAGGTATTTAAGAAACCGGCTGTGAAGAGGAGAGAAGACAACACTAAGGGTTTATAGTTAAAATGCATGTTTTAATTTAAATGTAGGAACTTGGAGGCAGGGCAAAGTGGAGCGATATGATGGAAGATGGAACAAATTAAACTTATCTGGGATGCATCCAACGCTTGAGTTAAATCCACATGCTCTTTCTGCATGAAAATATCTCCTGAATTATAAAGTGTAAGGGAAGGAGGGCTCACATCTTGATCCCTAACTATATAATTTGTGTCTTTTAAATCTAAGTCAGCTGAAGAGTTGAACACTGCAAGCCAAATTCTATTTAATTTATTCAGCAGCACATCTGTGTGAAATATAGTCCAATTACAGGCACTAGGTTACTTTGCCATGGCTGCAGCCATTTGGCTTTTATTTCCAGCAGGCTGTAATTAAATTATCACAATGCAGAAGCAGACAAGTTTCCCTTATACGTGACTGCAATTAAAGACGTGCAATCACAACATTTTTTAAAGTGACTCCAATCAATTGGTTACAGTAAAGAATACCATGTAATAAAGCAGTGACTCCACCATTAAGACTGAAAGAAGGCTTCTATTTCAATAATCTGGTTCTCTTCTAGTACAAATTCTGCTTTTGGATAATTTATTTAAAGTTCATTATGTGTCTACAGCGTATATCATTTGCTCTCAGCTTGGGCTGCAGAAGTGCCATTATGGTCAATTACTTAGTGTGATAAAATCTGCCACAGTACAAACTGTTCCTTAATTAGATTTAAGTTTTGTCTAAATTCTATTTGTAATTCAGACAGCAAAATAACAAGGCCAACAGCAAAGATTCACTGTCTTCTTCCTTTGGTCCCTGTTGTAACCTTAAGGCAGTTCAGAACTGAAACCCCACACCCACGTGCTTTTCTTGCAATACTTGTCCCCACTTTGTGTTTCCACAGCCAGTGCAGGGCTTGGGGTGTGGTCTGGCCTCTGAGGGAGCTCCTTGACCTGCATCCAACCATAACAGAGAGCACATGGATGCTGAAGGCTCCAAAAGCCCTTGAGGGCAAGTGGCTGCCAGCAGGGACCACAGAGTTGAGTGCCATTTATGTGCTTTTTGGTGATCCACAGGCATTTCCCCTCTGGCCTCTACAGTTTGCCACGGCAGCAGGCTGGTTGGTGGGGAACAAGGTGGTGACAGAATGGCAGTCTAACAAAACCACAAAGAAAGTGGTGCGGGGAGCAGCTCCCAGCCGTGCCCTTCATCTGGCTCGATAGCTGCACACTGTGAACAGCGGGCTGGGCACAGCCCTGGTGCTCCCAGCCTGAGGGAGCACAGCACAGCTTATGCAGGCCGTAGCTGCTGCTGTCAGCCTGCTTAACCATTAGCCACAGCAGAGGCTTCAAGTTTGCTTGGGAACAATGGCATTGCTGTACAACTGTGCATTAGAACCGCTGGATTTTTCCAAACAACTCCTGCACCATCCCCAGCCACGACAAGAGCTTTAAAACTTTTTTGCTCTTTAAAAACCATTGCCAGTGTTTGGCATACATCTTTTCAAGCTTCAGCTTCAGTTTTCAAAGTATAAATATATTTGAACCAAATGTTCTGTACAAATCCAAATTCTGAAACCTTTTCTGTGCAATCTCACAAGTGAAGGTAGAAGCTACAGCAAGAAAATTCAGAGCGAAACAAGAAATAGAAGCAGTGATTTAGTAGGATCCATTTTGACAGATCCAGGCCACAATAATTTGAGGACAAGCATCATCCCATAAGAAGCTACATTCCTCTGGAAAAAATTATGCTAGATGTATTCATTTTCTTGCAGAAGAACATCTGTTCCATTCTAGAAGAGTGCACTTCCTCACAGAAAATGCATTTACTGAATGCCATGTTAACAGTTATTTGCTATGTGCATCAGTGACCATCTATTTTCTGTTGTAGAGACTGTCTTCCAGGCTGTCTTTAACCTTCCCCAAATCCTGCTCATGTCCCATATTGTATCTTGCAACTGGATGCTTTACAAAATTGCGTTAATTTATTCCAATGTTTCAGAGAAGTTCTATCTAAGACTGGTGTCAAAGCAAAACATAATTTAAAAATTTTACAGGGATGGAAATTTACATAGCAGCTAATGACAAGCCTAAAGATACCTTATTTCTTGGCAACATCAGTCTTGTTAATTAACTAAAATAATGAAATATTCCACTATCAGTGGTTTCCAAGAAGCAAGAAGAAAAACGTTAACCAACTCTAGTAGCAAAAAGAATGTGAAAACATTTCAACATCCACCGTGGGGGTTTTTTGTTTGTTTTTTGTTGTTGTTGTTGGGTTTTGTTGTTGCTGTTGTTTTATTTTCTTTTTCTTTTTTCTTTTTTCTTTTTTCTTTTTCTTGTTCTTTTTCTTTTTCTTTTTCTTTTTCTTTTTCTTTTTCTTTTTCTTTTTCTTTTTCTTTTTCTTTTTCTTTTTCACCTGACTAACAAGGCTGCAAATGCCTTTTATGGAACAGTTATGTTCTGGAAATTATCCTTTATACTTTTGGCCAGTAGCACAATGAAACTAATCTGTTCTTCCTCTCCATTTGACCCCTGATGAGAGCAGAAAGTGAACTTTGTATACCAGGGGACACACATTAAACACTGTGGGCCTGGGAATCCCTTATATTACAGCTTCATTGTGCCTGTGTGGGCCCTTTCCTGAAATATGTATTTTAAAATAAAATTGGATCTATATAGATATGATAAAAAGCTTCTAGATCAAGATCAATTCTTATCAACACAGCAAGGTCTTTCCTTATTCATAAAAGTCACTTTAATAGGAGCACTGATGAGCAGCTGAAAGACCTGATTAGAAGTTGTTTTTAATGAGATGTGAGGAGTCATCTGTCAGTGAACACCAAACATTCCTCTCTCTCTTAACAGCTAAGGAGAAAAAATGAATACAACAAATGACATCTTAGCCAACTCCATCACCCAGCAAGGTGATGATTTTCCCAAATGCACTTTGTGGAAGTTGGTCTGGAGATTTCGCATGCCCACATTATGTATAACATGATCTTCCTGGTGGGCTTCCTGAGAAGTTCCATTGTCATGTGTGTTTACAGCTTCAATATGAGGCCTTGAAAGAGCAGCACCATAATCAGGCTGAACCTGGCACTCACAGATCTGCTCTGCCTCACTGGCCTTCCCTTCCTGATGCACTACTGTGCTACTGGGGAGCACTCGATTTTTGGTGAATTCATGTGCAACTTCACCTGCTTCAGCTTCCCCTTCAAATTGTACAGCAGCATCCTCTTCCTCACCTGCTTCAGTGCCTTCTGCTACATGGTGATGGCTCACATGATGAAGTTCTTCCACATCCAGAGGAAGCAGAGGGCAGCAGTGGCTTGCACAACCATTTGGTTGGTGTCGCTGGAAGCTGTCAGCCCTGTCAATTTCTTGATCTCTTCAAAAGGGACACAAAACATGAAGTCCTCATGCCTTAACCTTACCAGCTCTGAAAACCTGGGCACAATCAGGAGCCTGCTGACCAGTCTGGCCTTCTTCTTGCCCTTGCTGACCGTGACTCTGTGCCACGTGCTCATCATTTGCACCTTGGCCACTGGCCCCACACATGGACTCGCTACAAACAAAAGGCTCTCAGGCTTGCTGTTGTCCTCTTCATGGTCTTCTATGCACGCTTCTTCCCCTTCCATGCCTTTTGGGTAGCTCTGTTGCCTAAGATCAGAAGAAAAACTTTCCAAACAATATTAGAACTTATAACATAAACAGCAATCTTTTAATGAAAGCTCAGGTTAACTACAGTTGTGTCCAGACTCCACTTGGAGAATAAATCCACTCTGCCTGCTGTGTCTCTTGGCCACTGGCTCCACTCAACACGTGTAGCAACTTATGTCATGGTGGGAGACAACTTCCAGCAAGCCATGTCCTCTCCTTCAAGGTGTATGTAGAGCAAATACATCCAGAAACAGGTAATTCAGGAGCAGAAACTACATGATCAAGTCAGAAATCACATTAAAGTTGTGAAGGAGTCCCTTGAAGTAAATTCCAGCAAACCCAGGGTGGTTTTGGTGCTCCAAGCTCCTGCAAAGACAGTTGTGGTGGTATGATAGCAAGAATTGCAGCTGACTTTGCCCTCTCCCTGCAGCAGAGCACTTGTCAAAAAGCTGTCTTGGAAGCAGGTTTATATACACCTCTCTTAGCAACCAAAAAAAGAGGATGGAAAAGACAAGATTGTAAGCCACCTTGAAGGTGAAATGAAAACCATTCAGCCAGATTGTTCCCAAAGACATTTGGGAAACACAGGGCTCTCTAGCTCTGGGCTTTTCTATTGATTACAGAAATATGGAGAGCTTAGTCTGGACAGGAGAACAACTTCTATTGATTTCAGTGTTGTCACTGATGTAGTGCTTTGTTTATTACAGCCTAAGTAAAACACAGCAGATATTGTCACAGTTGCTGAAAGCACTGAATTGTACGCTTAGAAAGCTCCTGGATAAATCAGATGTTTTCATATTGGGTGGACCCAATGAACTTCATCATAGGGCACTGAGCAATTTAATGGTGGAATCTTAGAGTTGGCTTAGGGGAGGATGGGAAGAATAGGAGAGGAGAACATACATGGTGACAACCAGGACATTTAAGTATATATAAATATATATAAGCATATATAAGTGTAAATAAGTGTGTGTGTGTGTGTGTGTGTGTATATGTATGTATGTACATGTGTATATATATGTGTATAGAAATATATATAAGCATATATGTGTATATAAGTGTGTGTGTGTGTGTGTGTGTGTATATATGGAAAAATGAGAAAAAATTAATTAAATCACATTAATCTACAGAAGACAATTATAGATGAGTACCAGCCTGAATCTATAATCTGTGTGCAATCCCAGATCAATCTGTTTTCCTATTACAACAAATTAGCAGGCTCCTGCATGAAGGATAGGATGACGTCACATATCTTGACTCCAGAGGAAGTTTTGACTGAGATTACTCTCTTGTGTGCAAGCTAAGGAAACAGTCTGGAGAAAAATACTTTTAACTAGTTTTGGAGTTTATGCTCAGAGTCAAGATAATAGTGATTTACTATCAGAGTAGGGGGAGCCACAGAGTGGGGATTTGACCAGTCTGTCCTGGGTTCAGGGGTATTTAGTGTTTTCATTATCAAACTGGATGACGAAATAAAGTCTGTTTCTTATATTTACATATAGACACGAAGCTGAGAGGACAAAATTAAGCTGAAAAATTGCAGCTATGATCTTCAGCTGTGAGCTTTAGGTTACTACCAGAGAGTGACAAGTGCAAAGTTCTATGTTTAAGTAGAAATAATGAATTATGCAAGCACAAAAGGAGAAAAATAAAGAACCCATTATTTAGGTAGCAGTTTTGTAGAGAAAGATCTGTGGTTACTGTGAATCATAGGCTGGACAGGAGTTGACAGTTTCAGTGGGCTGACAGTGTCAGCTGTGGCAAAAAAGCAGACATATAAATAAAAAATAGTGTTTATGATGCCTTGTGGATATTTAAAATAATTTGTTAAAGGACCATCCGTCAGATATGTCTTTCAGAAGCACTGCCACAGGCCTTTTGACATGTTTTCTAGTTTAATTTGTCTTCTGCACTGTTGTCAAAGGCCAAATTTTACAGGTTGCCATTAGATAGTGATCAATCATGGTCAAGCTATTTGGTTTCATGTATGCATGGTTAATGGTTCTCCAAAAGTTACAAAACACAAGGTGATTCACACAAAATAAATCTCTTCTGACACAGATTCATAACATCTCAACTCTCCAGCATGGGTAAAAAGTACAAACACGCTGCACAAATTCTCTTCCTCTTTCACATCAGGGAAAGAACAGGATGCGTCTACCACTTACACATATACATCTGAAGGAGTGGATTAAAAATGATATGTTTTGCTCTGTCAGAGCATTTTTAATTCTTGTTCTCAGAAGCTCTTCCTTCTCAAGCCCAAGCCGAGCTTATCACACACAGGCAGAAGGTCTTCAATATAACTACATGTTCAATATAAAATGAAGCAGGTGAAAGCAAAAAATTGTGCAATGGAAGTCTTCAAGGCTTTCCATCTCTAACAACAAAAGTGACAGTCTCAGTGACTTGGAGAGGGGCTACCTCTTTGCCCCCTCCTCTCTTTCCTTAATATAGATGTTGTTTGGTTGCTTGCTTCCTATCTCACCTGCTCATCCACGGCATTTCTTCAATTAGTTTGGGCTAAACTAGCTGATTTTAAAGTGCCAAAGTAGATTAGGGGATGGTCCTAGAGCTGTAGTTCACTGGTGGGGAAAAAACCTCTAGGAGAAGGGCAGTCATGTCTCCCAGTGGTATGGCTGGATCTGGAAAAGGAAAAAAGTTCAGCCTTAACATGGACACTTCTAGAGGATTCAAGGACTGCTCAGGTGCTCTGCAGGACTGAGAGATCATTATCTCATGCAGCTCATTCCTTTTGCTTACTGTGAAGCTCGATAGCTTCTATTTTTAGCTGCTGTTAAGTTTACTGCTGAAACAAGGATAAGTGCTTCAATTGCAGTAAACAGGAGACACTTTTCAAGCTCTGTACACAGTGTGACAATACAGCTACATAAATTACTACACTATTGCAGGCTAATTCACACCATAGCTATGCTCCAGTGAGCAGGCTTCTATCAAAAGTCTCTGGTAGGCTTGTCTGCAAGGACAGTCACATCAGTTCAAGTACCTACCAGCAGGCAGCTCTCTGCCTGGGACTGCAGAGGGACCAAGAGAATAACTCTGCAAGGCAAACCTCTCAAGGGAATGTCAGCCCAGATGACATTAAAGGTGAAACTTCGGATATGCCAACTGTTTTTGTGGACGAGTCAAACCTTATTCCTCACAGTGACTCATGTACTGTCACAGATTGCAGCAGAGGTGTTTTTTACCTTTGTTTGTCCAGGGAGGAAATCAACATTTTTTTTCCCTTTTCTCCCCAGTTCTTCTGTTCCCAAAAGAAATAAAAGCAAAAAGGCCTTCCTCATATTCAAACCTCCCAGAGAGCAAAAATACTGACAGTAATGTTCTGCATAAGAGAGAATTGACAAAATCTGTCCCAATCTGGCTGCTCTGTGGAACACCTAAGGAGAGAGTTTGTAGCAGACTGCATGTAGCATCAGAATGGATAGCTGGGTGGAGATCTAGTGCAGAGAAAGTCTAAAACAACTTGGAAATGGTCTACTTTGACAATGTCTGTGTTGCATATTGCTGTGACAGAAGGCTTCAATTTTGTCCTGATGTAATGGTGTCTGTGTGTGGTGTGTGTGTGTGTGTATCTATATTTATGTCTGGGGTGCTGCTGCAGCAGCTGTGCAGTGTAACAGTGCACAGAGCCATGATCCACCCCACAAAGTGCAGAGCAGTGCCAGGCTCACCACTGAGTCATTTAGACCTCACATAGATGTTGCCATTTTGCTGGTAAGGTTAAGTGAGAAAAAGGAACTTTGAATGACTGCTTCCATCTGCCAAGATTTTCTGCTGTGAAAATGCAGGTTGAGCGGACCTAAACTTTAAAGCGGCAAACGACAAATGAGCACATCACTGTTCAAGTCCTACCAGCTCTGAAGTCAGTTTGCTTTTCTCTGCCAGCAGAAAAGGAGAAGAGATGTTAAGGAAAATACTTCATGTGTTCCCTTATGTTTCGTGACAGCAGAGGCATTCAACAGTGCCAGCTGATGCCACTTCACTGTAAATGCCCCATAATTGAGTCAAGGAGGGTAAGCCCTATTTATACTAAAGAAAATGTGCCTGTTTTTTTAAACAGCACCCGGAAAAGAGCAGTAATTCTAACTAAGGTGTCTTTCTGTCTTGATGCCCTAGCCTACAGGGCGCTGTGGTAGAGGGCAGAGTAACTTGGATGCCTCATAAAGCAGGAGAAAAAATTGCATTCCTGCTTTCAGTCAGAACTGTACTTTGGAGAAAAGGAGAAGGAGAGAATTAAAGTTGGTAAACCAAGATGCATATCTTTCTAAAACAAAATTTAAAGCTGACATGCTGTTTTTTTAAATACACAGAGGAAACATGATTTTTCAGAATGGCTGCAGGCAAGTGTAATGCACAGTATGTTTGATTCATCCCTGCTGGAACCTTAAAAAACATTTGAATTATAAGGTGCATTGTCTTCTAAGATTACTCCTCAGTTTCTTTACTCCCCAAAATGGTTCATATCACTGACTTCTGAACCAAAAGAGAGATGGTTGCCTGCAAGCTATCATACCAGTGATGCTCTCCCCTCTTAAAAGAAAAACAAAAATTCTGAGCTTCTGTGTTTATTTATTGAGAAAAAGTGTGGTTTTCAAACTACTTTATGAATTTCCTTCTATTTTCTAAAATAGTGCAAGAAGATAAGGTAAGGCAGAAAGAAATGCAACTCCACACACACGTGTCTAATGCCATACCGAATGCTAATAAAACAAGCTGGAAAGTATAGGTCCAGGAGAAATCTTCTTCATCTGTTCTTTTTTTAAATACAGTTGTATTTCCAGCATGATCCCTGCTACCCAAGCCAGCAAACCTGATAGCAGGTTACTCCATCCTTCCCTTTCCCTTCACTGCATCCAGCTTAAGACCCATTCAATTGCTTAAGACCCATCAGCTTTCTGGAAAAGTGATTGGGAAATTGATTTTGTCATTCTGATAGTTCTGCTAAAATCTTTGTGGTTCCCATTTGCCACTGAATGGCACAAGACAACTGGTTGCATCCCAAGGCCTTTTCAAGACAAATCCTGTGTATCTGGCAGAATTGGTGTTTTCTTGACAGATCTGTGACAAAGTGTTTTCATATTACCACAAGAACATCCTATGATATTCCCACATCTCTCCTCTAATTTTCAAGGACTTTTGCGGTGTCAGCCACTGTGCAAAGCGATGCCCTGGACCTGCAGCTGACAGGGCTAGAAAACACCTTCTCTGTGGGTGCCTCAGAGGGTATCCAAGGTAAAAGTTCCAGCTCTGCTCTGCTTACAGATCTGTATAGCTGGACAAAGAAAGGAGGCAGCCTGGCACAAAGTAGGAAAGCATTACGGGTGGATTTATTTCCAGCCCCGAACGATCCCAAAGGGGCAATTTTCCACTGAGTGAGGCAGGCTGGCCCAATCTCTTTTGGCCTCAGCAATGAAGAAGACCTGGCAGACAGTGGCACACAAATGCACTGTGCAACAATTTCAAGCATAAATCTTTTTGGAAATTCTCTTTTCCCTTCAATTCATGATGTTTCTTATCAACAGAAAGTTATCTTAACAGACGAGGCAGCAGCACCTGCCTTGAGGGGTTTCCTCACATTACCTTTCTGCTAGGAAGCTGCTCTGAGATATTTATATATCATCCCTATTTTACAGGTGATGAAACTGAAGCACAGGGGAGTTAAGTGACTTGCCTCCAGTCACAAAGCAAATTAGCAGCCAAGTGGGGAAGAGAGCAGTTCTCAGCCCCTTGCTTTTACAAAGTACATTTTAGGCTTGGGGAAAGATTTTCAGGGGAGTCTTGATTGCTCAGTGGTGGCACTTCAGCAATAAAAGCTGAGTTACAGCAGTGTCTGCACTACTCAGGCCCTACTTCATCCCCAACATCATACTCGGTATCTTGGAAAGAACACTCCTGTTTTCTTTCAGAGAAAGTTTGGGGGGACCAGCTCACCAAAGTTAATTATCTACCACTGTGTGACCTTAGCCAAGAGCCAGTAATTAAGAGCTGTATTCGTCCCACTTACAGGTTTCTATCAAGCATTTTCTGATTTGCATGTTAACACACAATATTAGCAAGTGCAGAGGGAAACTTTTCCAGCTGAAATGTGTGCATGGCACCGCGGGCTGGGAGGTTGTTCTTTGTGGGGTGCCAAGGTCAGAAATAGGTCCCATAATCAACCAGCTGCCTTCAGCCAGGGGAAGGGCACCACTGCTGAGAACGTGTGTGTGCCAGCTCTGCGAGAGCACATCGGTCCCGCTGTCATTCCTCAGGGCTGCTCCCTCCCTGGAGACACGGATCCACATCCAGCAGCCCATGTTCTGCCTTCAGAACTCTTCTTCTACCGGGAGAAGAGCAAATGGAATTAAGATGTAGATTTATCGTACATCTGAATTTCCATCCTTCCTTTGACTCAGCACGATTAAGACAGCTACAGTTGCTTATCAGAACCGGATACTTGTCAATGAACACCAGTGAAAAACTAGTCAGTCCCTCTACCATAACAAAATCCCAGCAAACACAGTCCCCATCCTTTTGCCGAAATGCAAACCTGCGTCTCACTGGGGGAAGGGAAAGACGGGAATGGAGCACTGTCTTTGCTGGGACCGCTACGAAGTTCGGCCGTGCGGTAATTCCCGCCTCTGCCCACGGGACTGTCCCATTCTCTACCTCCGCAGCTGGGATCTGCAGCTGCTGTAATTCAAATTCCCACTAGAGGGTAGACTAAACTTTTCCAGTAAAAGCGTTGAGTATGCGGGAAAGCAGTGTCTGATTTGGAAAAGCAAATCTGTGCTTGAGAAGCAGCAAAGAGTAGGAGAAGGAAGAATATGTTTATACCATCTGCAAGAGCAAGGTGGGAGCATTGTTCCAAATTTCTCTAAAGAAACATCATCTCTGCTTTATACTTTTAAATCAAGTACAGCTGGAGTGGCTATGTTGCTTTAAATTTGTAAAGTGTAAATCAGATTTACAGAAAATATAGATTTGAGATTTTCAGAAATACAGCTGGTTTTACCCCTGCAGATGTTGTCTTACAAACACTGATAGCCGCCAATTAAGAATCTCAAATACTTAGGAAGGATAAATACAGGGAATTAGAGTTTATCCACTTTAGAAGTAAATTCTCCCCCCTCCTGATGGCCTAGCCAGAAATGTTGAATGGTGCATTTCTCTCTCTATTATTGACCAATCTATTATTGCAGGTAATGATGGCTTGTGTTTTCTCCTCACACCTTTCTCCACTGCTGAAATGCAGACAGGTTTCTCTGAACCTTGCTGTGGTAGCAAAAGTATGGCTGCAGGCATCAAGGCATCTTCCACTTCTTGCTCTCCCAGGAAGAGCAGTTTCTTTCCAGCTGAGGCTGGCCGTCTCAGGGAGCTCCCTGCACTGCAGATAAGGGCACAGTGAAGAGGTTTTCTCCCCACATATCTGACCCCTCCAAAACAAGTTTTCACACAGATTCAACAAGCCAATGCTTGGGAAGTTAAAGCAATTCAGAGATTATTTTCTGAGTTTATTTATTTAGTTCCAGGTCAACAAAGATGTCCTAAGACCCCAAAGCATCACATCTGTGCACTAAATTTTTTTTTTTTTTTTTTTTTTTTTTTTTTAATGCTAAGTGAAGATTTGCTTCAGTCGTCTGAAATATAACTTGTTTGTGCTGGCAGAGGTAAGAACCAAAGAAGGCCCAGCAAAGCAGCAGAGCTCTCAGAGGCATTCCTGCAGCTGGGACTCCTCCCACAGCTAGGACAACTAAAAGCTGAACTAACTGTACTTCAGAAGAACAGCATGCCAGTGTTTGCTGTCACAGGCACTGCATTTATCTCATCTGCCCCCTAAACAGGTGTGGGTTTTTGAAAGGAAAACCTCTGTTGCCCCTCTGTTCTGGATGGGTCCCACCTGTGGTCCCACGTAGTCTTGTGGGTGGCAACAACTCTCTCTCTCCAGCTAAGTGAGTTGCTGAAACTGGGTGTCACTGCAGGCAGCAGTCTCAACACTTGTCACATCAAAGGACTAAACAGGAGATGTGCCTGGAGAAGGATTACATTTGTGGCCCTAATAAGCCAAAGAGAGGAGCCCTTTGGGCAGCCAGATGTGTTTTCACTGCAATAAAGCACACGAATTTTCACAGCACAGTATCAGGAACAAAGGAAGAAGTATTAATCCTGAAATACAGCCACGCCAAATGAGGTTAAATTATATATTCTCTATCTGACTTGTACTGTAGGGTGTGAATGGTGGGTCTGAGGGATGCTGGCATGGGCTACAGAGAGGTGTCTGCAATCTGAAGCAGGGCTGCATTTGGTGTCTACTACACTGTTTCACATTCCCTGTGGTTATCAATACCTCTACCACCTGTCCTTGTCGTGAGAACTGCGACAGCTGCTTCAAATGATGCACACCTCATGCAAAAACCTCCTGAAAAATAAAATCTTCTGAAAAATAAAGAATATTTTCTTGCAGAAGGTGAGGTGAAAAGTAGAAAATCTCTCTTTCGGGGAGTCAGAAGCTGGATTTGGTAAAGAACAGATGGATCTCAGCAGCTATGCTCTTTCACCAAGTAGTTGCCCCAGGGTGGCAGTTGATGTTAAATTTTGTACAAAATTTCCTTTTCTTGTGTGAATTAAAGATATCTAAAGAGAGAGAGAGATGACCTATATTCTGGGACCCTGTTTTCCACTTGTTTGTGAGGATTTTGGAGATATTGAAGGCTCCTCAATTGGCTTACAAAGCTAAAACCACACACCTGGCCTCAGCTGTAGAGTAAGTCTTCTGTTCCTGTCTTCCTGGGGTCCATGAGATGCATCATCTCATCAACACAAGTTGCCACACTGTTGTTCCCAAGCACATGAGTTAAAGATATTCAAGGGTGAAATGCTACGCCAAGCAGCATTTATAAAGCAATTCCATAGGATTTTCTACAGTTACAACAGTGACCTCATTATAGATTCACAATATTCACAACATCCATATGATAATCAGTTCACACACATACACACAGGCAAAGGGAGACCTCTATATCTGTGTAAAGATACCCATCCAAATTTCCCCTTGGGTTCAGGGAAATCCATCAAATCCCTTAGTGTTACTCCACAGACATGGACTGCACCTTGAGGAGAAAGGGCGTGGGCAGGTATCAGCCCAGGCCTTGTCACCAGCAAGGAGCAGCTGAGGGGGCTGGGGCTGTTTCGCCCCGAGGTAAGGAGCCTCAGTTTCTACAATTCCCTGAAAGGAGGGTGTAGTGAGGTGGGGGTCAGCCTCTTCTCCCAGGTAACAAGTGATAGGGTGAGAGGAAATGGCCTCAAGTTGTGCCAGGAAAGGCTTTGACTGGATATTAGGAAAAATCCCTTCTCCAAAAGGGTTGTCAAGCACTGGAACAAGTTGCCCAGGGAAGTGGTGGAATCACCATCCCTGGAGGTATTTAAAAGATGTGTATTTGTGTCAGTTAGGGATGTGGTAATGCCTGGTAAACTGTTGGACTTTATGATCTTAAAGATCTTTTCCAAACTCAATTTTTCTAAGATTGTTGTCCACCCAGGCTGGCAGAGGCAACATGATGCCTTGCTGCTACTTATCAAAGTGATCAACAATTTCTAAGCTGCTACTCCAGGCACAGATACAGATGTGAGTTTCTAGGAGAGAAGTGCAAGGCTCAGCTCTAGGATGTTTAGCATGACAAAATTTTCCATCCAAGTCCTGATTATGCAGTGAGCTCACCCTTATTATATTCACTAGCAATTTGGGCAATGGAGTAGAAAGTGTACCCTTTAAGCATGCAGATGACAAGTGAGGGGACTACAAGCTTTCTGGTAGACAGCATTTGATTCAAAGCAATTTATAGAAAATGGAGAAATGGTCTGAAAAAATCCCAGAATGCAATAAAATGAGGACAAATGCAGAATTTATGTTTGTAGATTAATCAAAACTCCTCAATCTGCTTAGGCAGCAGTACTGCAGTAAAGAATCAAATGGCTGCTCAGGACACAAGCTGAACATCAGTCAGATGTGTTCTGCTGTTGTGAAAAGGGCAAACAGCAGAATGGGATGTAGAAAAAGGAGCACAAGCCTCCAGGTAGGATGACTAGACCTCCTGGGGTGGCAGGTCTGGTCCAATACTGCACTTAGAGAAGGAGGGGGACCTGCTGGACAGGGAGCAGAACAGAAGTTCAGAAAGATAAAACAACAAAAAAAATTTTTGTGAGATTGAGAGTTGTTCAGTCTAGGGGAAGGGCCACTGAAGGAAAAGTGATGGTGATCACACCCCTGACCTGTATCTGGAAAACAGAGTGCCTCCAGCTAGGACTTGACCAGGAAGGTGTCAGGCATGAGACAACTCATCCTTTGGCACAGAGAAGCAGAGTAATAGTTTGGCAGAGAGAGAAATTTAAAAGACATTGGAAAAGCACCTGCTGGGACTGCCAAGGATGTGACCCTGCCTGGGGCAGCAGATGGACTGCAAGTCTTGAGGAGTTTCCTTCTGCCCCATCTCCTGAAATGCCATGGGAAAAACCCCTTTGAATCATGACAGAGGATTTCAGGAGAGATCATCATCCCTCTGCATACACCAAGACAGTCCCTCAGAGAGAGGAGATGCCTGTGCTCAGGCTTTTGCAGTGACTGTGCCATGAAAGCCAATGGATTAGACATTGCTGAGGTGGATTAAGCTGGTTCTGAAGTCAGTGACAATGCACCCGTTTAGACCTCCTTAGAATACAATATGCAAAACCTGATGAAAGTCTGGTTGGAGATCCTCTCCTCAGATCCCAGTAGGCCATCAGTCAAGGCAATATGAAGCAAGAGACTTGTATGTTGGCAAAATGCAGAGTAGTGGGTAAAAAACCTTACCCCAAACAGCCTGAACATGCAGAGCACTGCATTTTTTATATCCTTTAACATATTGTATCATTTCATTTTATCAGCAACTACTAAGCAGTTCCCTTTAAAAAAAATAAAAAGCCAAGGTCAAGCACAGAGAGCTTTTTCTGTCTTTTCTTGTGTCATCTTCTGCCTCATGGTGATGTGATCTCTTCCATTTCTCTATTGAAAATCTCGATAAATACAATAGAATGACATTCACATTTAACAAAGTGTTGGTGTTTTAGCTGAAACTTGTGCCCTGATGGAGACAAATACGATACATCAAGTTATAGCAGAGCCCCCCAGCTGACCCAGGTGTGGTGAGTAAGCCCAGTGCTCTGGCAATTCAAGTCCTGCAAAGCTCAGAGGGAGATCTAACCAAAGCACTTCAATGACCCTGAAGCACTTGGTGAAAGGTGGAATAGAAAGGCAGAGCAAGAGAAAGTCTCTGCAGGGAATAGCACCTCCCTCTATCAAATATATTTGATTTAGATGAAAACAAAACAGCCAGAGGAAAAAAAAAATAGGTTAAAAAAAAAAAAAAAAAAAAAAAAAAAAAAAAAAAAAAAAGAAAGAAGACAAAGTGTGAATTCCACACGTTCAGTTTGCATTAATTATCTCTTTAAAGGCTATTTTAGCAATCTCCACCTTCATCCAGTCTGAGTTGTTGGAGAGCCATTTAATTGCCTGGGGATAATAATAAGCATCATTTAAAGAGCACAAGACTCTTTCGAACGCAGGGAATCTGCGTGTCTCTCAGGGTGAGTCTGGCAGAGCTGCCTCTGCAAGGGGGAACCAGAGGGAGCTGCCTTCATGCTGGCAGAGCAGCTTCTCTGCCATGAGGGATAGAATGGGAAGTGCTTGGGATGAGGGGCCCGAACACCTTTCCTGTTGTACAGCTCTCTGCCTGATAAAAAGGGAATTTGCTGAAAAAACGACAAGATTTTTGACTCCATCATTAAGTAATGATATGCAGGGCATTTCCTTGTGGATTTTTGCTTCTGTCTGTTTTGTCAAGGAACATCCTCATTTCAATTTGAGTGAAAATTACTTCTGCTTATTGCTTTATAATGCTAAAATTGAACCTGATAATTTCAGGTACCTGTTTACCTTACCAGAAACAAGTGCTAAACAACTGCAAACCACCTATGCAAACAATTCAGTGGTTCACAATTTCAGTGACTGCATGAAGAAAAGAATTAGATGATCTTGGGAGATAAATTATACTTTTGAAATATAAAGTGTCTCCTAAATGGCTGAGCTCCCTTCCCTGTCCCGTTTGTGCTCCTCTTGGCACCAGGCCCACTGGAAGAGGCTCATTTCCAAAGCACAGGTGTGATTTCTGGAGGTGGGAACTGAAGGGGTTAGGGGTGCAGGAAGGAGCAGACGTGAGTGGTGCTGGTAGCAGGACCAGCCAGGGTCCTTTGGCCAAGAGCCAGGCAAAGGGCTGTGAGGGAACAATATCTGGCTGATAAGAAGGCTCATCTTTGGCTGTGTACATTAAATTCATTTGTTGAGGGCTGTGATGCCACAAGTCACGTTCTGAAGACAAAGACTTATTAGAGTGACCAGAGGCAAAGAGCAGACTTTCCTTCATGTGCCACAGCATCCTGCAAACAAATTAAAAGAGCAACAGCACCACAAGAGAAGATACCTTCAGTGACTGAAAACTTGCCCGTATACTGAAAGCCACACGAGCAGAATCCTCTGCTGAATCCTTTGCTGGCACATTACTGAACACCAAGGAGGTTGCTTCATCCTGGAACTGAAAAACGCCAACAAAATAACAAGGCAGCAAATTGGTCCTCTCTGTTTTCAGTCCCACTGAACTGGGTCATTTTCAGGAAACAGCCTATTACCTAGAACAATTATGGCTTTTGTCACATCTCCAATGAGTTTAGTTTGGTTTTTAGAGTCTGCTGGGAAAACTTTAACTGGTGCAGCTGCTGTGTTTAGGGCCACTTCATAGCTGGGTGCTCCTGTGGGGTTTTTTATTTACCAGTTTACACTCTTGGCAGTGTTGCACCAGAGTACCTGCACACATGCTGGCTTTGACAGATAAATTGTCCCATTGTCTTTCCTCTTCCATTTTTCCCATGAGGCAACACAACTTCTGAAAGTGCAGTCATCATCTAAGGGCTGCAGTAGATTTTATCTTCTATGCCCTGTAGTCAGTGAGCACCAATTCACTTTGAGGATGAATATTGGGCATAAAATAGTGTCTCAGATCCATATGGGCTATTTTTGGAACTCTATCGAACTACTTCTGCTCAGCCAATGTGGCAGCAGCACTGTTTATATTCCAGATTATATATGTAATTTTCCCAAGGTAAAATATCTCTTTCCAAAAGTTTTCATTAACAGTCTCTATTTCCTACATAATTAGGAGACAGCATTTAACTGTGATTAATTTAGAGTTACAGTATATTTAGGGATTAAAAAATGCTGCCCTTACCATTCTGTCTCAGGGAAGAAATACGAAGGGAGAACTGGAGTTGATTTCCCCATGTGATGAAGACACATGATACCATTCTTGACAGAACAGAGCATCTCCCAGTGGGTGGTCTGATAACAATGGTAATTAGGTATTCAATCACACACAGAGTAAGATCAGCCAAACAAATGCATGTCTGCTAAGAGAAATAACCCATGCAAAGATTATGTGTTTGCTGAACCAAAAGTAAAACGTATAATGAAAGCTCTTAAGACTCTGGAGCCTAACCCTTGCCCAACAAAATGCCTGTTTTCCTGCATAATTATCAATCAGAGCCATTTCTACTGCACCACACCGGGGGCTGTCATGCCTGAAGGTCTGATTCTGAAAGGAGTCTTTCACTCATGCCTGTGGATTTTAGGTCAGGTTTTGTGAAATGAGGATGGCCCCTGTGCTGGTTTGCAAAGTCTAATTACAGTTAAGTTCAGCAGTGGTTCTGAGGCACAAGAGGCCCTGCTATGACCTCTTCTGCCCCAATGCCTACAAAAGCCAATAGCTGTCCCATCTGGAGGAGAGAGACATTGTCTGGAACCAGCCACAAAGCAAAATAAAAATACTAGGCTTTGTTTTCCACTTCCCTATTTCAGACTGGAAGCTTCTGAAGACCCTTGTGTGGCCCAGGTGAGCAAAGCCATCAGTCATCCTGTGCATCCTGTTCACCCTGCCATCACAGAAGGAAGACTATCGTATGAAAAGATGATCCTATTTGGGTTCACACATTCTGTGGTAACTGGCTTTGCCTATAGTACAAAGCTTCAAGAGGAAGTATTTAATTAATAATCCTGCCACCAACTCATTCCGGTTCTTTTTCTATATAGCAACTTAGAGCAACATTAATACATTCACATGAACTCTATAGAATTTTATTATGTCAGGAAAATGTCAGCCCCTCTGACCAATTAATCCAGCCTGCCTGGAAGGCTGCTGGAACACGAGGTGAGTGCTGTCTCTTTGGGAATCATTGCTGGAGAGCATCTTCAGCTGGTGGCTGGTCGCTGGGAACAGCGAGTGAAATGCAACTCCATAGCAGGAACACATGTGCAGCTTCAGTGCTGGCCCCAGGCAATCTTCTGCTGTTGTCCTCTTGCCCCGGCCACTCCCCACCACCGCTCACCACAAGCCCTGGAGCTCACACAGCCACAGAAAGAGCCATCACCTGTCACAACAGGGCCAGAAAACCAACACAAGACTAAGAGGACTAGTTTGGCCTCAGTCAGCCCACTTATCCAGCACATCCCACGATTGCACAAGCGCTGGAAACCTGTGGTTTAGGATGACAGGAGGAAGGTGGTGCTGCCAGCTCTTTTGACTGCAGCATGCAATTAGAGTCACTTAAGCTGACTGTAGAACTACAGGGTATTTTGATTTCCCTCCGATGCTTGTAAAGGGGAGAAGGGTGAGGACAGCCTTAAAGTACAAAAAGCCCTTTGTTTTTGTGAGGAATCACAATGGTCTACTAGTGGGCAGGCTTAAGAGGTCCATGGAGATGAGATGGAGAAATGGCTGGTAAAGAGAAAAGGTCCACAGACTGAGTTGAAAGTCACACTGCAGAATCACCCCTTGTCCACAGAGATCCCACATTAAGCTAGATAAGCCATTAAAACATGTGGTCCATGATAGTTTATTCTCAATTTCCCTAGTGCCTGACATGAGTCCTGGTGCCAGTCACATGGCTGCGGTTGAAGCCAATGTTTCCAAAGGTCTCTGTGCAATGAGGACCTGCTGTAACCACCGTGAAAGACAGAGGGGGCATGCAGGGGTGCAGTAGCCACTAGGTCTCTCCAGCTGATGATGAGACAAGGTTTGTGCAGTGGGCTTTCCCCGACATTCAGGTGGGTTTAGAGTCTTTTTGCCCTCTGCACAGCTCTGTGCCAAACGGATGAAAGAGACGGAGCCTTCAAGTTCTGATTTTTCAAGGTTGCATGCTTCATTTATTATTTCTTACCTTACAATTTTCTCAGTGCCCAACAAGATGTTCACAGCTGCTTGGACATCTGACGACTCCCCCCATCCAGGGCTGTCCTTATCTTTTATACTAATTGCTACATATTCTTTATTTATCATTTCTTGCCAATGCCTATTACTAATACTAAACAGATCATCTCTACCTTGACCCAATCCCCATTAAACTACTTTGTGCCAACGTCAGTGCCGAAATGGAGTGAGGGAAGAAGAAGGAAGAAGCAGGAGACAACGCCCCAAATCCTCCATCTTGCCCCCATTCACTTCAATGCTATAAATCTAAATTTACTGTTTTTTCACCCTGTGATAAGCTAAACTACAATCTTTCACACTCTTGTGGCCTGCAAACCTTCTCGCAGTGCAGGAAGTCTTTCCCATGGACTGAGATCAAAGCCAATGTCTCTCCGAGCTCTGGGCCGGGCTCCGAGACCCCTCTGTCCCGGTCTCTGACCCTCCAGGGCAGCCAAAGGAATGCCCTGGACTCCAACAGGTTTGAGTAAGCTAAGGAGCATATCTCCATCTCCATGCAGAACAGCTCCATTTGAGTTGACCTTCTATTAGTCACCATGTCTTAGGATTGGTCTGAAAACGTCTTCTTCTCTTCTCTTCTCTTCTCTTCTCTTCTCTTCTCTTCTCTTCTCTTCTCTTCTCTTCTCTTCTCTTCTCTTCTCTTCTCTTCTCTTCTCTTCTCTTCGCTTCGCTTCGCTTCGCTTCACTTCTCTTCGCTTCGCTTCTCTTCGCTTCGCTTCGCTTCGCTTCGCTTCGCTTCGCTTCTCTTCTCCTGTCCAGAGTTAGAAATGCAGAGGTGACCCCAGTGCCTGCTTGAGACCCCAGTGCCTGCTTGAGACCCCAGTGCACCAAATCCCTGGCAGGTCTAGGTCACGGCACCAGGAAAGCCCATTTCTGCTTTACCTCAGGCACTGCCACTGCCAAGGAAGAATGACAACCAGGCACTGCTGCACAGGTTCCCCATTGCTCAGGGGTATAATGGATTAAGTAGTGAATGCATTAAATGATCCCTAACTATAATTAGCTCCCTCTGTGCTTGTAACGCTACAGCCTCATACAAATGGTTTCTAATGACACATGCAGTGCCTAGGAACTGGGTAATAGCTATTTAAACAGTTGCTGATCCTTGAGCTGGTACATGACAGTGTATTTTACAATTATTGAGAAACTTTGGACATTTTTTAAAAGTGCTCCGGGCATTGACCTAGAGAAAAGCTTGGTTAGAGGAGAGCAGAGAGGGTGCCCTTTCCCTAATGGTAACAGATAGATAATGATCCAGTTGTCAGACATTACTGCTGCCCAGTCTTGACTGTCTCCGTTACCACTCTTTCCCTGCAGTGTGATTAGCAAAACAGATAGCCAGCTCCCAAATCCTGCCCAGTACAGGCACTCAAGGAGAGTTGAGACACTCTTCTGAAAAATACTCCTTTATGTACATACATACATAATGTTCAGGCATGAAATCTTGCTCATCTGGTACTGCATCATAAACTCCTCCGTGAGTAAAGACCCATCAAATGTACCAAGACAGAAAGGCTGCTGGCCACACTGGGCAGCTGGAGCCTCTGTGCGTGCACCAGGTTGCAAGCTCAAGGGCTGAAGACCGCTGTTTCAAAATTCAAGATGCAATGACTGTTTTTAAATAATAATAACAATCTCTTTTGATCTTGTTCCTGAAGCTAAGGATAATAATGAGATTTTTATTCAAGAACAGCCTTTTGGCTCAAGAAGCAGAGAAAATTGCAGATCTCGTGAATTATGAAGCCCAAAAGCAAAAGCTCAAAATAAAACAAGTTTGCAATTTCAGCTACTCCGGTAATAATCAGCCAACACACTATAGATATTTTACTCACCAAAAATAAGCAGAAAGAATGCCACAGTTTCTGAAAAGCACATTGTGCCAAAATAAAATCCATTCATTTTTTTCATGAGACGAAATTTGTACTCCATTAGAAATTTGATTTTAATGAAGACAGTGTGTCATAACACTTTTCACCTGACCTTGAAATGACAACATGCCTTATTCACTTTGGTGATCAGGTTTCACTTCACAGGAAATGGAGAATAAAATTAATTTAGTCTTTTCTAAGCACATGCACTCACACATACATGATAATTTAAATGTGATTTGCTGCTATTAGAATACTACAGGTCTGCCTCAGCCCACAGAGCTGCTGCCAGCAAAGCCTGATCTGCCCACTGAAGGCAAGATAGCATGAATTGCAGAGGGCAAGAGAGGACTCCTCCAGCCACCCAGTCCTAAGAGCTGACACTTGAGCCAGTAATTGAGGTTTTCTACCAGTTTCCTAATTCACAGCCACATGAAGCCTCTGTCAGACAGGGAGTATACGGCTACAAAGCCATACTAAAACTGCTTCACTGCAAGGAAGACATAAATACATTTCATTAGAGCTCTTTGCTCAAAGCAATATCAGAGGGAGAAGCAGAATTGCAGGTTTTCAGGTAAGCAGTATTTCTCCGTTTTCAATTTGGAGGGTTCAAGATTGTGGTGAAGAACCGATCAGCAGTGCCAAGAAAGCCAAAGTGGGGATAAATCAAATATTCTAGTAAATTTGTCTAACATGATATGAAATATACTGGAGAGGCATAAATGTGGGTGACAGTGGTATCACTGAGTAGCAGAAAAGAGAGAAAACATGCACACCCTTAGCTGTTGTGATTATAGACCTGGATTGGTTTCAAACAAACTTGACAGCCTTTAACTAGTGCATCTTTGACTGCAAAGCTTCTAATTTAACCAGACCTAATATTAATGTTAAAAAGCATTAATGTTTTAACTAAATTGTGGGGACACTGTTTGAATTTCACTCTGAAGTGCTTCTGAGTAACAAAGAGATAATCACCTTGCTGACTTGTTATGATCAAGTAATGCCCATTGTGTCCCAGCTTTAATGATTGGCTTTGTCAGAGCAAATTGGTCATGTTCCACCAATTATTGGGATAACGAATAGGTAACATGTTAAATGCTGTGAACTGAGTCACATATTCCAAGACTGAATAAGGTACAATTCTGTCTTTTTTTCAGGTTTGGGGTTTTTTTGTTTGTTGATTTTTGTTTGTTTAGTTGTTGTTGTTGTTGTTGTTTGTTTGGGTTTTTTTTAATGTATTGATTTCACCTGGATGTTTAATGTAGCACTGATTTAATTTAAAGATGCTGTTTCTGAGAAAAGAGAGATGATCTAGGCTTGATAGTACTCTGTTTACCATTTTATGTAGTTTCTTTAAAATATTTTCTAACATGGAATTGGTTAGGATCTGGAAGAGTGGTACTCACCTGAGGTGCTGAAGACACACAGTGGTACAGCTCTTGACTCACTTGAGATATCCAGAGCTGAACTAGTCACCTTGGGCTACCTTTTGTACCAATGGAAAGAAATAGGCATGCCAAAAGAGTAAATAATTTATCTTAGAAGCCTCAGTTGTGGGTAGATATATTATGTCTTGGAGGAAACTTCTCTACTTTGATGATAAAGGGGGACTCACGAGGACTGGCTCCAATTTAAGCATCTAACTTTCTGATACCTGAAGTTAGATGATTTTCATGCTTGGTTACCATTTTTTCAGGTTAAAACACTACCAAGAAATGTTATGTCTTGGACTCCCTGTGGAGAGATCCAAATTGGCTATGTCAGACAAGAAATCATTTCAGAGACAAGTCTACCTAGCTCCAATTGGCATAGAATGGGAAGCAAAATCACTGCCTGCCTTCTGTGCTTTCCTTTTTCCCTCTGCCCTTTGAGTCTTTATTAATTTAAATCAATTTTATGCCACTATGGAGCTTGATTTAAAAAAGAAAAACCAAAACAAAACAACAGCCCTCCTCCAAAAAACAACCCTCAAAACAAACAAACAAAAAAACAAAACAAAACAAAACAAAACAAAAAAAAAAACCAAACAAACAAACAAACAAAAAAAACCCCAAAAAAAACAAAAACCCAAACCCAAAAAACTTATACTAGATTTATACTCTGCTGACTCCAAGAGAAAAAAATCGTGTTCAGGAAACAATCTGTCAGGTTATGGGAGCATCAGGTCCTGAGATCTGTAACCAAATGTAACATCTTTTTGCTTTCATGGAAAGCATAGCAACATCTCTGTTTCATGAGCACAAAACACTGATTAACTCAGATTAATGAAGATAATATTTGGATGCAGCTCTACTTTCTGAAAGGTCAAGACTAGTTCCTAGTTTTGCAAAATCTAAGCCCAAACTCCCTCTAGCTCTCTAAATGTGTGCTTCCTACCCCTGAAGACTTGCAGATAAGCAATAAACGTCTTCTTCAATGAAGGAGGCTAAACAAAGGAAGAGTAAAATTAATAATTATCAAAATTAAATGTAAAAGAGAGGAAAAGATGAAACGAAACATTTCAGTGGTGTTATCTAAGTCAGACTGGGTATATTGGCAAATCCTCATTTCCTCACAGTACTGTGCCTTCTCAAACATATAACATTTTCTCCAGCTACAAAAGGTTTAACTGACATTTGTTCCAACAAACCAATTAAAACTAAACTACAACTAAAATCTGATTTTTGTCTTAAGGAGACTTTTGCAAACATGGCATCTGAGTGCCCCAGTAATTTTACTGCTCAGCCCAGCCCCGCAGACTGCTTGACAAGCTGCAAGGATGAAGATTTCTTGCAGGTGAAATTCTATCTCTCCATCCTTTACAGCCTAATCTTCCTGGTGTGCTTCCCAGGAAACATTGTGACCATTTTTGTTTACTGTGTTAAGATGAGGCCCTGGAAAAGCAGCACCATCATTATGTTAAACCTGGCTATCACTGACCTATTGTATGTAGTCACGCTTCCTTTCTTTATACACTATTATGTTAATGGATATGACTGGATTTTTGGAGACCTCATGTGCAAGTTTATTCAGTTTTGTTTCTACTTCAACATGTACAGTGGTATTCTCTTCCTTAGCTGCTTCAGCATCTTCCGCTTTTTGGTAGTTGTGCACCCAATGAAGTGTCTTTTCCTTCGGAAGCGGAGATGGGCAGTGGTGACTTGCACAGTCATTTGGATGATTTCCCTGATGGCCCTCAGCCCCTTGGCTGTCCTGATTGCCCCAAGCCACAGGCAGAACAAGACGATCTGCCCAGACCTGGTTGCTGCTAAGGACTCTGACACCAGTCGCTGGTACAACTGGGGACTGACTGTGTTTGCCTTCTTCTTGCCCTTGCTGACGGTGACTCTGTGCTACGTGCTCATCATTTGCCTCTTGGCCACTGGGCTCCACACACAGGCTAGCTACAAACAGAAGGCTCGCAGACTCACTGTTCTCCTCCTGCTGGTCTTCTATGTGTGCTTCCTCCCCTTCCATGTCTTTCAAGGGATTCGTCTGGAGCTCCAAGTACAGCCAGTTAGCTGCCACTTGAAGAAAAACATCCTTTTTATGTTTATTATATCTAAGCCTTTAGCAGCATTAAATACTTTTGGAAATTTGCTGCTCTATGTAGTGTCAGGAGATAACTTCCAGCAGGCGATACTCTCACTCTTCAAGTTTTGGACAAACAAGAGTTTGAAGTAGAAGAGATTGATGTCATTCAACATTTACAGAGGAAGGGTCAAAACCTGTCTTCAACCAGCCAGGCACCACCTCCCTGTCATCAGACTATTCAGGTTAACCCAGCCAGTGCCCAAGTAGAGTTAATCTGTTCTGAGTTACAAACTGATCATCAAAGGAGAAAATTTATGATTAAAAATAAAAAGTTTTAAATAAAATACTAATAAATTAAGTGTGAAACTTCTCAGAAATGCTTCTGTGGTTGCTTCCTGAATCCATGAATCCTCTTTTGGAGAATGGCCAGTTCCAGAAAAAAATACTAGTCTATTAGAGGCAGATACAGATTCAGAATAGGAGTGATCCTAAATTAATTTTATTAACTTAAAAGATAAGTGTGGTCTGAGATAGGGACCTGTCTGACTTTATTCCTAAGCCATGAAGAGGGGTAAGACTCTCTGGAGATCAAAACCTTTCTTAGGTCAGTAGGATGCTCATCTCACCTCCCTGGAGACATTGACAGGGTAGGTGTATGCGTACAGCTAATCGCCTTGTCCTAAAGAAATAAGCAGTTTTAGAGTGTGATTCACTGAATTATTCCTGATGTCTGCATTTGGACAAGGTGAATCATGACCTAGATGTGTCTGTTTCTCTCCACTGACCATAAAAGGTAAGCAGATCAGACACAGACTTAAAGGTTCGTCCTGCTTTTGAGGAGCTGAGGTGCAGCTCTAGTACTGACTGGGATGTATCACTCTCCAGAGGTGGCTAGAGGTGCAGCTTACACAGTAAGAACCCAGTCAGTGCCTTTAGCGATTGCCTGAAGAGTAACGGGGGGTAATACAAGATCACTCTTACAAGGATTTTCCACACTACTGATATAGGATCTGTGGAATCATAGAGCAGTTTTTCTTGGAAGGGAGCTTTAAAGGCCATAGAGTCCAGTCCCCCTGCAATGAGCAGGGACATCTTCAACTAGACCAGGTTGCTCAGAGCCATGTCCAGACTCTGACGGTTTTCAGGGGTGGGACATCCACCACCTCTCCAAGCAACCTGTGACAGTGTTATGCCATCCTCATGGTAAAAAAATTCTTCCTTATATTTAGTCTGAAACAGCCCTATTATTGTTGTAAACCATTACTCCTTTTCCTACTGGTAAAGTCTCTATTAAAAAGTATCTCCTGATTTTTCCTGTAAGCCCTCTTCAAGCGTTGAACAGCTGCAATCCATTCATCTTAGACTTTCTCTACTACAGACAGAACAATTGCAACTTTCTCAGCCTTTCCTCACAGAGGGGGTGTTCTAGCCCTCTGATTATCCTTTTGGCCTACCTCTGGATTCTCTCCAGTGTTGGGGCCCCAGACCTGGACACAGCACTCCAGGTGGGGTCTCATGTGGGTGGAGCAGAGGGGCAGAATCCCCTGCTGGCCACACTTCTTTCGGTGCAGCCTAGGATATGATTGGCTGTGAGCATACATTGCTGGCTTGTTTTTCATTCACCAGTACCACCAACTCACAGGAAATCAAAATAATTTTTGCCCATTACATTATTCAGTGAAGCTCTTCTTGGTCACACCAAGTAAGGAACAGCTTTGGGTAATAACATATATAAGGGGCAATATGGGCTGTCTCATGTGGGAAAAAAAATAGACTTGTACAAAAGTATGAGTCCAATAATTGCAGATATATCTAGAGAGGTCCCAGTACCAGCTGAGGTACTCCAGCCATCAGCAATACAAAAATATTAGCAACACAATATTAAGAGCCCAAAAGTATGATCACAGAGTGAATCCTCCAATACATTTTTATAATAGCCTTATTTCATGTTTCATTACTTTTGCTCTCTACTGCAAAATGTCCATTAATCAATGGGAACACGTGCTGCCTCAAGGCTTTCATGCGACCCTTCTCCTTATCCAACACCTCTATGCATGGGCTGGTCTTCAAGCGACCACCAGACCAGGACCACTAGAGCACCACCCCCATTAAGCAGATGCCTGAGTGATTGGCAGGCAGCCTGTGACTCCCCTGTGCCATAGGGAGCCCATTTCCTGCCTATCTCACAGCCAGCTTGGAAAGAACAACAGCATTTCTCTGGGCTAGGACAGAAGATGGCCTGTGAAGGAAATATTCTGCCAGAAATCAGAGGAAGAAGCCATTTTGCTCCCCAAATAGGCCATTGTATTTTAATCCATCCTTAGCTACTCATCAAGGTAACTTCAAAAACTTCTGCACAGCACAGCATGAATTCCCCTGAGACCACTATCCAGCCTCAAACTGTGGATGAGGTCTTATGGTTGAAGAAAGAAACTAGCCATTAGAGAGGTTTCATGATGCAAACCTCCAAAAGATGTAAAGAAAATGCCTCCCACAGCACATGCTGCATTGATTTTGACAGTCTTCCAGCTTCTCCTTCTCCACCACACTTGCAGCGCTGTTCTCAACCACTTGCTCCTGAGACACCAGACACATCAGATATACCATGAGAAGGCAATGATGAACATGGCATTTTTGCTGGTTTTTTAAGTTATTCTATTAAAAGAACCACCAAGATTTTTTTTTTTTTTTTAAGTAAAATCAGGCTTATACATTATCTTTTAAGTTTTTCTAACTCCATTTGAGTCCTACCTTAATATCTACAGCATGGAATCTGGTTCTTACGGTGTTTGAGCTAGAAAAGGAACTGCCTCTGTTTTTGCCACAATATGTTGGTAGGTTTTGCTTTCAACTTTAAATTAAGCTCTGTATCAGACCCTCTTCAGCTCTACTTGATACTAATTTGTTCATACATCCAGGCTATGTACACTTTTTCTTAAATGGAGGATGCCTAGAACAGTTTCCAGGGATGGGGCATCCACAAGTTTTTGTACCTTTTTACACAAACAAAGAAGAAACCCCTTCAAAGAGAAACCCAGGTGCTACCTTCAGCATGACAGCGGCAGACTGTTGCCATACCTTGATACTCAGATTTTTGGCATACCCTGACAGCAATATGGGGCTCTGGGACCTCACAACCGTGCCATGGAAGAGGAGGACAAAGTTAGTTTTCCCAGATGTACAAACATGATTTGATCCCTACCAATAAGGAGACTGAAATCTCCATTTTAAGAATGCTTAAAAAGCCCAGCAGATAGTCCAAGCCTGCCTAATGAGATGCCCTGCACTTTCCAACAGACTTGTGCGTGTCTCATGTATGGGAGGGCAGAAGGGACAATGAAACGGAGAGGGGAGGAAAACCCATATCAGCTCTGAGGATAAACTCACTTCTGTGGATGAATGTGATGCACACACACACTTTTGCTTCTTTAATATTGTTTTCATTTTCCTCTGGCAGCATCTGCTCTGGGATACCTCTGCAGGCCCCACAAAGGCAGGACATACGGGTCTACCTGCCCAGCACAGCTGTGGGGAGGGAAGGCCCTGCACACAAAGACTTTGTAGGCCAAAGTCACTCACAAAACCAATTCAGATTTGGTTTAGATGTGTCAGCACACAAGGAAGGACATACAAAATGCTCTTTGGTCCTGCACCAGAGGTGGGGGACAAGAGGCCTATGCCGGTTTATCAGCTGTGTCCATTCCCAAAGAGTAAACATGAACCTCAGTTAAACATACCTTATATAAGCACCGTATTGAAAAACTATGACTGCCAGTAACCTTTCTTCCTCTACATGTACAAATCCAATGCAAATAACCACCCAGAATTTCCCCACAGATCCATCATCGGATTTCCACTTTATAAAACTGCCTACCCAAACACCACCTTCAGTGGCTGTTCATGGGTTTGCATATGCAAACCCTGAGGGACAGGGGCAGGGGGGACTTAACTAAAAAAAGCACATGCACTGGGTTGAGAACATTAGCCACAGGCATTTACACAAACCAGCCACAGGTATTCAGGCATTAGCCACACATTATGTTGAAATTTTGACTCTGTCGTCTAAAGCCTTCCCAAATTCCTGTGATATGTTGGGCCAGGATGACAGGGATGGTGACAACACCAAAATAAAATATTAGAATAGTTTAGGTTGAAAGGGACCTTTATAGGCCCTCTAGTCTAACCTGCCATAAGAGGGGACACCTTCAACTAGACCACATTGGCAACCTTTTTATGATGGGAGCCCCAGAGGTGCATCCAACACTCTGGTGGGGTCTTGTGGGGGTGGGGGATGGGGTGGGGGTGGGGGATGGGATGGGGGGAACCACCTCCCTTGTCCTGCTAGCCAGTTTTTTGGTGCAGCCCAGGATATATTGGGGTTTCTGGATTGCCAGCTCACATTGCCAGGTCATGTCTGGCCTCTTAACAACCGGTACCCTGAATCTTTCTCAGCAGGGCTGCTCTCAATGTCTTCATCCCCCAGACTGTGTTGATACTGGGGGCTGCCTCAACCCAGGTGCAGCATCTTGCACTTGGCCATGTTGAAACTCTTCAGCTTCCCGTGGGCCCATTTCTTGAGACTGTAAATAAATCATGGTTTTATACAGTAGCAGAAAATGAGCTGTGAAGTATTTCTGAAATTTACATAATTCTACTGGGGAGGTACAGTGGGCAACCACACCAATTTTCAGAATTTATTCTCATTGCTGTGTACCACAACCACAACAGAAGGTTTTGTTCCCATTGATCTTTGGAAGTGACTTGAGCAGGCCTTAAGAAAGCAGTCTGTTTTGCTCACTCTTCTGATCCAGGCCAAATGGCAGCATTTGTACCATCGTTTCTCCTCCACTACCCACAGAGGGGCTGAACTGAGTGCATCAGCAGTCATGCTCTGGCTCATCCCCAAGCCAGCAGGGCTGACAACTCATGCAAATACAGAGGAACAAAATTTCTGCAGGAGTCACCAGTGCAAACAAAAACTCGTTGTCCTGAGAAAATGCAGGTGTCTGATTTTCAGAATGCCTCTGCTGTCTTGGCCCCAGAGAGGGGTGGGGGTCCAGAGATGTTCCCGTGACTTTCATGTCACCTCGATCCAGATCCAAAGACAACATCCCTCCTTCCCCACCCAGCTACGACCGCATGTTGGAGATTGGGGCCTGGACTTTAGGCCCAGAGATGCTGGTGTTTTGGGAAGGTTGTGGAAAACATTTGAGAATGTTTTGGGAGCACTGTGGAAGGTGGGCATGTATACGTGGCAGAACTCACCGCTCCTTGGGGGTTCCCGGTAATGTCTCCCTGGGGAAAGATGTAGAGGTTTGAGAGCTTCCTCTTACCTGCCCTTCCTTTTATGTGTGATGGAGAAATAAGCTTGTAGCAAGGAAATGTTTTCTTTCTCACTCCTATCTCAAAAAGAAGTCCAACAACAGCAAAATCTTTTCCTTAGATGAATTGAAATGTGCATGTGGAAAACCAGGGCTGACTTGTGCCATTGGGGGTCTTCTCTGGAAAGGGCTGATACTGCTGCGCAGCTCAGCTGTGGCTGGGGACATCCTGATGCTGCGGTTCGAGCACAAGAGGGAGGGACAGTTTGGCTGTGAGCCCAGGATAAAAAAACCAGAACGGCGCTGTTTGTTCACCAATGAATCAGTGCCAGACAAGCACAAAGACTAGTTCTGATCCTGGAGTGGAATGACCCTCCCATGTAACCAGAGCAAGTCACTGCATCATCCCCCTAATTATTTCCCCTGCCACATTTTATCCTCTTAGAGTTACAAGCTCTTTGGGGCAGATGTCTTAGTATTTGCACAGCAGGACCTGAATCCCAAACGGGCCCTTCTGGCATTATGAAAATTCAATCAAGGGCTTCAGCCATAAAAATGTAAACTATATAGCTACTTATCATTTGTGTGTATAGAGATACATAAACACACATATGCAGAAACAAATGCATGGGGAAGCAGTGCCTAATGCAAAAATTCAATTCTTTCAAAGTGGCAGCACTATGTTGGGCCTAAGACTATTCCTCTGGACATGAACATATATTTTACTTGTCCCTTTTCTCTCTTGTAGAATAAAAGTAGTATGACACTGAGGACAGACATCAGCTGAACAGAAATCCCTTTTCAGGACAAAAAGCAACTGCTACAAAAGTAATTGCAGCAATGCACAAAATCTTCTCCAGCAGTGTTTAAAAGTTTTGTGATTTTCAGGTATAATTTTCTGCTGTATACAAGTTTGTGGCAGTGTCCAGTTCGCGCTGACCAGCGAATGTTGAGGTAGCCCAGGCTCTGCTCCCAGCCCTCAGAGAGCATCCACTACCCCCCTGCACACATCCACAGGGAATTCACACCATTTTAAAGGGTTGATTCTCTTGTGCAAGCCAGGTGCTGACAGGACTCTGCTGCATGGGGAAGTAAGGTCAGGCTGAGGCAGGGGACTGTGCAAGGATTTGGCTTTGGGCACCAAAGAAGAGCAATAATAGAATTGCAAAGGATGACTGGAGCCCTTTTTACACCTAAAGAGAAAGAGCCTGCTGAGTTATAAGGAGGAAAAAAGATGGAGGAAGATAAACAAAGGGAAAAAAAAAAAAAAAAAAAGAGGGAAAAAAAAAAAAAAAGGCGGGAAAAAAAAAAAGCTTACAGGATTTGAAAAGTTATTAAAAAAAAAAAAATAGACAGGGAAACATCCTAAGGAAAGAAGAGAAAGACTCCTGTGTGTCAACACAGGTGCAGGTACACACACACATGCACAGAGTGAAGCTGTTCAGAGAGTTATTATGCCCAAGTCCTGTTTGTGCACATTTGAAGTGTCACTGCTCTGTATCTCTCCAAACTTTTTGAATTTGCTGGACAACTTTTCTGAATGGCCCTTAGAGTAGCTTGTCCAAAAAGGATTTCTCATTAGACACCTTTAAATTGCCGTAGCTCTGAGATGGGACACACTGTGACTGACACACTCAATAGGTAATTTAAAAAAATATTAAGCAAGTTTAGAAATACAATTTATGGTAGATTCCTCCCTGTAATGTAACCAAATGATCAAATTTCTTCATGAAAGTTCTGAAGCACATAATTTTCAGTACTGAAATTGAGGGGCTGCCAAGTGCCTGAGAAATATGGGTGACAGGGAGATTAAAGTGAGTGGCAGCCAGCAGGATGACAGCTGCTGGAGAGATATCTTCACCACCTGTGGAACCTGCTCCTGCTCTGAAAAGCATTAATGCTCATTCCTAATACTCAGTAATCTCTAAGCTACATGTATAGTTAAAAACCGACACAGCTGAAAATTTGTCTCTCCCATACCCAAGAAATGCGCACATCAAAGGGTACAGCACAAAAATATCCTCCATGTACACAATAACAATTGTTTACATAATAGCTTAACCAAACATTGTGAGATGAATGGGGAGGAGAGAGTTATAGAGGGATATATGTGGCTTATTCCTTGTGTCCTGAGGCTTTCACTGTATCTTGTTGATCCAGCTGTTTTTATACTGCCCATTCAATATTATCTTGGTCCTCTAAAAATTACAAAGACATACCTACCAGCCACGGCAACAAATTAGGAGGAGATTAGAGAGTCCCTTATCTGCTCATAGGATCCATGTTATAGTAAGCTGCCCCAGCTTCTCATAATCTAAATTTATTCAGACACCCATAAGGGCTCATAAATACAGGTTATTCTGAACATTCTCCCTGACGTGTTTAGAGTGCTGTTTCCCTAAGAGAATTCTGCTTTTCTGCCACGCTGGGTACTCTTGTGAAATCACAAGCACAGAGTCCTCTGTAATCCAGCCCAGCTGATCGTGAGATTCCTTGTAGTGACACAAGGAAATCCATCTGCTAAGGACGGGACCTAATATTTACCTACAGCTCAGAGGACGGAAAACCAGCGGCCAAAACATTGCATCCTTCCACCAGCAAGAGCAGAAATGCAGGTACCCTTGATGGGTGAGGGAGGAAGGACCCTCTCCTTATCTATCCACAGCTCTGACCCACAGTCTGAGCTCACTCACTCGGACCTACCTCAAGTCAGTGGAAGGAGGCAGGCATGCCCAAAGGGATTTGTTTCCTCCTAAGCCAGCTGGCATGAAGAACCCATGGGGTCTCTTATCCCGGCACCTGAATGTATAGTTACATATCTAGGCACCTGAATGTATAGTTACCTATCTGTGCACAGACAACACTGAGGAATCATAGAATGATTGGCTTACAAGGGACTTTTGAAGATCGTCCCCTTTCTCTAGACCCGCTTGCTCAAAGGCCCACACAGTCTGGCTCTGAACACTTCCAGAGATGGAGCATCCACCGCTTCTCTGGGCAAATGCATTATACATACAGGTGACCTGTACACATACATCACCCTCAAAACACACTGGAAGGCCCAGACCTCGATCTCACCTTGGAGAGACCATGGGCATTTCAGCCTGAGTATCTCTTGCAAACAGCCCTATGTCACAGGGTCTGAACTGCCATCCAGTCATGGCTAGGTGCTGTGACAGTCACCAGTCATCTCCCTACCAGCTTCATCATCTCTCCCTTCCCCGCAAAATTAGTGTACTGGAAACCTCTTCTTTCTCCCCAGTACCCTTTATTTTCAGATTTGCCTTCATCTTGCTTGCATACCCGTGCGATCCATTTTATTTTCCTTTTAAGGTGAAGATTTGTTTATTACTCAGCTTTCATTTCCAAGGCACTGGTCATTTGTCACAAAGTGTCCATGTCTGTAAATATTGCCACACCGCTGTCACCCTCACTTGTCTGGCAGAGGGTTTTCTGACACAGACTAATGGCACTGGAGCTGACTGGGACCACCACTGCCAGCTCTTGCCTCACCAGTGAGACAGTGTATTTGAGTATAACTACTGACTTGTTCACAAGGTCAGTGGAAAAAGAACCAGAGCAGGGATGAATACCAATACAGGATAGTTCCCAGTTAGTGCCAGTATCCTTGCTCATGCATTTAAGTAGCTTCACCAGGACCTGCTCCTCCGAGTGCTTTGCAGTCACCAGCAGCACTGGTAATCAGATGTGCTTTTCAGATGTGTGGGAAGTACCATGCCAGAAGCATCCCTCAGAGCAAGAGGGTTTATTTACCTTATTCTAGGCAGATAAATGTTTGGTTGAATCTGGCTGCAGCTGACATAGGATAATTAATGCACATATCTTCTATCCATGACTTATTTGAATAAGTATCTGCGTCTGTCCCCAAAATGGCATGTCAGTTAGACAGATTTGTCACCAAGAGATAAATTAACCCCATCCTCAAATTTATGATTCATGTGTTGTCCTAGAAAACCAAATGCTAAGTTTAATTAGCTCCTGGACTAATTACTTAATTTTATTAACAAAAAAAAATCCTCTAAAGCATTCCTAGCCAAGCATTTGTGAGACTACTGCTGCTCTGAAAGGATGAGCCACCCAATGAGCCACCAGCAGAAGATAAAGTCAACAGCAGATCCAGTGCCTGGGCAAGCAGCCTCCCTCCAGCACAACACTGGAGTACCATAGCCAGTGATGTTTATCAGGTTGATAACTTTGAGATACACTATTAAACAATGACTAAATGCACTACTTTTATTGAGTGCTTCTTTTTCATCAACGCCAAAAGGACCTAAGAGATATTGGGACATGGCAAGCCTCAACTTTTAAGTAGTCCAAAGCAAAAAACATACCAGAATCAAGACCTCATGCTCAAACCAGGAATGAACATCTAAGTGTACTGGAAGTGGTAATACTTATCTGGTCTTTTAAAATTAGTTTTAATTTTAATTAGTATTTTATTGCTCTGAAAACTCCTAAAACAGTTCACTGCAGGCTCTTTTTGAGGTGTTGGGCACCTCCGACAAGATTTACAGATTTTCTCCCTTCTGACCTGAATCTTCAGGCTGAAACATGAGTGGTGCTTCTATAGGGGCTGGAGGGCAACCCTCCAAGCAGCTCCAAATTCACCTGATGCCAGAAGCTGGGGCTGAGAAGCAACCGGCAAACCTCTGGTTCCCAGGATCCCCCACTAAGCCTAAAGGGCTCAGGTCTGTGCAGAGGCGACAGTGTCAGAGAGGGACTCTACACCAACGGCTTGCAGAAAAGCAGAAAACATCCTCCACCAATGTTGTGAAACCAGCTGGCCCTAAGATATAAACACCATCTGTGCAGTGCTTAAGGTAAGCTGCCATTTATAGACCTAATTCCACCCAGCTCCTGTCGGAGCACAAACCTTGCCAGCAGAGCTGCACAAAGCCTCAGAGCAAGACTGGGAGCATAATCGCCCTCAGCAGTGTATTTCTTGCACTCTGTAGCATACATTAACAGACTAGGAGAATCAGTGAATCCATGTGTCCACAGTAAAAGCCTGGTTTCACCCCTACATTGTTTGCTGGAATCACTGCTTGTCAAGTAATAAACATCACTCTAATTAAAAACCCTGGTTCCAGTCCTGAGCTACACCCTGCGCACCTCAGCCTCGTTGAGGACTGCAAGCACCCACCAGGAAGGTGTTTATTTGCTACATAATGCTTATTCATACACCTGCACATATATATCAAAACCCTACTATTTAAATTGTAAAAGTTGGTTTAAATCCCTTTCAAAAGTGAGCAGTACAACAAAGCAGAGCAGAGGAAAAAAAGCAGAGGCAGTTCGTGCTGGCCCCATGTGTCAGCAGCCTGAGCCTGCACAGTGCAAGAGCTAGAGCATTTTAATCCCATGGTATGTTCAGCTACAGATTGGACTCTGGCAGTTGTGAATAACCTTCAGCTCTCTGGGGCTGTGGAAATTATATAGTTTATAACTAACCCAGAGCCAGAGGATTTCAGGGGAAGGTGCAGTCCCTGTCTGAAAGATGAGGAATATCATCAAGAAATTACTGTCATAACTAATAAATGAACAATAAAATATCCCCCTATCCAGCTCCTTCTGCATTCTGCTCCTCACTGTCATTCCCATCATCTCCTTATCATCTTTCTTCTCACATCACAGGTATTTTGAATATTTTTTTAGCCTGCAGAGGATTGGAGCATAACAATATGAGAAGGAACACCACTACTTTTTTTGGTCAGTGATTCAGTTCCTTGAATCATCAGGATAAACTGCATGGCCTTGAAGAGTGTTCATCCACTTGAGAATTGGATTACAGTCTCATAAAACAGCACAGTGCTCCTATTATCACCCAAATAAAGCTGCCATAATTCTGGAACAAATAGGTGGAAGTAGTCAGCCACCAAGTCTCCAGTGCTGAAGCGAAGAATAATAAGCTGACATACAGTTCTCAAGAAATTCCTCACAAGGAGGCAGATTTAAAGCCCTGAACACCAGGCTTTCACGCACACAAAAACATACACTCATCTTTTATATCACTGTCTTATCTAAGGCGCTGAGGACTTAGAGACAGGATCCAGGTGCAATGCTTTCTGAATAGCTGATGATGACAAAGCATCCACCACATTATCCTCTCTCACAAGAGGGTACCTGATACATTTGTCAGCATTTATAAGCTAGGAAAGGAGCTGGTTTTGTTGCAGCTGCCCAAGATTTTACCTAGCTCAGTACAAAATCCTGGTTGATTAAAAACATCTCACTGCAGGCTTCTGCAGCTTATGGTTGAAAAATGAGCTGGTAAAAGGTAGGTTCTTCCACAGTGTCAGCTGGACCCTGTTCTCAGCAGCTGAGCCAATAAAAAAGTCATTTCAACTTCTTCATGTGTCTATAAATGGGGACAGGCTCATTTTTCCCAACAACTTTGCAGAAATACCTAATGACAGTGGTTTGTAAGTGTGATGTGCTGTCACTATTTTTTGTCATCTGGATATGGTGATGGAACTGTTCACCCCATAGTGAGTATGGGGGACCATGCATTTACAAAATAAGGATGGACAACAGATTTAAAAGGGCTTTAAACCAGAAGATCAGGCCCTTCTCTTTTACAGAAGTGCCCACACAGCTGTTTCACAAGGATCATTAGGAAAGACCTACCTTCCGGATGAGGTCATGGTAGTAAAACATATCATTTAAGACCTAGTCATCCCTCACAAAGAAAACCTTGGCCAATGCACAGGCACCAATAGGACACACATCTACTTCTGCCTCCCCTCTGCCCTCTCCCTGCTCCCAGAGCTTTGTTTCTGCTGCTTGCCTTGTGCCAGTAAGGGACAGATCCCCTGTGGGCCATCTTTCCTCATATAATTGCAGAAAACTACCCCAGAAAGAACCTCAGTTTATGAAGTTCCCTGCTGTTGGAGTCATCTGAAGCAGCTCAGCCAGGAGTTCAAAAAAAGCCAAACCAGTACAAGCTGATAGAGTGCAGAGGGAGAGGACCAGACAAACACAGGAGCAGGGAATGGGCTAAAGTTTCACTCAAAAAACTTCAAAAAGCAATGAAGAGCAATGAAATTGGCCTGTCTGTCTGCAGAGAAGGATGTCCGTGAGCTCATACAAGCCCCAGGCAAAGAATGGGCCTTTCTGCTGTACACATGGAGGCAGTGTCAATCCTGCAAACAACATTGTTGGAATTGTACCAGCCAGTGGTATCCACTGGGGATGCCCACATTCAAATGGATGCTAAAGGCAGGTTTTAAAACACAGTTACAGGAGCAAATGTACTGAGGCAGCCCTGATGTTCAACCTGTTTGGCTTGAAAAGAGGGAGCTGTGTTGTGCTAGTCTGATGGTAGGTGTATCTTCACGATGAAATCAGTGCCAATAGAAAATTCCTTAATCCAATGAACAAATGCATATCAAGCACAGCCTGTGGGCAGGGAGCAGAAACTGTATTAATTGAGATTCAAAATGAGATGCACAGACACACTTGATTCCTCAGTTCTCAAGGTGTTTAAATCAAGGCTGCATGCCTTTTTAGAGGCCATGTCATAGCTTAATGAGGAGACACAGGCTTGATGCAGCAATCTCTTCATACAGTTTTAGGGTGCGCAAAACACAGTCCCTTCTTGCCTTTAAAATTTCTGGAGGACCCAACAAAAGCTGGGTCTGTTTTTCGCACTGGTGTCCCCGGCAGCACACTGGGCTCCTACCAATCAAGCTGCACTTGCTCTAGTGTACACCCAGCTCTGCTCCCCAGTAGAGGGAGGAAATTGCTTATAAGAACAAATAATAAATCTAAGGAGCTGCCTGGACGACCATGCAAGCTGGTGCCACTACTGTGACGGGAAACTCAAGCACAGATGCGGTCAGACATCTCTGCCCTTGTCTCAGCAGGCATCTTGAGCCCCGTAGTAACACCCTGCTCCTCCATCTTCCCAAAATTCTCACCTCTTGTTGGTCTTCTGCCCTCCTTTAGGGCCTTTTTGGTGTTCAGCTATGGAAGAAATCCCTGCTTGGAATCTGAACTGTTGAGGTTTGCCCTGTGAGACACACACTGCTGGTCCACATGCACCATGACACTGGGACTGTGTGTGTGAGACACAGGGGGGTGGAAAACACTGGGTATGGACAAGGCCAGTGCTGCCAAAGCATGAACAGTGGGAGGTGGAAACCACACCACAGGGTCCTTGCAAGGTGCACACCACGCACCTCTCCATCAGGAACAACAAACCCCTCTTTTTCCCAGCATGTGCAAACACTTCCCCATACTCCAGCCAGGATGGTGACTGTCCTTCAGTGCTTTGCAGTCCTCTTGTGTCTCTCCAGCTGGCATATGTGTTGTCTGATCCTACTTCCAGTGTTAAAGCAGTATTTGAGGTGTTGGAGCAAGCAGAGGCAGCTTGCTGTGTGGTCACTCTGTGCTCTGAGGCGTAAGACTGCTGGCCTAGTACTAGTTACTGTCCAGCAGGCTCCAGCTGCCAAAGGGGACAAGGGAGAGGTGGAGCAGCCTTGGAAGACAAGTGAGAGACCCTAGTAGTGCGACCCAATCTACAGATGCTTTCTCTTCCCTGGAGCGAAAGGGGGGCCAGCAGAAGGCACTCCCTGTCTAGAGGCCATCCTGCCCTCAACATCCACCACAGCAATGCCCAAGTGACAGGGTTTTTTCACAGAACTCTAGTCAAACTTCTCGTACTTATCCCCATCCTGTTTTAGGACCTGAAGTGCTCAGCTTACCCTTGCAGCTTTTAGCACAGAAGCTCCAGCAGCAAGCTGCTTTTTCTTAGTCATGTTTGCTCCTTTTGCTTGATGGACGAGGCTGTGGAAGCAGTGTGTGGTATCATGACCTCCAGTGGGCACTCAGGTACATCACTGCTTCTTCCCAAGATCCCTCTCCCAAAATTGGGGCCGCACAAAGGTGCAGGGATGAACACATCTTCCTTTGTGCTGGAGCAAGGTGAGTGCACCGTCGGCTTCCAAAGATAATGCCGTACTCCAAACAAGCAAACCTCAGCTCATTCCAAAACCTGTTTGTTCATGAGCATACTTAGCCAGCGGTGTGATAACTTGCTAAGCAAACAGCTATCCATTAATCATACCTCAGGAGACAGAGATGCTTTCTGAGAGTGCCAGCAAAAGCAGACTGATGTGCCCTGTAAATACACACACTCTGAAAGGTTTCTGTCTTTTTTCTTTCTGTCCAGCTCCAGCAGGAATGGATGGACAAAAGCAGCAGGGTACTAAGAGGGCTTAGGAGCATCAGTAAGCAGGACCCAATGAAGCTGCTTGCTGGGGCAACTGGAGTGACTGATCTTTTAGATTTCCATGGCTAATTCTGGGGAAGGCATTGGTGCTTAATTGAGCATAAATGGAAGAAGAGCAATTAAAAAGAAAACTTAGGAGCAATGGTATCAGGATATATTTAGTTTTCCCCAAGGAGAGACGGTGACATAACCAGGATTATTACTCACTGTTTTGCAGAGGAATTGTTCTTTCAGAGCCTGCAAGGTGGTGGTTGCTTTCTCGAGTGCTGAACTCAATCCACTCCCACTCATGTCAGCAGATTGGCTCTGCTGACATGACAATTGACAATTGACAACAGATTATTTAAGTCTTTTAACCCAAATTACCTTTTCTCCCCCCATGAGTGTTCTTGCCAGGGAGTCTTCCTGAAAAGCACAGGAAGAAGTAGATTGCTCAGGTGTAAAACATATTGGGAAAACTTGAAGTAGGAGCAACAAGGCAGCTGCTCCCCATCAAACATAGCAGTAAGGACCTGCCTGCTGAGGAGAGGTGAATTTCTCAACTCCTGGGGGATGATGGGGACTTCACAAAACTATTTCTGGGACAGAAATAATAATTCTTTTGTGATCAGTCTCAGTATAAGATCTTTGTATGTGTTTTGTGAGAAGACAGATACTGAAGAGCAATGTGATTTTAACAAAGAAGTGGAAAAATATCAAAAGATAAATCTTTCATTTAAACAGAAGTCCTTACCTTTGGCACAAAGCTACTATTCCTCTATGTTAGCAGGTCAGTGCTATGAAGTCACCACTTCCATATGATCACATACCATATGTCTATATGGCACACCACTGAGCCCAAACTCTTGTTTTTCTTTAATCTCACTGCTGTCTGTCGCGGTGCTGTTCCTCGCGCTGATGAGCGCGGCCACGGGCTAGCTCAGTCTCCTGCACCGCGGCAACGTGTGAGGTCGGGGTGGCGAGCCGGGTGAGCCACCTCCTCCCTGTGGGTCTTGGTTCCCCTCTCAGCGACGGCCAGCAGATGGCGTATGCAACCCACGGCAGCTAATCAAAAGGCGGACTCCTCTGGGCTCAGTTAAACAGGATTTTATTCAGGGGGAGAGGCAGCACGGGGCTCAGCACTCTCTGACCCACCACCCAGAGGAGACCCCGGGGGCAGGCGTGCACGGGCTTTTAAAGTGGGGTGGAAACGGGGGTGGCGACAACCGGTCAGCCAGTCACAGGGATCGGGGGGGTTAACCGGGGGTGTGAACCATGGAACTGGGGACCAATCACAAAATGAGGGGAGGGGGTCTCCCGGGCCCCAGCCTATCACTCGGCACCCTTCCCGGAGGATTCTAGAAGCCAGGGAAGGGTCTCTGAGTGACAGGCAGGCGACCACGAGGAGAGGGGGGGGCGGGGATTGACAGCGACAGGTGCAGGGAAGGGATGAATGACAGAAAACGTCGGGTTTTACAATAGACAAAACAACCGATGCAGAAGGGAAAACCAATGCAGAACACAGGGGTATACAGTGAACTAAACCATTATAAAAATAACTTAAAAATCTTACAAAAATAACTTAATAACTTAATAAAACAATTCTCACACCACCACATCTCCCCCTTTTTTGTTTTTTCAAGAGGAGTGGGACTGGAACGGAGGAGGGAGGTCAGCGATGCTGCGTTGGGTACCCCAGTCCATGTTCTTCTTCATCTGGATTTCGTTCTCCGTCTTCTGGGGTCCCCTCCAGCACCTCTTCCAACTCCAGTCCTTCCTCCTCCTGGTCCTCTTCTGATGGCATGGTGACATGGTTAACTGTGGGGGAGTGTGAGGTGGCAGAAACCAAATTATACAACATCTTTTTTGTACACCGAACGCAAGGATAACAAGTAATAAAACAAACAAACACAGCAACCCAGTTTTATCATAGATGAAGCCCAACCGGAGATTCCCCAATTAGAAGACAGTTCGCCCAGCCAGTCCCTGGTCTCCCTTTTGATGTTGGTCACTTGTCGGATGGTGGTGTAGTTGTTCGGTCGGTGGACCAGCCATCCGACGACTGGGAGACTCAGGCTGAGCGTTGCCAAGGCTCCGAGGGCTAGGTGGAACCTTCTCGGAGCGGGGAATCCGGCTCGGGTTGCTGTTATGAAAAACTGAAAGACACTAAACAAATATGTTACTTAAATTTGACAACAGCAGGGAAAGGGATGACTCCGCCCGGAGCTGATGTTCAGCTCTCCTCGTTCGATGTTTTCCTTTTTCGCCTCCACGCTGCCATGGTGACTTGCGGACTGTTGATTTTGCCAGACCCTGGGCTTTTGGGAACATAGGGCCTCACCCACTTTGCTGGAATCCATTTTGGTCCCGTGGGGGTGGACACGCAGGCGTACCCACGTCCCCACGTGACCAGATCGTGTGGCCCTTCTGTCCCTCCAGACCCAGGATCTCTGACCATGACCTGCGGTCGTTCTTTGACCCCAAACAGCGAGCTGGCACCGAAGTGCCGGACGATGGGCGGATTGAGACCTTCGTAAGAACAATTCAGGAAATTAATGGCAAACAAAGCTCTGGCCAGCCTGACCGATGGTGACTCTGTCCTGAGGACCCTCTGCTGCTGATGTAGTACACGCTTGATGGTCCCATGGGTCCTCTCAACCATTGCTTGGCCTGTGGGGGAGTGGGGGATGCCAGTCTTGTGCTCCACCCCCCATTGCTGCAGGAAGCTACGAAGCTCCCTGGATTTATACGCCGGGCCGTTATCGGTTTTCAGTTCCCTCGGAATGCCCATGAAGGAGAAGGCGTGGATGAGGTGTTTTATGGCATCCCCGGCCTTCTCCCCTGTGTGGGCAGAGGCGAACACGGCTCCAGAAAAGGTATCCACGGATACATGAACATACTTTTGTCGTCCAAATTGTGGGAAGTGTGTGACATCCGTTTGCCACACCTCACAGCTCCTCAGCCCTCGGGGATTAACCCCTGCATGTAAAGTTGGAACAGCCTGCTGGGAGCATGATGGACACGCGGCCACGATCGCTCTGGCCTGTTCCCGCGTAAGGTGGAAATGGCGAACAAGGCCAGGCGCGTTTTGGTGGAAGAGCTGGTGGCTGAGTTTCGCCTGCATAAAGATGTTTGGCAGGGGGGCCATCTCAGCGGGGGCAGCAAGGGCATCAGCCTTCCTGTTCCCCTCTGCGATGAACCCTGGCAAATCGGTGTGTGATCTCGTATGCATCACAAAATAGGGTTGCTCTCGGTGGGAGACCAATCTAACTAATTTTGAGAGCAAGTCATAAAGTGCTATGTTGGACACCTCCTGTAAAATCGCCTGATCTGCTCTGGATACCACCCCCACCACATAGGCGGAGTCTGTGACCAGATTAAAGGGTTCGGGAAACCGCTCAAATGCCCTAACGACAGCGGCCAACTCAGCGACTTGAGGTGATCCTTCCACCTCGGCAATATCAGCCTCCCACTGCTGAGTTTGAGGGTCCTTCCAAGTCAGAACTGACTTGTGGGACCTTCCGGACGCGTCTGTAAAAACGGTTAGAGCCTTGAGGGGCCTCCTACTGCGAACCTCTTTGAGTGATAATATAAATTTAGTTTCCGAATTAAAAATTTTGTGGGCAGGCCGATGAATAGAAATTTGCCCAGTGAAGGAGTCCAGAGCGAATTGCAGTGCTTCATTCTCCTGAAGCAAATGCTCCAACATAGCTTTTGAAATTTGGCCCGATCTCAAGCCAATTGGGATGTGAATACATTCGAAGTCACAGCCGGCCAATTCTCTGATCCGGAATCTTGCCTTCCGGATCAGCTCAGCAACCAACTCCTGTGGCCGGGTCATCCTCTTGGACCGATGATGACTCAGGAAGACCCACTCTATGATCAAGAGTGGATCATTCCCTTCACAGTCCTTCTTCGGGATGCTCTTCCATTGGAAGATCATCCCATGGAGGTGTGGCAACTTTCCCATTATTATGAATTTGAAAGGAAGCTCTGGGTCAATTCTGTGAGCTTGCCTTTTGGACATAGCGTCCTGCACCTTTTCCAAAGCCTTTTCTGCCTCAGGGGTAAGCACCCTAGGAGAACTCAGCTCCTCTCCCCCTTTCAATAAATTAAAAAGGGGGGCTAGGTCGTTGGTGGTGAGACCTAGCCAGGGCCTTACCCAATTCAAACTCCCACACAGCTGGTGGACATCTGCAAGGGAACTTACTTTTGTTCGAATTGCCAATTTTTGGGGAACAATGGTCCGCCTTCCGATTTCAAGCCCGAGGTACTTCCAGGGCGGCATCCGCTGAACCTTTTCTTCCTGTAGCTCAAACCCTGCAGCAACCAGTGCATCGACTGTCAGACCAAGCACATGGGAAAGCATGTCATCATTCGGGGCGCACACCAGGACATCATCCATGTAGTGGTAGATGATGGCCTGTCCCGCGGCTGCGCGGACAGGGGACAGCAAGGAGGCCACATACCACTGGCAGATAACAGGTGAGTTCTTCATCCCTTGCGGGAGAACTCGCCAGTGATAGCGTCTCCTCGGGGCTTCCCGGTTGATGGTGGGAACCGAGAAAGCAAAACGTGGGGCATCGTCAGGGTGCAGAGGAATTTGAAAGAAGCAATCTTTTATATCTATTACAGCCAATTGCCAATTTTGGGGGAGCATAGCCGGGGAAGGCATCCCAGGTTGGAGAGACCCCATGTCTTCGATAACATTATTAATTTGGCGGAGGTCTTGAAGGAGCCGCCACTTGTCCTTCCCCGGCTTTTGAATCACAAAAACTGGGGAATTCCAAGGGCTGTCGGTTTCTACAATGTGGCCCTTGGCCAACTGCTCCTTCACGAGCTCCTCGAGCGCTTTTAATTTTGGTTTTGAAAGCGGCCATTGCTCCACCCAAACTGGTTTGTTCGTCAGCCAATTAAGTTTCTTGGTGGGACGCTCGTCAATGGACGCTGCGGAAATTTCCACTGAGGGGTCGGGTATGTCAATTTTGACCCCCCATAGTGACATGAGATCTCTGCCAAGCAGAGGCTCCTTATAATCTAAAACAAAAGGACGGATGTTAGCCAATTGTCCTTTTGGCCCCTTAATTTGCACTATGCTCCTGGATTGTCTCGCCAATTGCAACCCTCCGACACCTTGAACGTGTCCAGCCGCGTCCTGCAGAGCCCAATGTGACGGCCAATCCTGGGCTGGCACAACAGTCACATCTGCCCCCGTGTCTAAAAGGCCAGTGATGTTAATTGTTTCCCCGCCCACCCTGAACTCACAGTCTACCCGGGGCCTTTCTTCAGTGATGGCTTGCACAGGGCAAGCCACCGGGGTGTTGTTCGGTCCCCGGGTAGGGATGATTTGTGCGATCACCTGTCCCTTAGGAATAAATGTGGGTGGATGGGTGCAGCGCAGCCAGAGGACGAGATCTCTGGGGTTGTTGACGAGAACCCCTGGAAGAATCTCGACCTCTTGCGGGGTGTACTTACAGTCCCCGATGATGACAAGCTCCTTTCCTTGGACTGGCCAGGCTCCTTGTTCTTTGGTGTTTATGGAAAGAAAGGTCCAATCCCCCGTCCTCAGATAGAGCGCTTCGGTGAGCCGCAGCCGATAAGGTTCATGCCTTGATGATGTTACTAAAATTGGCTTTGAAAGGTCATGGTCAGTACTGTGTGTCAAACCTGGTATGTCATGTCCGGTATTATTGTCTGTCTCAGTGAAAGGCAGCGTATCATTGGCGCTAGATGTTTCTTCCCCCTCCCCCGCTGCTCGGTCCGCCCTATTTCTATCTTCGCGCCGGGCGGACCTGCGCTCCCCCCTTAGTTTAACTCTTGGGAGCTATCTCCCGACCCTCCCCTATTCCCACTCCCCCCGCCTTCCCCCTTTTTCTTTTTCAAGGCCTCAACGGCATCCCGCAGTGGGCAGGTGTTCGCCCAGTGCCCGGGCTCCCGGCAGATTAGACACCGGTTCTTCTGGGGCACATACGGTCCGCGTGTCGGTCCTTGGGTGCCAGACACTGCTGAAACTCTCGGTGTTATTGATTTCCCTTCCCGGTCGTTTCCCTGCATGTAGGGGACCTTTAGCTGACACACCCTGAGCATATCTGGAAGGGTCGGAGGGGGGTCCAGAGGGAGACTCAAAATTGCACTCCGGCACATATTATTTGCATTTGCAAACACCATCTCCCTCAAGATCCCATCCCTTACCGCCACTTCCATTACTTGCACCTCGATTGCTCGGGTGAGCCGCTCGACAAACTTAGTGAAACTTTCCTTGGCCCCCTGCATGATCTTGTAATAGGGTACGACCGGGCCATCTGGCACCATCCCAAAAAATGCGGAGACCGCATGCTCCCTGGCAATCTGGAGGGCTTTTATGGGGATATCTGAGGTTTGGTCCGATGGGTCGGCCCATCTCCCCTCACCCATAAGGTGTTCTAAAGTGAGGGGGTTCCCGTTGTCGTCCACCGCAGTCTCCGGGTCTCGGAGGAGACTGGGCAAGGCCTCCCTGAGTTGCTGCCTCCATGCTGCCACCCAGAGTTTGAACTCTGTTGAGTCAAGCAGGCAGGAGAACAGCTGCTTCAGGTCCGCAGGAATAACGACAGCAGCATCGAGATCTGAACGGAGCAAACCCCTGAAATAGGGGCTGTCCCGCCCATAATCTCGATGGGCCTTGCACAGATCCCGGATGGTGGACTGGGGGAACGGGTGATGGATCGCTCGGACCCGCTGCCCTCCTCGGGAGCCCTTATAAACGACTGGGGATACCGAAGGAACAGGGGAAGGCCGATGCATCCCTGCAGGCTCAGGCCCTGGCCCCGCCCCCTCCGGGCCCAGACCGTGGGAACCGGAAGGGGGAGCGTGGGAACCAGCAGGGGGAGCGTGGGAACCGGAAGCCCAGGAGGCAGGTCTTCCGGCAGGGGGCGTGGTTTGGGAACCCGATGATGTCATGTGGGCGTTCCCATGGGAGGAGTAGCTGGGAGGAGCTGTGGGAGTGGTCTTGGAAGAGGGAGGGAGCATGGGTGGAGTCTTTTGGGGGATAGGAGGGGCTGTGGAGAGGAAGGGGTTGGGCTCATCAAGGGCAGGAAGAAAGGGATTGAAGGAAGGAGGATAGGGGGATGGGGAGAACTGTGCCATGCGGTCTCCTCCATCTTGGGGATAAGGGGTAGGGGAGCCATTTTGTGGTTGGGGAATCTCAGCTAGACTAAATCTAACACGAGGTTTATTAACTGGGTAAGATGGGGAAGGGTGGAATTCTTGAGCAGCCCGGCCAGGGCTGCCCAAGAAACCCCGAGCAGTCTGGCTAGGACTGCCCGGGCGGGGGGGTTGAGAATTCCTGGGGGAGCCTGAGCCAGCAGGTTGGGGTCCTGCTGCTCCCTTGAGAATTCCCTTCTGGGGACAAGGGGAAGGGGAACGGGGACAGGGAGAACAGAGGGCAGGTTGTCTTGGACGTGGCTGTTTCTGCACTTTCCTATTCATTTGTGTAACAGCAGCTGTAAGCTGCAAAGCCAAACTGAGGAATTTGGAGACTTGTTTGTCCCCTGAGAGTGCCAAATTATGGATTTTGGTTTGTACAACCGTCCAAAACTTGGGGCTGTACACCTGCTCCGGGGACACATGAGGAAAGTGCAGGAAAAGCCACCTCACAAACCCCTTGAGCTCGCCCCTTGAAACCTTTAACTGGGCGAGCTCCACAACCGACTTAAAACTATAATACACACCTTTTTGGGCAGCGGAGAGTTTTGCGCCCATCTCTCCGAAACCGAAACCAAAATCAGGGGCTCGGGGACACCTAACAAATCCCCCTTGCCTGCTGCCCACCCGATGACACCCAGACAAAAGCAAACTTAACAGAAAACGAACGCGGAGGTCACTCCCCTAAAACTGGGCAAAACCTGAAACCCAAACCCGGGGGGTCCGCACCGAAAAATAAAATCGCAGTGTCTAAAACCCCTGTGGACACTTCCACCCAAAAGACAACTGCCCGAAACTTAAAGTTTACAAAACAAAAAAGAACAAAAGAGCACCCCGAGGAGAGTAGTCCGCAGGGGGATGAGGCTAACCACCACCCCCCCGAGCTGCGCAGCCTGGGATCCCCCCCACTCCTGGAGGATCCCTCCCGAAATTAGGGTCTCCACACCGGGAGCACCCTCCGAAAGTAAGCCCCCTCACGAAGAAGGCTTACCCCCTCCTGGGATGCAATAAAGCCTGGGGTCTCGAGATTAGCTGCCTGAAGAGGACCTGCTGGGCGCTTCAGGCTGTCCTCTTCGTCCCTTGGGAGCGTGATCTTACGAAGCCGCTCGACCAAGGGTAGCGGGGCGTCCAAGGACTTTTCTTCAGGCTCTTGCAGCCTCAGTCCGTGCCGTGGGGTCCGCCTCGTGTCCTGAGGGTGGGGGCCCCACGAGCTGGGCGCCAACCGCTGTCGCGGTGCTGTTCCTCGCGCTGATGAGCGCGGCCACGGGCTAGCTCAGTCTCCTGCACCGCGGCAACGTGTGAGGTCGGGGTGGCAAGCCGGGTGAGCCACCTCCTCCCTGTGGGGTCTTGGTTCCCCTCTCAGCGACGGTCAGGAGATGGCAAATGCAACCCACGGCAGCTAATCAAAAGGCGGACTCCTCTGGGCTCAGTTAAACAGGATTTTATTCAGGGGGAGAGGCGGCACGGGGCTCAGCACTCTCTGACACAGCGCCCAGAGGAGACCCCGGGGGCAGGCGTGCACGAGCTTTTAAAGTGGGGTGGAAACGGGGGTGGCGACAACCGGTCAGCCAGTCACAGGGATCGGGGGGTTAACCGGGGGTGTGAACCATGGAACTGGGGACCAATCACAAAATGAGGGGAGGGGGTCTCCCGGGCCCCAGCCTATCACTCGGCACCCTTCCCGGAGGATTCTAGAAGCCAGGGAAGGGTCTCTGAGTGACAGGCAGGCGACCACGAGGAGAGGGGGGGGCGGGGATTGACAGCGACAGGTGCAGGGAAGGGATGAATGACAGAAAACGTTGGGTTTTACAATAGACAAAACAACCGATGCAGAAGGGAAAACCAATGCAGAACACAGGGGTATACAGTGAACTAAACCATTATAAAAATAACTTAAAAATCTTACAAAAATAACTTAATAACTTAATAAAACAATTCTCACACCACCACAGCTGTCTATGAGATAAACAGTCCATTTCCAGGCTGTGCCAACCCTCAACACGTGGCTTGAAATCCTCATGTTCTCTAAATTCAGCGTATACTTGACAAGAGAAACCTGCCTTCTGTTCACATAATGAAAACAGTGACACGGAGCAATGGCAAAACTTTGGTGGAGATGTTGGGTGGCTATTGGGAATGTAACCCAGAGCTGGAGACAGCACACCTTGCACACAGGCCTGGAGGGTAATATGTGATGCCCAGGCATCTCCGTTTCCAGTGGAGGAAGGATTGGGCTGCTGTAAAGGGTGATTCAGTAAGAGGAAACACTGGGCACCTCTCTCCTCTTCTGGTTTGGTTATCCCATGCATTTTTAAGCAGAGGCATCTAATGCAGCAGAACAACCTTTTTTGGATGACAGGTAGCATGGAAAGTCAGGTAGTTATGGCTTTTCCAAGAAGAGGTAAAGGGAAGCTGGGTTCTCTCAGTTTTAAAAATGCCAGTGGCCAGGAGGTGACCTGTCCCCTTGGCCCCGGGGTGTTCTAGGGAGGAGGACACTCTCTACACGTCATTTTGAATCTGTACACTGCTCAACCTGAAAGCCTAAAGCAGCTTCCTCCTCTGGTAGAGGTGGCTGCTGGGACATGCATTCAACACCAGATCTCCATTGAATTGGGGATGGTCCTGGTTGGAGAGACCCCTGAACTCCAGCAAAGGGCACAACACCTGATCTAAGCAATTCCTTCAGCATCTGTTCTTTTTGTCTGGGTTTTCCTTTAGCCTGGTGCATCAGACTGAAGGCAACCCCACTGATTTGTGAGTGGCTCAGACATCTTTGCCTCAGCAGCAGCCACCTCTGACAAGCCAGGGGATGAGGTGAATGGCCAGGGGAGGTGGGAAGAAGCTTCTGCTGTCCAATTTTGCAATTGTAAGGCTCTCAGACTCTATCCCAGTTCAAACAGATTGACTCTCACCTTTATAAAGAGGAGGTGAGGAAATGCCTCTTAAACTGTCTCTCATCTGTGTCCAGCTGTGACTGCTTTCGGCCCATTGCACTGCAAAGTCAGATGTTAAGCGTGATTTATGTTAACATCTTGGATATTGCATGGAGAAAGCCTGGAATCAACGGCTGGGCAGCTACCACAGAAAGCTGAGGGGCTCGAGAAGCTGTCCCTGTTCTGGTGTGAAGCTCCTCCTTCCTCCTGTCAGTGTAAATACCCATCTTCTGTTTCAGCACAGCAACAACACAAAAGCATTCATTTAAACTGTGTGAGGGTGGCCAGGAGAGGAGCCTTTGCACGATTAGGCACGGCTCAGAGACAGTCTGAGTGCTTTAGTGCCTCTTTGCTGTTAGTAGCTGAGACATGGGGTCTGGTTATCTGTTAATTTGGATACAGCAATTACAGGCTGAGAGCTCTGCTGGGCCAGATCCCAGCCTCCACATGTAATGTTGATATAGCTATAGCTGTGTTTCTGGCATTTGTGGCGAAAAAAAATTGACTCTGGAAACACCAGGTTAATTTTTTGCACTTTATTTTTATCAGGGCTCTCTTAGTAACATTTGCCCAGATGTGAGTTCCTGGTATTCCTCCAAATCCAAGGATACCAGCTGAGCTCAAGCTAAAAGTTGGTGAGGGGTCACTTCTGTTTGGATCACTTTGGAAATAATAATTTTTAAAAAAGTCTCTGCCAGGCAAAGTGCTAGAAGAACTTGGGAGGAAAAGTTGTGGTATAAAAAGTACACCATGATACTTAAGAGTTCACCTCAGTCACATTAAATGATGGAAATTTTTAGGGTTTGGCCCCTCAGCATTAAGCTGGCTGCACATGAACAGGGTGCAGGAAAAAGCCTGACTTCCAGCAGGGGAGGTGGGAATTCAGAAAGCCCACAATGTCATTTTGTTGGGCAAAAATAACTGTGGATGAGACTCCAAGAGCATGGCAGGACCCAGCAGCAGCATATTGCTGGGATAAGCAGGGGATTAGACAGCAGGGACCTGCAGTCACCTCACTACAGGCAACCGCATCCCCTCACCAAGCAGCCCACGAGTGTCCTTTGAAGATACCGCGTAAGCCAGTTTTCTTCTGGCATGTTATCTTCCTCTGGGATGACGTGCCTGTTTATCGAAAACATAGATTGTTTCCTAAATCCTTTCTAGCTCACTGCAAACAGCTTCACCTGATGTCTCAGCCCTTCACCCACTGGCTGCATGTGATTTTTCCCTTTCCAGCTTCTGCACAGCCCCCTCCTGCCCAGGATATAAAGGCTTGTTGTCATTTTTGCATTTAAGCAAGCTTTAGCTAAGAAGAGGTATCTGAGGCATGCATATACTGCTTTTTAATCCTTTACCTCCCACACATCCCTCTTTTCTTAAACCAAGCTGTTAATAAGAATACAGATTACTGTAGCCAGAATTTATAGTAAGAATTTGCAGTAGCGAAATATAAATTTGAAAAAGTGGCAGCAGCATGATCAAACCAAAGCTCTGTTCATAAACGTTTCTACAGTGTATATTTTCTACAGTTTGCCTACCACAGCTTATTGCCATAGATATAGTTTTAAATGAGTAGGCCTGTTTTTAAGGATTTCCTGCCTGACAACCATCAGAGACAGCATTTCGCATCTCAGTGCCATTAAGTCTGCAGTAACTGTGAGGTCCCAATGTGATTATCATATGTAAATGGGGAAAAAAAAAAAAAAAAAAGAAGAAGAAGAAGAAAAAATAGGCAAATCGCCCTGAGAATCCTGCTGAAAATGGAGAATGCAATTCTCCACATCCTACAGATTCACTTTAGGGAGGAATTGAGCAACAGTGTGTCCCCCGAAATGGCAAGCATAAGATGAAAAGGCAGAAAGAGTGCCTCTCCTTCTTTGTCAAGAAGAAAATTTTAACCCAGGTTTGAAAGATGAGTTCTGGTTGCTCCTGTCTTTTACTTCCCTTTCCCAGCTCCAATTCATGGTGGCACAAGTCCCACCAACAGTGTCAGACTGGTGCCCAGGCACTCCCAGGATGCTCCCAAGGCTCTGTGGACCTCCAATCTCCCTGCTGGGGGGGCTCAGGGTCAGATACTCAGGGCTTGGTCGGTGGAAAAGCACTCCATCATCACTGCATGTCTCTCAGAAGGAGCCTTCACCTCCCTCATTCTCCTCTCGGTGCAAGGCAGCGGCACAGCAGGAAGCCTGTCACTGCAGGCAGTGCCAGCCTCAGGGCACGGAGGGGCTTTCTGCACAGCCACACCATGGTGGCTCTGTATATCCTCTTGTGCCCAAATCTCATCCGCGATCACTTCAGGTCAACCTTTTCTCCTCACCCCAGAGGTGAGTGGGAGCCACACATCCTGGTGTGTACTGCCCCTGACAGCCACTGCACAGCTGGGCCAGGGGGGACCACACTGCAGTTTCCTCTTATTTCAGCGTAAAATAGCACAGAAGGTATCTTTCAACAATACTTGACCAGAGCTACATTTCCAAAGGTACCTTTCTGAGTCCATGGCTTACATATGTGTTATCCACTTGCCTCTCCCACCTTTGGCCAAACCTCATAATGGCTGCTGGTTTTGAGATGCTCTTGCACCCCTCCACTGCTCAGCCCACGAGTCATGTCTCTGCCTTCCCTTGTATGAAGTTGTACCAAAGGTTTATAGGCATTTTTCTTTGTAAATTTTTTACAGTTTGTACCCAGCATAAAAACTGACAATTAGGCACGTTTCAAAGGTGTAGTTTAGCCTAAGTACATTAGTCTCAGCTGATTGCAGCACCACTTCTTCAAAAAGCAGTAACTCATCACTAAAAAAGGCTTCTCCATTAGTAGCACTTATGCTAGTTGTGCATATTTAATATAAAATTGCCCATGAGTAAAATGGCCATTACACCTCTCAATTAAATTGACATACACAGGTTATGCAGCTCCCACATCACCTCTGTGCCCTCATCCATTGCTTGCTACAAACCTCCATAACACACAGCCTCTCCTGATGGTTTCCTCTGCAAGGGATGACGGGGAGGACATCCCAACACCCCCAGATTCCTACACCACGTGGCATTCAGCACATTTTCCCAATTCAGACTGGGAAATGAATCACGGCCAATGCAAGTGATAGCAAATGAAAGTAAAACTTATTAGTCATGTTTCTTGGAGAGGAGGAGTTTCACAGTGCCACAGTCTCACACTTCATAGCTAAGAAAGCATGAGGTGTCACAGCACAGTTATTCTTTAAAGATCTGTTTCAGTCAGTGGGTGACAATGCTTGTAAAGTCAGGGGAGACAAAGCAAGTTTCATTCCTGATTTCAGTGCCAGGGGTGCCGATCGCAATGTTTAGACAGCCTGTGACACTAGGAATTGACAGCCTGCCAATGGATGCTGCCACTCCTCCAGTCTCTGCAGACATGGGGCAGGTTGGTGGCTCTCAGGGGGGACGTCTGGGTCTCAGACAGGGCACAGTCTGTAGAGTGAGACCCTTGGAGCAGAGGAGCAAATGGAGAGCACGCCTGATGCTCTCAGCTACTCCGAGGGACTGTGAACACAGACACTTTTAATTGTTCCTGCTTTATCACCTGCTCTAAGGAAATCTGAACTCCTCAAATGCAGCAGCCCCACTATCATCTAGTCCAACTAGTTTTTCTGCTGGTTAGATGCCTGGCAGCAGAAGGAAGCTTTGCACTCTTTTCTTATCAAACACTTTCATGGGGTTTTGACCCAGACTCCTCCATCACTGCTGCTCTTTATATCTGTTGCTAAGCTATAGCTGCAGAAGCTCCAGAAAAGAGCTGAAATCTTTGCCCTCAATTGCTGTCCTCTTCAGAATAGGCACCCGCTCGCTGTAATGAACACACATTTTGGCTTTTTATCACAAACTACTGACTGCTCCCACAAAGCTGTTCAAGGTCTTGGGCAAACACGTCTGGTGTCTGCCAGCCTGCTGCTGCCAGACTTGGCAAACATATGAGGTGTTTTCTAATGGAGAATGCAGCTGGCTACATCTATACAAGTGGTCAGAACTAAGGCGTTCTTGATTTGTTAGTGTGCCCCCAGCATAGGTTTGACTTGGCTTTCCCTCAGACACTGCCTGGGGATAGTTTAGGGGCTGGCACATTACAGGGAAGGCTCCTAACAACTTGTGCAGGCAAACTTAACCTGGTTTGGGAGGAGGGAACAGTGTCTGGTAATGCAGCCACGAGTTGGTAACCCTGCCTCCCGCAGGGCTGAAGCACAAGCCATGGCACAGGTGTAATAAACGTGATAGACTAAATTTAGTAAATCAAAATTTAGAATTTTATTTTGAGACAAAACAACAGTCTCTGATAGCCACAATTAAAAGGACAGCGTCGAGCCCGGGATCGGCGCTGGGTGAACGCGGTAACACACTCTATCAGTATGTCACCCCCCAAGTTCACATTTTCGGTCTGAGGCGGTCCATTTTTATACACTGGTTCGCTGAGGAAAAATCGGGACTCCAAGACTCCCCCTTCCGAGGCAGCCTCATTAGATATTCATGGTCGGGTTCTGGTGGGGTTGAAAAGGATCTTCTCAGGAGAACGATGTCTTAATTGCTGTGTCCGGATACAGTGTAGAGATGTTAATGTTGGGCGGGGACGGATAAGATATCGATCAGATGTAATCATTTGGTTCTCCGGGTTCTCCATCTCCCTCTGCCGTCGTTTTGTTCTCTTCTAATGATTCCTGGCAGAAGTTTTCTTGTGTCCCTTTTCATGTAATTCTTGGCATAGTTTCCTCATGTCCCTCCCTTGCAATCTCTAGCAAAAGAATTCCTCGTGTCCCCTTTTGTGCTGTCTCAGTCCCAGTTAACCCGTGGTATACACAATTAGAATCTTACAGAGAATGAATTACATATTATAACATTTAACACGAATTAACTTTAAGACATATATCACACAGGCACTACAGGCAATATTTATGCCCACCAATCCTTCTCTTCTCCAACCATCTCAGGTCCTGTAATGAAACTTCAGCCTTGGACACAATGCTTTCCTCAGAGGAGTTATCCATCAAGCCCTCAGCCCTGAGTCTGAAGCTCAAAAAAGTAGGGAAGGGAGTTCCCCCTCAGCTTGTCAGAAATCATGAATAGAATATGCAGCCAAGTCCACTTACCATCATTTCAGCAGTGGGCTAATGAACTGAGCAGCCAGGCCAGGAATAACCACATGCAGGGCGCTGGCACTAGGGAAGACCTCTTTAGCTCTTGGGTGATGTATATGCAGCAACAGCATAGCCTCTGTGTGCCTGTGTTGAGCAATGCATTGACCACCTAACCATGTGAATAGCAGGACATCCTAGGTTTTAACTTCCTAATCTGTTGCTGTTCCCTGCACAGTTCTCCTTCAACAGGCTTTTCTCTCTTCAGACTTCTGGTCCCTAAAAACATGGCATTTCTTATTCCTTAAGGCAGGACCTACAGTAGCTAAAGAATTCAACTTGCTATTGTTCTCCCAGAAACATTCTTGATATTCATTGCTTGCTTGGAAGATGGCATGAATCTGATTGCTGATTTACAGGATAGAGCTTAAAAACAGTGTGGTATACCAAGAGAGTTGGAGAACAGGACACAAGGTCTCATTTCCAGTTTTTGTGAAAGGAAGAATTAAATACTCTGTTTTATCATAGCAGTTCTGACAAGGGCTCTTTTATGCTAAATAACAGCTTCTGTATTAACTCGAGCATAGGTTTTGGAGGTTCTAATCTTTATGCGGCTTCCACTTCAACAGATCAGAAACTGGAGTGAGCAATGTAGATTTAAAAAAACAAACCCTAACCGCATCTTACTCTACCATCCTGTCCTCATCTCCACAATGTTTTCTACTTACCACAAACTCCTCCAAATCCCACAGCCTTGTCCCCACAAGGTCTTCTTCCCAAGCACCCAGTCAGCAGAATCATTGGATGATGGACCTCTCCAGGCAGGATATGCAGTTCCATTGTATGAGACCTGCCTGGCCAGGACAAGCTCTCAGTACCAATGACAAATTTGTTTCTTCCTTTATTTAGTGGGTGGCTCAGGTTCAGCCAGCAGTGGGTTACAGAGGTGTGTTCTCAAGCATGGTTTTTGTGCCTCAACAGGGACCCAAAGATGGGGATTGTAACAGATAGCTCCACACAGTAAAGCTTCACCTAAGGTAAAGTGTGCAAGCACAAGACAAAATGATTCAGACCTTAATATGTGGTAGAGGAGGGGAAATCAACCATCTTCATATTCAAGACGATTTTCATGGAACAAGAAGTGATATTTTCATCCCTGTTTTTGAGGTCTGTCTCATGTCAAACTGATCCACCTGCAGGCCTCGTGCTTCAGGCATTGAAAAAATGCCTAAGTGTGAGAGCTGCATACCAAACACTGACCTTGAAATAGCAGATTGAGTGAAAGAAAACGTCTCTGAGTACTAGGTAATTGATTTAACTTTAAAGCAAACCAATATTAAATGTGAGATCTCTGTGGCAAAAGGAACATGAGGTCAAACCCAAAAAACCCTTCCCCATGGAGATGAACTGAAGAAGGTCAATCCAAACAAACCCAGAGACCTCAGCCAAATACTCTCCCTTGGAAACACAGGCACCTGACTTCTTTGTTGAGATATGAATATAAAAGGCTATCATCTCCTTCACAGTCTCCCAGCTCAGCTGAAATTGGAGCAGAGGAGGCTGCTTACCTGCTATTCATCCTTGTCCTCCCCCTTCAGCTCAACTCTGCCCTCAGCTGAACAGATGGGCATACCAGGCTCTTAGGAAGAAAGATCAGTAGGCTCAAACCTCCTTGGACCAGACGTATTTACAGGCTACCTTTATATTTTTTAATCTCATTTCCACTTCCATCATGTATGCATAGAGGTGCACAGCATCCACGCACACTTGCACAAGACTGGCAAAAGAGCACAGGGGCTGAAGCACTCTGGTGTGGCAGAGATGCGCCATTGGTGCTGGATGCCAAGGCACAGGGAAGGTAGAAGCTCTGAGCATTTTCCACTCATAGCATTTCAGACCAGCTGTGCCAGGGTTCAACGTTATGGGTCCCACTGAAGCCCTCTGTGCTCCACACCAACCCCTAATTCAGCACTCAGTGCCACTGAGGAGTTCAGCGTCAACTTTTAGACATTTCCTTGTGAATATCATGGAACCTGTTGTGTCAGTGGCTGGTAGCTATGGAAATATTCAATAGTTGACCAATACTACCTTGGCCATTGGCCTTTCCACAAGGTCTACTTCTCTGTGTTTAGGGTACAAAAGTCTACAAGGACATCAGTGACTCATCTCTCAGTCACACAACAACATCCATTAAAAATCCTACAACTGAAATCATGACTTTCATCTCCTTTACAAAAGATATTTATAAAGGGGGAAAAACCAAAAAAAGTAAAAGATGCTCTGCTATGGCATATTTCTAAAGAAAGCATGCAAAGTTTATTTCAGCTGAAGGCTTTACCTTGTTCCACTTGTCTCAGACAATCCACTAGGGACAGGACTTGCTGCCCCTGGGAGGCTCGTATCCACCTCGGGGACAGGAGAAGGGAAAACCGGGAGTGTTTTTCTTAAGCCCGGTGTCAGTAAGAAGCCTGGAGATCTTATGGAAGCCGAGTAATGAGCCTCTTCCCCTGGGTGTGGCTGCTCACAGCTGGCACTGATCCCATCAACCCAAACCTTGGAGTCTGCCTGCAAGAGAACGTGTTTTGTTTTCCCATACATAACCTTGTGGCCGTGGCCCTGATGACACCCAAATGTCTTTTTCTGTGCCAGGTTAGTTTGCCTCTGGCAGGAGATGTTGTGGCCCTGAGCCACACAAACAGCTGTAATTGCCCACTAAAATCCCCCACCGCAGGCAATGTCCCACTCTCCCCAGCCCACTGCGTTGCAAATGGGCTGTTAATGGCCCCTCTATCTACACAACAGCGAAACATTAGCATTACCCAAACAGAAAAGATAAACTCTGGGAGTTTGCCAAAGACTTAATTAATAAGCCAAACTTCTTTCCCTCCTCACTGAGATCTCAGTGTTGTCAGGAGGGCATCCAGGAATTCTCTCCGTTTATTGGAATTAATTTACTTCTTCCCCCAAATGACAACCGCAGTTTGGTTACAGCAGTCAGTCTCACACTAATTTATTTGTTCTGTGAGTACCTTTCAGTACCCACAGAAGTTATCAAATTAAAAATTGTCAGTTTCTGTAATGGTCTGACCTTTTCAATCTGACAAGGTTCAAAGTGTGGCTCAACAGGTCCGAAAGGATAGCTGCCAAGAGCAGCTGCCCACAGTGGAACATCAATGTAAATGTTCCAGCAGGTAAATAGTCACTGGGAGAGCTTGAGAAAATATCTTGCTGGGTGAGCAAGAAGAAAAGGTGTCATGTGTAGAATGAATTGAAAAGGATATAGCATTTTAGTGATATATCCTAGGGAAAAGACAGAGCTCAGGTATCTATCTAATCAAACTCAGACACTGAAAGGTAATATACCTCCATACTCTGAATTCAAACAAGGGGAATAACCAAAAATCCAAACTTGCTTAACCAGAAGCTATTAACCCTTTATTGCCTGCTTTTCTTTTTCGTAAATGTATTTATTCACCAGTTATCTTTAGCAAACTTAGACTTCATCAATGCTGAGAGCCATTGTGACACAGTCCATACAAATGTACCCTTGGAGACTGGCAGGGCTTGTGCTTGCTGTGATCTTGCTGCTTGAAAAGACAGCCACAGTGTTCCCTCTCCCCCTGCTCCCTTGATGCCTCTAAAGGGAGGAAATGATGCCTTAAGTTTTAGCTTTCATATTTGCAGATTCTGCGCTGCCTAGGAGTGTAGATCTGAGTCTCATATGAAGTGTCAGTAAGCTCTTCACAGAGTGGGCAGACAAAACAAATCCTTTTCCTGCTGAGGACCAAGGACAACTTTCAGCCCAACAGCACAAACAACGGTGAATTGAAGAGAGAAACGAGAAGGATGAGACCTCACAACCTGAAGCTGTAATTGGACAATTAAACCCCAGTATGCAAAAGGACCAAAACTTATAAATATGTAGGATCTCATAACCTGAAGCTGTAATTGGACAATTAAACCCCAGTATGCAAAAGGACCAAAACTTATAAATATGTAGGATCTCATAACTGGTCAGCCATTTTGTCACCAATTTGGGTCCACCCTGGGTGTAGCCCTGGTCAGGCCCTGTCCTGCCCAAGGTGGACCCTGGAGGCCTTTCAATAAACATCTACTGTATTCTCTAGCTCTGTCCAGTCTCTGTTTCAGGTCAGCCATCCCAAGGCATCACCCTCATGTCAGGTACTTGAGCATCCTCAGATGGGGTGGGGGTCAGCTTGAGCCCCTTCTCCATATCTTTCAATGTTTGGCATCTACACAATGGACACATGGCTGCTGGCCCTGGTGTGTGGGAGGCTGTGGGTCAGAGACAGGCAGGGCAGAGCAAACCAGGCCTCATCCCTGTTAGAGGGGTTCAAGCACAATATAAATATACCCCAATGACCCAATCCTCTTTCGTCTGACAGATGTGAGAACTTTACGCAGTGCCAAGGCTTACGTGGCGGCAGAATCAGTGCTGGGTTTCAGCCAGGCAGATGCAGTAAATCAAAGCAGGGAAGGATGAGAACTAGCTAAAGGAGCGTCTCATGATGTACACCTTGGCCTGTTTGCTGTCATTAGCTCTAACAGGGAATTGCTGGAAGGGTCTGGGATTTTGTTTCTCTGTTTGTTTGCAGTCCTTGAAAGCACCATATGGGATTCCTGTGACTCCCAGAGACACAAGACCTCTGACGTAAGCCTACCAACACATAGTGGTGTCTAATTTGCTAATGGTCTTCCCACTAATGATGCAGATTTAAAGCAATAGCTGACAAGTCCTTGTCCAGAGGAACTGTTACAGCTCTCACAAGCCGGCAGGGCACAGAGACCAAATCTGGGGGAAGAATCAATGCAAAGGCTCCTGATACTCATATAACTGTAGCAATGATGGGGTTACTGCACATGGTTCTTTGGGATTTATCTCACATCTGTGATGAGCAGGGAAAAAGAGATAGTGTCTGTCTTGCTTTTTCAAAGTCCTTGATACACTTCTCAGGGACTAAAGGTTTTCTTTTGGCCTCCTGGCATGGCAGTTACCACAGAGTTTAAACAGTAATTGCTCCATGGGATGCTCTCTGCATCAACAGAGAGCAGCTTTGGTCCCTTGGATTTTATTTTTTTAATCAGAGATTCAGCAATATCCATGAGGCAAAGTTGAAAGCTACATGACCATGCACTCCAATTACATTATTTCTTACAGCAGTGGGGGTCTTCACAGTTTTAGGTATTTGAACACAGATTTGGGGAAATTTAACAATGTTTGCCAGAAAAGGGAGGGCATTGAGAAGAGAGGATGAGCAGACAGCTTACTGGTTAATTACAGCTTAGAAAATATCATTCCTGGTCTCTGAGGTTACTCTGCTTTGATTACTGTACTTCAAGACTGTGTCACTGGTTCTACAGACCTCTCAGAAAACATAGGAAGCCAGTAATAGATGACACCAGGCCTCCAGCCATTCCTGCTGCCTACCTGGCTTTTTACCTCCATGTGGTTTAAAGTACTGAGTACATTTAACCTTTGTTTACTGCAAATGCTCCCTTCATGAAGACTGATTCTGCCTGCCCCCTGTGCATTTGACCTGGTAATGTAAGCCCCTCTTGGCTTCCCTCCTCTCTGCCTTGTGTCACTGTAACTTCCTTCCCAAAAGCAGCTCCAGAGCCCTTTTGTTCTCTCTGCTGGGCTTGCTGCCCTCTGATGTAAAGTCAAAGCAGAAAGCGGGCAGCTTGCAGGGAGGGTCTATGGTAATTACAAGCATGTGAATGATACATGGCCCAAAGAGGTTTTTAGTGTGCAGGCGAGAACATGGAAAAATGTCCCAGGGTGGCAATTTTCTTTCCAATAATGAAGTTGCATGGGGGCAGATGTGGTCAGATGTGGTCTAGGTTTGGGAGGTCTTGCTTTACCAGGGTTTCAGTTTCATTCTGAGTTCTCAGTGATACCTTGGGGTACTCTCCAAAAGATCTCCAAGTTATTCCCATGATTGACAGTGCACAGGCATGTATGATTTCTTTTCCATGCTCACCCGACTCCTCAAAGACACCTCCCCATGGACGGGCAAGAAGGTTCCCTGAGTTTGAGGCAGGTTTTCTTCCTTACAGCGGATTGACAGTCTTGAATTAACTCTCCACTGAGAAGGAAAGTTAGATAATATTGCTGCAGACCTCAAGTCATCACCAGCCTGAAGTTGCTTACCTGGAAGTTTAGTAAGAGGCAAAGTTCTGCACTAGATGCATGAAGTAACTACAATTCAAAATTCCCGCTGGGAGGAAGGACCCCCCTTGACCCTCCTACCCAACTCCAAAGTCACACCATACTGATGGGCAGGCAGCTTTTAAAAGAGAAATGCCTGCTTTAGGCGAGAGTATATCGATATTCACCACATCCTCAGCCTTGGCACGGGAATGCATCTCCTCACACTGCTGTATTATTTATAGGTTAGGCCAAACACTGGGATATTGAAGTAAGGCTACAAGACATTTTAAGTTTCAGAAAAAGCTCATAAATAAGAAGTTAAGTCTTATATTTTAAGAAAAAACATTAAAGTTCCTGTCCTTGAGCTTTACAGGAAAAAGCTGAAGAATCTATTAATCTGAGTCTTCCCCAGCTCACCTCTGTTGTAAGCCAACTTGATCCCATGACCACCCTGCCAGCAGAGGGGAACCAGGTAGCTGCTGCCTCTGCAGTGGAAATGGTAAAGGAAGAAGGACGATTTACACAAAAAAGTCCAGCTCTCTCTGCAACAGCTCCTTCTCCCAGCCTTCTCCTGCTCACCTCCGTTTCCTACCACTCTCCAGTAGCTGACTGCAAGGAGAAAGGCATCCACCTCTCTTTCTCACGCTATTTTCCTCCTCCTAATCTGTCAGTTTATAAAACCATGTTCTGCTCAGGATGAAGGCTTGCTTCCAAGAAATGAGTAACTGGAGTTATTTACTTCACAATGGCATTGGCATCTCTGAGCACAAACCCTGGGTCAGCTGCATGCTCCGAAAGAAAGCACACCACAGACCCAGACCAGGCTGTAGCAAGGTATCGTGGTTGATCCCATTTTTTATGGCTTCTAGAGCAGGTGCCTCCTCACTTTTGTATCCTATTGCAGACACTAGAGAGCTAACCAAGCCTGAATTCCTGCATGCTATTGAAATATAAGCGTTAAATCATTATAATTATACCTTTTTAGCACCTGTTAGGATGGCAAGTTTGATTTTTGAGCTTCCAAACCAAAACACAATTAATGAGATTTTTGCAGTAGTAAAAATGCCTCCCCTCTTATTGACAGTCTCTGCATGTAGCTCAGCCTTGCTTCCTACTGTGCGCAAATAATAATGTGGCTATCCCTGCATTTTTGCTATAATTTGTAAATGCAGTGGGAGCAAACGAAATCAGAAAAGGAAGTTTATAGCACTTTACATTTTTCTACATAAGGTTTCATGCTGCTTTATACACTGTTCATCACATTTCTGTACTTTATTTGCTGTGAGTTATCTGAAATTCTTTGTCTTATCTGATTTATGATTTAAGATTCTGACCTTTTCAGCTCTCTGTAATTTCACTGCCAGCTCACTCAATATGCCTTTGTTTATAGCCTTACAGCAGGGAGACCAAGAGATGATGGGGGTTGCTTATGCACTGGAAAGACAGAAATTTCCATTTACTAAAAATCTGTGTGTGAAAGAGGGAAGCAGAGACATAATTTCGAAAGTTTTTATAGAATCTGGAAATACAGATGAGAAAGGGGATTAGACATCCTTTCAAACAGGACTTTCTGCTAAAAGAACGAATGCAGAAGCAATACCTTTCTGTTAATGGCAACCTGTGAGAAAAGCAATTTCAACACTAATAAAACCTGATTTTTCAGCTCCATGGTGAGAGCAGCAGAATGGCAGCACACATCTCAGCACTTTCATCAGAATGGTTGGGAAGGCAAATGAAGCCTTTATATCTGCTACTGGGATGTTATATCAGCTTGCCTCAAGTTCTGCTCCCCCGCTGCCTAGGCAGGTTGCAGAACAAGCTCTAGGGATGCTAATTTGTGCTGGAGAATAGCTGCTAAATTATTCAGGGTACTAAAGACAAGGGCTGAGTGTGAATTGCAGAAGACCCTGATGACATAGAGTGACGGCAATAAAATGACAAATGAAATTCAGCGTAGATAAATTTAAAGTGAGGCACCTGGGGAGGAAAAAACCCAATTTTGACTTCCCGTACACTGTGCTGAGTTCTGAGTTGACTACTGATACTTGGAAATGAGATCTTGCCACTGGAATATATAATTTTATGGACGTGTCAGATTTGTGCTCAGAACTACTCAGAAAAATCCAAAACTGAATTCTAGGAAATAGTATGAAAATGCAAGTAAACAACATGTAAAACACCACTCATATTCACCTCAAATTAATCCTTGGTTTATTGAGTACTGTGGACAGCTGTGGTCACCTCATCTCCAAAGAAAGATGTAGCAGAATGAGAAATGTGGCAGGCAAGCTCAACCAGGATAATCAAAGACATGGACACTTACTGAACAGTTCTATGCTCTTGCACCCGCTATGGCCAGAGGGGAGAGAGATAAAAAATACAGAGAATCACAAAATCAGGAGTTGCATGAAGACAGCAGGGACTTCAGTATCTCTCCAAATTTAACAACTTGGTGTGCTTCAGGGAACCTAGAAGGTGTCCAACTTGAAGCAATCAAAAAGCTGTAGTTTCCTGTTGTATTCATGAAAACTTCACCGTTGTTAAGCTGAATGATACTAGAAGTTAATATTTAAATTCAAGGAGCAGCTGAATAAATTCAAAGAAGAAAAAAGTCCATGAAAAGCCCTTTAAATTCCAAGGTGCTAAATTTGGTCAAGAAGTCCTTGACCTAAAAATGATTGGCAGCTAGGAGACAGATCGTCATATATATAAATACATATATATATATTTAGACAGACATGCTATCCTGCACATATAAAAATATATACATATATTTACAAGAAGCCACTCAGGACTCTATCAGAGAGAGGATGTGGGTCTAGTTGGCCCTGCTTGAACTCTTCCAGAAACTTCTTTTAAAGTAAATCTTCACTGTTTTGGTCATGGGATGATATTGGCAGAGGGAGAGGAGCCAGGCAGATTTCTCAGTTACAGAAGTCACTAAGCTTCAGTTCATCCAGTGATCAAGGTATCATAGCAGATAAATTAGAGCCTACAGATACAATTAATCTGCTTTAGATTTCCTTAGTTTACTTCCTTTGTAGTATATAGAAATAAAAAGACAGACTAATACGTCTAGGTTTAATTTAAGTAGGTGTTTCAGGAAATGAATCAGCCTCTGCTAGTGCCTATATTTCCCATGTCTGGGACAATTATGAGTCAAAAAGAATATTTTGCCCATGAGTACCAGAAATACATATTTCCCACAGATTAATTCCTTCAGATAGTTATTCTGTTTAGTGATTTATTTAAATAGATTCAGATGTAGCACAAACAATGTTGCCTGATAAATCCTAGTTGGAGTTTATAAATAAAGATGCATCTTTGAAAGAAAATCTGGAAAAGACAAGCCTGTCTCAGACCTAGAAGTTTAAATTCAGCTCATGTTCTGCTGAGCTAGCTGCCCAGTTGATCCAAATAGAAGATGAAACATCCTATGGTTGTTTATCTAAACCTTACATAACCTACAATTCATTTATTTGCCACTTAATTCTCATAAATATAAAGCTGAATTAGCTTAGGGTTGTGCAATTTAGATGGTCAGGGATGAGTCCACAACCCAAAGTCTTGGTCACCATATGACTCACTACTGGGGTAGCAGGGTGGCCGTAGCTCCCATATAATCCATCTATTCATGTCTCCTTTGCATGGAGAGCAGCAGGCTTGGCGCAGGCAAGGGTATGTAGTGGCTCTCTCTCTCCCTTGGAGCCCATGCTCCGTTTCAGCTAGCTTGAGAGAGAAACCACTTCAGAAGGAATCTTCCTTCCCAGGGCTTTAAAGCTACCCAGAGGCCACAAACTTTCTTGTTTAGAGAGAGCAGGCGTCTATCGATGGCAAAAGGAAAGAGTCTGCTCTTTGTCCGGGGGGGATCACAGCTTTATCCGGCCCCTGCAGAGTCCCGAACCCAGTCCAGTCCCTGTCCCTGTCCCTGTCCCTGTCCCGGTGCCAGAGAGAGCTCCTCTCCGCTCCTCCCAGGACTTTTTCCCAGGGGGAAGGGGCCAGAGGCAGGGACAAGCCACTGCCCGATCAAGGACAAGGCGGGACTGGAACAGAGCTGGGTTACATTCCCGTGTGGGAGGATAGGCGGGGCAGAGCAGGGACAAACTTCGGGATACATTTTCCAAGGGAACAGAAGAAACATTACAAAACCCAATACAAAAATGAAATACAATATAAACCCAATTAACGCAGGACAACAAGGGTATCTTCCAGATCATGGATAGCCACAGAAATGAAGTGCTTGTGTAAGCACAACACAAGCCAAAGAAGGCCTTGCATTAAAAACCCCCTCAAAACAAAAGCAGATGCATAGCTGGGCTCTATCTGTCTACAAATCCAAAGCATGTGTGTCCATCATGTAGGGATCAATGCAAACTGTACATAAGTGGCCAGCAGTGGCATTTTGACAGACATCAGATGTTTGCACACAGGGGCATGCAGGCACAAGCACACACACACACAAACCCCAGTGCTCCCTGGGACCATACCTGGGCTCTGCAGCATTAAAGTCTTACCAAAGTCATGCTGTATTGGCGGTGTTTATTTTGTGGAAGTTCAACAAGGCCAGGTGTAAGGTTCCACACCTGGACTGGGGCAACCCCAAGCACAAACACAGGTTGGGCAGAGAATGGATGAAAACAAGCCCTGAGGAGAGGGACTTGGGGGTGGCTGACGGATGAGAAGCTCAACATGAGGCAGCAATGTGCCCACAAAGCCATCCATATCCTGGGCTGCATCAAAGCAGTGTGGCCAGCAGGTCAAAGGATATGATTCCACCTCCCCACTCTAATGAGACCACACCTGCAGAACTGCATCCAGTTCTGGGGTCCCCAACATAAGAAGGATTTGGACCTGTTGGAGCAGATCCAGAGGAAGGCACAGCTAAGCAGATTTTTCTGAAGATCTTCACATCCATGCTTACCCTTTGCAGTGGGTCTCTCTTTGGGTCTCTGATGCTCACAAGCCACCCCAACCCCCTCCCCCGGCTATTTCCTATTTCTTCTCACTCATTACAGTGACTTTTATCATCAGCTTTGTACAGAGGGTCCCCAGATCTTCTCTCAGTCCTTAAATCTCCCCCTCTGACCTTTGATGCATCTTCAAATGTTTCTAGATCTATCCCCTTGGAAGCCTTAAATCCGTTTCAAGCACAGTCTTTTCAAAAGTGAACTGCTGCCCCATCATTCTCCGGCACAGCTGAGGTTCTACCTTCCCAAAAGTATATTTGGGGATTGTTTCCCCCTCTATGAACAGAGAGCAAAAAGACACATTTCTGGGATGAGACTTCTTAACCAACATAAATGTCCAAAGCAGATGCTAATGCCCTGAAAGTGCATTTCCCCCCATCACCCATTAGGAGGTCCCCAGGGGTTGCCTGAGGACATCAGCTGCCAGCTGACCTCTACTTATGTGAAAGGAGTCTCATTCAATGTGTGCCAGAGTGAAATGGTTAGCTGCTTACCCAGTGGAAAAATTCCTGCAGTAGCTTTGTCTTCTGAGAAGGGCAGCCCTTATGTCCTCTCACTGTTACACATTTACATCACTCTAGGCTCTTACAGGATGGTGAGATTTATAGGTCATTGACTTACCTCCATATCATCTAATCTCACTGGCTCATGCTCTGAATTTTATTCAGACTGTGAGCAGCATACTCACAAATTTCTTAGGAAATGTTGAAAGGTGTCACACCTTGGATAGTGTCTAGAGATAAAATAGAAATAAATGTGAATGAAATATTAAAAATCCCAGCCTTTCTCCAGTCATATGTAATACTTGACACCAGTGCTGAGTCTCACTCTTGCTTTTAACTGTGACATAAACTGCATATAACAGTACAATATTCTACTTCTTGAAACGTAACCATGTATGTGGGAAAAAAAATCGATCTCCTGGTGGCAAAATCAATTTCTCCTTTGGCTATATAGTAGTATTTATCAGCAATACAGACATTTATTTCACTTATTATCTTGCTGCTCCTGCTTTATAACTGCTTTCACTAAAGTGCGGGACCCAGAAACACAACAATGTTCATTTTCTTCCTCTGTCTCTCACACTACCCTGTAGCACTCGTAATTTTGTGTTCAGAACTGGTGAAGATGATGGACTTTCAGTCTGCAGATCACTGGTCTCACGTGACGCCCCCAAACGCTACAAACACTGCGAGAGAAGTTTGGGTTCCCAACCGTAACTCTCAAGGAGAGACACTGTTGGTTGGAGATCTGCAAATATCTGCACACGGTTTACAAATATGACAAAGCCTCTATTCTGAGATCTGTATCCTTCTGGAGCAGCAGCTGAAGGTCAGATGGGCAACTTCAGGGCACCATAAGCAGCACTGGAATATTCTGTTTAGTAGCCTGTGTTGCTCCCCAGTAGCATGAACTCCCCATACTCTCTTACCTTCGCCTTTGGGCCCTTTCAGACAGCAGCTTCTGGAGTTTGGTTTCAAACAACAGTGTGAGATTATGGGGGCTGACATCTTGTCTCCCAAGAACTAAGTTAGTTTCACATGAAGAACAAACAAGCAGTGAGATACCACCACCACAATTTAGATGAATCTGGAGATTACAGTCATCCAACCCTTTTGTTTCCTCAAAGTGATACGAATGGCAAGAAAAATGGATGCTTGCAGTGGGGATTTCATTTGTGACACTGAAAGGGGCTGCAAAACATTATCTAAGACAATCCTGTTGCAAGGCATATGTATAATTATACCTTATTTTTTTCCTAATTATTAATTCATAGACTTTCCCCTCATCCACTGTGTGGGTCACCTTTTAATAAAAGGAGGTCAGGTTGGTCAGACAGGACCTGCCTTTCACAAACCCCTTCTGGCTGGGCCTCATGGCTTGGTTGTCCTGTACATGCTGCAAAATAGCACTGGAGGTAATCTGCTCCTTGACTTTTCCTGCCACTGAGGTCAGGCTGGCAGGCCTGTAGATCCTTCTTCCAGCCCTCCTTATAGATGGATGTCACAGCTGTCAACCTCCAGTCAGCCGGGACCTCCCTGGTTAGTCAGGACTGCAGATAAATGAGGAGAAGTGGCCCTGTGAGTCCTTCTGCCAGCTCCCTCAGTACACCCTGGTGGATCCCACCCAGGACCACAGATTTTGTGTATCTGAGAGTGTAGCAGGTTGCTGACCATTTACCCTTGGATTATGGGGGCATCATTCTGTTCCCGGTCCTTGTCTCTCAGCTCAGGGGTCTGGGTATCCTGAGAACAACTGGTCTTAAGTACCTCAGCCTTTTCCTCATCCTTTGTCACTGCTTCCCCCCACATCCAACATAGGATGGAGATTCTCCTTAGCCCTCCTTTTACTGATGATGTATTTAGAGGAACATTTTTATTGTATTTTATGGCAGTAGCCAAATAAGGTTCTAGCTAGGCTCTCACCCTTCTAATTTTCTCCCTGTGTAACCTCATAATATCCTTGTAGTTCTTCTGAGTCATCTGCCTTTTTTTCTAAAGGTCTCTACTTTACCCTGAGTTCCAGTCTGAGCTCTCTGTTCAGGTATGTTGGGGTTCTTCCTTGCTGGGTTGTCTTTCAGTACAGGGAGACAGTCTGCTCCTGTGCCTTTAGAACTTCCTTCTTGAAGGATGTCCAGCCTTCCTGGACTCCTCTGCCTTTCAGGACTGTTTCCCAAGGGACTTTGTAAACCAGGCTTCTGAACAGCCCAAAGTCTGCCCTCCTGACCCAAGGTTCTGTTGACTCTCATCTTACTTCTTCAGGAATTGAAAACTCTTATAATTTTGTGATGGTTGTACCCAAGACAGTCTCCAACCATCACATCACCCACCAGCCCTGCTCTGTTCACAACAACAGGTCCAGTGACGCCCCGGCTGGGCTGCTCACCAGCCGTATCAGGAAGTTCTCTTCCACACACTCCAGGAACCTGCTTCCTCTCCACTGCATTTTATTTCCAGCAGGATATCTGGTAAATTCAAGTCCTCCATAAGAGCTAACGATTGTGATTCTTCCCCCAGCTGCTTATGGAATATTTTATCTGCCTCTTCAACCTGGTTGGCTGGTTTGTAACAGACCCCCACCAAGATGCCAGCTTTGTTGGCCTTTCCCATGATTCTTACTCATAAACACTGTTTTCATCACCATCAACAAACTCTGGAGAGACAGAACACTTCCTACCATACAGGGCTACCCCACAGCTTTTGTACAGGTAGACTTCAAGAGCAAACCAGCAGTATGAGGCTGACAGTGCAGCAACAGACTTCAACTTCTCATTATTCCCCACAGAGCTCAGCAGATTATCCTGATGGTTTGGACTGCTTCTCAGTGCTGCTGGAGCAGAAATGAAGTCCAGTTGGAAGTAAAAGATTTGGTATTGGGCCCTAACATAATTAAATAGTAAATTATAGCAATATGATTTTCCTCCATGTTCATTTTGTTAAAAACGCACAGTAGATTTTTGCTATGACTTGAAACATTTTCAGTCATTTTTATGGCTATGTAGATAAGATAGAATCTTTAGTGTTTCAAAAACACAATCAGTGTTTATTTTTTCTCATAAGTAATTCATGGACCCAACAATATTCAACAAAACTTCATTTTTAACAGATCTCTTAATGAGCATCATTTTACAGAAAATCACCAACAAATAAATATATGAAAACAATTGCTTTTGACATCACAATGGTTAAACACATTAAATAATTCATTAAGTTGTGCTTTACGTCAATGAAAATCCCTAGGTCTACAAACTATCTTTTAAATAGGAATGGAAGTATATATGTTTACTCACAATACAATCTCTCAGTAGCAGAATTCACAAACATTATTGCACATAAACAGAAGGAAAATTCCTAAAGTAATTTACAGCCTATTAATTTATTCTTTCATCTTAAATATGGCAACTGATGGGAATTCTTTATTTTTTTCTTCTCTTCCAACATTTATTTGAAGTCACAGAGCTAGTGATACGGCCAAGAAGAAAGCCAAGGACAGTGCAGGCTATGGAACCAATTTCCCTCCACAACATGTAGACAAAGAAAGTATTGCAGTAACCAAACTGAAAGAAGTGCTACAGTGAAAATTTGGTACCTTTTACCTTTTCCTCTATTTTGAGTGTGCTTTTTTTTTTTTTTTTTTTTTTTTTTTTTTTTTTTTTTTTTTTTTTGCCACACATAGGGAGGATACAGCCATCAACTCCAGCTGCAGGACTTCATTGTGATTGTTCATCTTGTACATGGTATTCTCCACCAGTCTGGAAAAAAGATAATCCTTATCCCAGAACAAAACAAAACAAAACAAAAACAAAAACAAAAAACAACAACAACAACAAAACCACCAACCAAACAAAAAAAAAAATCCATATGTATAAGGGGAATAGCAACAGAGGGAAGAAAAAGTGAGATATGTTTTAAAACAGCAGTGCTCATAACTGATACAAGAGTGCAGGTGGGAAACAAGATCCCACTAGGAAGCATGTGCTAACAAGAACAACTTAAGAAACCTGATTTAGTCATAGATGTCAAATCTGAAACCTCTCCACACACAAAGGTGATGTGACCAGCCATTTGGTTGAATGGGTATGATACAGTTATGAAGTGTGGCTCTGGATCTGATTTCCATAATTTTTTTGTTCTGTATTTCTGTTTTTAGTGAACAGCAAGTAACTGCTGCATATTGGGTAGAATCCCTAGCAAGGCTATGACAGACTCACTATTAACACAATGGCAGTGGAAAATACACAACATGAGACACAGTGGTTTTTTTCTTGGTGGTAAAAAAGATTTTTACTGTCAGCACTGATGAGTGGGGAAGAGAGAACAAATTTTCATTCCTTAATGAAGGAACCTTAAGGCCATAAGGCCATAAGGTGAGTGCTTGGACTAGACATCGAATTATCAACAAGTTCTAATGATATAGCATGTTTCTTTGTCCACTCCAACCTCCAGTGAATTATAACTGGAAAAGGTAGTGCTGGGAATGTGATGGGAGAGATTAGCAAATACATCTCCATTACAAAAGAATGAGATTTCTTTCTGCACCGCAGTAGCACAAGCCAAATTGCCTTGTTTAAGCAACAAAATAATGCCAGGAAGATGGACAGAAATCCTACAGCATTGTTGTTCATGAAGCTTTAGAAAGAAACATGCTGCTCCCTGATCTTATATGGTCCAGTGTAATTATGGTGAAGTTTATGCTGTCAGAGCAATGAAAACGTGGAATAACAGAGATATGAAGCAGAACCTTTATTTTGCTTTTGCATTATGTTATTTCAGGCACAGTGCCCAAGAGGAAAAAAGCTGCAGGCCGCTGTCTTAGAAGTCAGCCTGAAGATGTTTCCAAACTGCTTTATTTGTCATGCGTAAGGAAACTCTGCTAAGAAAAAAGGGACTGCTGGTGCAGTGAGTTTGCTGGATCTGCAGCTGGAGCTAGGGAAGGAGGGGCCAGGGCCTTCAGTCCCAGAGCTCTGGGCAAGGTCTTAGCTGCTAACTGCCCACCCCTCCCAAAAAAAATCCCAAAACAAAAGCAACAAACCTACTCCTGCACAACCAGGGCTGTTACACAGGCTCCAGAGGAAAAAAAAAAAAATATCCAAGAAACCAGCTTCAATTTTAACTAAATCCCGAGCTAAGGCAAATCCCGTTAACATGGATGCCACAGCGCATTAACGGCTCTTCAGGACCCTAATCTTGACTCCTGGGAAATGACTGATGAAAAAGGTTAGGAATTGCATTAAGATGTTGCCAAACTATTCAAGCTAGTGTAAACCACCTTAAAACAGCTTCGATTTTCCTCATTAGGCTTTGTTTTGTATCAGGCAGAAGGAACAGTCTGGAGAACAGTTGGTGTGCTTAGACAGCTGAAACTGATGCTTACAGTCACTGGTGAGGCTCCAGGGAAGTATTTCTGAGCACTGTCTCTTCTCCCTTGAAAAGAAAACACTGCATTTCCTAAATGAAAAATGGGGCCCCAATTGCTGTGAGCAGCATGGAGAGGTGGCCTCCTGAGCAAAGAGCTATGCGAGGAAGGGACAACTATTTTTTTGCACTTAGGAGGAAGAGGAAAGGATGCCCTAGAGAACAAAAGACGAGTTGGAATTTATCTTATTTCCTTGCTTACCTTGCTCCTTAGTGTGAATTTGGCATTGCATCTTTCCTTCCACATGGCTGGCGTCTCCCCTGCCCTTCAGGGTCTCCCCAGCACCCTGAGTTTCCTGTGCTCATGGAAACAAGAAATGCACCTACAAATCCTGGAGCCTGAGCATCAGGTGCCAAAAGCATCCTCCCCCTCTTGTGTTGTTTGGTCTCCAGCAAGATGTGCCAATGGGTGCAGGAATGGGGAGATGCAACAGTTCCCATCATCCCTGTGTCATGGACCAGAAAGCTCCTTCCCTCCACAGGGCCAGCGCCAGCCCAGCCTAAAGCCCTGGTGCCAGCAGCAAAGATCTCAGATCACTGTGAATTACCTGCACTGTGCTAGAGGTGCAACAGTGCCAGTGAGCCTTAGCTCTTCATGGCCTCACTGTCCTGCAGCCAGGACACCCAGAGTGAGCTTCAGTCCTCAGCTGTAAAGTTTGCAATATAAGTCTCAGAAGGTTGGTGTCCATATGTGAGCGAGGTGTCTGAGAGCCTCTTCCAGGTGATGGGGATCCCAGCAGCACCACCCAGGAGCCCAGACAGCTCCTCACTCTTCCCTAAGGCAGACATCACTTGCTCAGACAGGAGAATAACAATCTTCCTTTTCCCTTCTGAATGCAGAGGTGGGAGAAGATGTACATGAATCACAAGTGGAAGAGGCATTTGGGACCAAAACCCACCACTACTCACCCCAAAGTAACACTGACAATCAGATGTAAAGAAGCATATTGTTAGTGAACTATATTGATAATGAGGCATCATCCTGGTAGCCCTCTTCACTTCTTAATTCTATTATGATATTTCATGCTCAATGTATTATCATATGCATTAACTCTCAACAGGATCATTAGATTGTATTTTTGATATTCTGCATAGATTGGCAATAGCATTGGCAGAAGAAAAGAAGATCTAACATGCACAAAAAAAAAAATCCAACTTGGAAATGAAGGGACAGATTTTCAAATCGAGCCTCTTTTTTTCTGTAACACATTATTTTTTCAACCAACTGGATAGAAACCTTGAATTTTGTAAACAAGCGAGAAATGTGCATCCACATCAGGTACTCTAGTACTTCTAATTAGCAAATCTGTAAGGTAAAAGCCATTCATGCATGCAATAATATACTTTCAGCATCTTGATTTAGCAGCCACGTTGAGGCACTTAGAGAAATTTCTTCCTAATGCTTTACATTTATGCCAGAAGAAGAAGGAAAAAAACTCTCTCAGAAGATCTATGGTGCACAGGACCCTCTTTTTAAAATTTCACTATTACAAATGGAACAACATAAAATCTTGGAATAAACAGGTGCAGTTTAGCCACAAGAATGGAACACGGGGAGGAAGAACCCATTGAATCTTTTTCTAGACAAGGAAGAAAAACAGATACAGATCTCTCATCATGAAAACAATAAATTTACAAAGAATCCTCATATAGAGTAATAAATATCAAGACTTTCCACATATCCATTATGTATCCTATAAAAATGAAAGCTGATATTTTTTCTAGCCACTACAGTAGTTAGAGAGAAAACCAATTTAAACTGTATGCACTCAGCATCAGTGTATTTTAACAGACAATATAATAAACCTGCCTACCTTCACAGACAATGTATCTCCAGGCTTTTACAGCAATTCTGGAAAATGTTGCACTAATATTTAAGCTTTTCCTTCTCTCCCTTTCCTCTTCCCTGGAGTTTGCTTGACCCCTTTTGTGACCATGAAGGCAGATTTCATTGCCCCCAGACAGATAATCTCTGTGATGTGTGCTCAGCTGCCACGTGGACCTCATTTCTCAAAGCTTGCCTTTGCCACACACACTCTGAAAGATGGTTCCTACCCGGCTGGGCTCGGTACTCTCAGCACCTGCAGGGAAATAAGCCAACCCCTCCACCACCTCACCTATAATCAATCTCTGACTGCTGGCCTTTGGAACAGAGCAAGAAGCGCCCCAATCCAACAATTCCTGTTTCTTTTTTAATCACCTCATCAAATTTTTCCCTTAATCAAAACACAGCACATAGAAGTTTGAAGGGCAATATGTGCTCCTTCTCCATTTCATTCACTAGAAAGTTATGCACTACAGTTGCAATGAACAGTACGAAATAAAACAGCTCTCATGTCAAAAAGGAACCAAGCCAGGTATTTTTCCCCAATTTATCATTCATGTCTGCACAAGTTTTAGTAGCTCAGATTGTACAGGGTACATCTGTTAATACAAAGAATCTCTCTCTCTTCAACCTATCCTCATAGTTTAGGTGTTTGAAGGAAGTCTTTTCTGACAGGAATCTTATTCTACTGCCATTTAATAACACTAATCAATACTTATTGAGAAAAAAATACATTCTCACTGGCAGAAACCAAGAAAAACTGAGATAAGGAGGGGGAGTTGTCAGACGAGGTCTCATTTACCAAAGCAGTAGGTCTCCCTCAGCTAATTCCCAGAGAGCCACAGTGCACAAACAATCTGATCCTCTCAATAGTTAGGCAAGATGGAGGAGCATCACCACCTTGCAACCTGACTATTATAATCTTCAGTAACAGCTACTTCTGCTGCTTCTTCCCTCGGCCACCGGTGAGCTCTCTGCTCCCGCAGCAGTCGCCGCTCCTCTCGCCTCTTTAGCCGGTTCTTCTGATGCTCCTCTTGCTTGGAGTACTGGAAACGCTGCAGGAACAGGTCCTTTGCGTATTCATACAGCTGCACGTCCAAGAAATTCAGCTCCTCTATCCTCTGCCGCACATCCTCGCCGATGTCCACATTGGAGGCCCGCGTAACATTGAACTGGGTGAACGGGGAAATGAATTTCAGGTTGAATGTCCTCTCAAAGAGATACTGTGTTTTCCTCTGAAATTCCGTCAGCCCGAAGAAGGCCATGTTTTTCAGATTGTTCTTGGCGCTTTGGAGAAGAATCATGTTTCTCTCACTCTCATTCATAAAAGTCAGGTTGTAGCAGCCCACCAGGCTGAGGTCTGCCAGCATGCGCACCTGGCGGTTGCTGGCCAAGTTGTAGCTACAGTCCATGAATTCCTGTAAGCTGACTCCAGACCAGTCGTCTCCTTCATAACAGGTAGGCAGCTCGTCCGGTGTTGGGCTTCTGCCATCGCACATATGAAGGGAGGTTTTCCACGTCGCACCCCTCTGGACATGTTTCCACTCACTCAAGTACCGTGACACTGGATCCCTCAGCATGGTGATGTAATAGAAATTCCTGAAACATATAATTAAACACAGTTTTAGGATTTCAGTAGATTTTCCTATTTATTCTCCAATAAGACTATTACCCAACACTGGCACCACACCCTTCACTTTTGCCAGTGCAATGTAGGTACTCCAGGCGACTCCTTCTGAGACAGTAAAATCTCCACAAATACTGTGAATAAAATACAAGGTAAATTGGGAGAGAGAGAGATATGAAAGGAAATAAGCAGTTATCAGAGAAACAGAATTACTTTGACCTATCTAGTGTTCAGTGATAGTTACTTTATATAGAAACCAATTAACTGAAGTGTGCTCCCCTCCACATTGAAGTATTAACTGCCAGCAATATCAGAAACTGTGTGAAAAGTGATTGAAATAATCCTGCCCCTTCTCTTCTGGACTGAGACATGCACATCTCACAAGATGCACAGGATGATAATCCCTACAGCACTTGGGCACAACCTAAGAAAAGCATAAACAATTTCATGTGGATGGTGCAAGTGTTAAAAATAATACCATGTGGAAGACTGGCATGAGCCACCTACTTAAGAAAAACCCTATTATTAAGTGTGTTGGAGTGAAGATAATAAGAGACCAGAAATCCATCCATATGACTTAATTTTAGACCAGTGCTTGATTGAAATTAGTTATAATCGTGCAGTACAAAAGCATTTGTTGGTGATAAGATTATTATTATTATTATTCAACCTCACCTGTCAAGAGTACAAAAGAGAAACCAAGATATATTTATTTGAAATAGAGAAAATAACTACAGAACTCACATTGTCAGTTCATCTTTTTGTTATTAAATTCAGTTTGCATTTCTTATTTATGGCAATATGAAAGGGACTGCAATTAAATATGCATCAAGGAGGCTTTCACAGATTGAGAGTTTTTTTACTGAGGGATGTTTTACTCAATAATAACTCACCTGAATTATAAGGTGATATCATAACACAAAGCAAAGCTGAAATACTTATGATTTCTCTCAGCTAGAATAACCAGAAGAAGATTCATGACTAAAATTAACACATGATCTGGTACAAAAATAGGCTTGGGAGTTTGCATGACTCATCTTACTGCAAACTATACATTAATAAACCATGAGGCCTAAGATTTCTTAAGAAAAGTCTGATCTCAGTACTTTTTCTTCAGCCTGGAGAAGGATGAAGACAGTAAACAGGAAGCAAGCTTGCTGAAGGCAAGCTACCCTGCAAACAAACCAATGTTTTGGGAGCATCATCTCATACAAGAGCTAACTCCAGTAAAATTAAAAATCTCAAAAATTGTAACAACCTCCAAGAAAATTACTTTGCTTTTTCAGGTATCACCCACTTTCTGCCACTAAAGATTCACCATCTCCATGAACCTTAGGTTAACCATAAAAATATTTATTTCCCCACACACTGTTAAATATGCAGACATATTTCCCAGAGCAGGCAAAGCAAAGGGAAACAGGTCTGAATGCTTCGTTCTGAATTTTCCACCTACAGGACCTATAATATATTTTCCAGAATAAGGTTACGAGACCAGCCTATGAGACCAGACTATGTTCTGCAGCAGGGCAATTTCCTGAGCGACTGTCTAATGGAAACAGCTGTTTCAAGACTTATTTCACTGCAAAAGCTTTACAGATGGAAGGATTTAAACTGGGGAGTGTCATGGATGTATTTGCACTATCACTTGCACTGGAAGGTATGATTTCTCTCAGCATCAGATGATACTTTGAAGGATATTTCCAGAATCACTTGGAGCTTGGCTCTTCTGATGGCTGCTCACACATGGCCAAACTGCACATCAGGTGTTTTGGTCCCCTTCAGTTACTTACACAGCCCACATCAACAGGGGACCCAAGAATCACACAACCTCTCATAGAGAGGTATTTCTAAAATCCCTCTTCTGCAGAGCAGGAAGTACCAGAAATCCTCCCGTATGCTCTGCAGGATAGTTCCACTATCAAAAAGCAGTCTTTGGGCACTTCAGGCAAAGCTTTCTCCTCTCAGATTGGATGCTCACTCATCTTGGCTCCACACTGCATGTAGGAGAGCACATTAAGAACTACTTTCCATTTCACAGGGTAAAAAGGGGATGCATTTCACAAGTGCTGTGCAGATAAAACAGCCCAACTCTCAAACACCCATCAACTCTGAGCATAAGAAGCTGTTGTTGCAACATCCAACAGGCACTGATAGGGTTGTAACCAAAAATGGCTGAAACTCCAAGGGAGCAGAGATGAAAAAAAATGGACAAAGACTCGGAGGCAGTAGGAAACATCTGCACCAACAAAGATGGGGCACTGGCTTACTCCTTGTATTGCTGTCCCTCCTCTCTTCAGGTAATTTTGGATGATAACATGTGCTAACAGACAGATTTAAAAGTTGCTCTTGACAGTTATTTCTACCTCTAATAATAGTTGTGTCTTTCCTCACCCATCCCCAGCAGTCACAGTCAGGTATGACTCAGAGCAACAACAATTAACAAAAATACCTCCTTTGCATCAATCATTTCCATTTCATCCCTGGATATGTAAATGCGTTTGATGTGCAATAAACAGGAGTACAAAGCAAATGTATGGAAATAAGAACCTCATATCTTTGTGTAACATCTGCAGCTTCCCTTCTGCATACTGGGCCAGGAACCTTCACCAGCCTGCTGCTGCTCCTCCTTGTGACTACCTGACTTCTGCAGCTGTTTTCACTGCCCAGATAAATCTGCTGCTGGTTTCTGCAGGTTCCAGAGACTCGCCTTCTTGTGTTATCCACTAAATGTCTTCTTCATCTGGCAGACAACAGCAGCTTGACACACATTTAATTTCTCAGGGGCTGATAATTTATGCCACATTCCCAGTTTACAAGCTTCTGATTAACCTTCTGGCTGTGACCCTCTGCCACCCTTTTAATCAATCTGAGGCTGGAAGACCTTAAGATTTTTTCCACCTAATCCTGGGCACTGTCCAGACGACTGAGGGGGGGATATTGTACTGAAGTTGTGCACAGAGTTTTCTTTCAGGGAAAAGGGTGTCACATCTCTAGAATAATGATACAAGTAAACACACAAAGACCATGAACATTTGTTTCAGTTGGAAAATTAGATAAACTATAAAATTATCTTAGGAAATTGTTTTCAAATTGTTTTCAAATGTTGACATTTATGGAATAATTATAGAATCATTTTGGAGCCCTCCATGACTCATATACAAGCATCCAATCACACTGGGAATAGCTGAGGAGTCAGCTCATTATAAAGACAAGAAGCAGGTCATAAAAAGATGAAATAGGATATGGCCTTTCTTCCCTGTTCAGTAAAATAGCATAAAGGTAGCTAAATACTGAATATACTTGAGCCACCCTGAATACAGATGTGCACTTGTTCTTGTTGGTGTAAATGACACTCTTGCATCACCCATGCTCACACTTATGGCTGTGTCGAGCTTTGTGGCTACCCACTGTGGGAAATACTGAACAAAGAATTAAGTAATGACTTCTGTTACCCTGTTTGTCAAAGCAAACTTATCACAGGCATCTTGGCTTCATTTCAATAGAATTACATCATCGATTACTGAAACTACTGTCACAGACGCCCTCAGCGCTTAAAGGCTAGCCAAAAAGAATACACTGGTATGTCAGGGAGAAAATACTTTATAGAAAATATTCCAAGTTAATTAAAACCCATACAAGTTATAGCTATATAATACATTTATGTAATCGATATCTGTATCAGCACGTGCATGCATGTGTATGTAGAAATTTACACTGAGATCAGGCCATAATCTGCGCTTGTCAATGACAGAAAAATGATAGTATGTGCATAGCTGTGTTTGTCAATGTGTCCTGTGACTGTCCCTGTGAACACATGGACGTGTAAGAACAGTCTAGACTTCATTTCAAGAACCAGCCCACTAGTCACAGTGTTAGCTCCTCCTGAAAGGAAATTTTATGCAGCTTCCGCAGATTAAGCAATCTTCTTTTGAGCATGATGTACGGAAAAGAATGGATTACTGAAGTTGTCACTTATGGGATAGTTGATTTTTTGGACAGGTGATGGTCACGGCAGGGGCCTGATGATCCATGCAGGGGCTCAAACAAGCACCAGTGTGAAGCGTGGGCTGCACACTGCTGTTTACTGTAGAATTACAAAGTACCTGGAAACTCCTAAGGCTCTAGTCCTACTTGCATGAAATCCAATCTCTTTATTAGCATTAGGCAAAGAAAACCTTTAATTAATAGAACAGATAAAATGAGCTTCTAGTTATAACCTAAGAACACATATTTTTTCCACATTATAAGGTATTTTAATATAAATACTCTAATCTTACATTAATCCTTTAGTAGTATTGCATTAATCCTTCAGTAGTACAGTTTAGAAATTAATTTCAGAGGAGCAGAGTCTGCTATAAGCAGAGGTGATCCCAAACCAGGGCATTTTGCCTCCTCTATCACCATGGAACAGATGTCCCAGCTGAGGGAGATTTACTAAATACGTGAAGGATCACTGCACACTGAGAACAGAAACATCCTATAGGGCCTCCTGGGGAAGAAGGATGAATGGCATCTTCATAAAAGGAGAACAGTGTACTCATGGCAGTGGAGTCAGAGACAGAAGAGTATTTGAGGTGAAGAAAAAGGGTCACCAGAGAATATTTTGGAAAACACTAGCAGACAGAAGGAAGAAAAATCAAACTGACTGAGAAATCCAGGTGCACCATAAAACCATCAACTGGTTTTATGGTGCAACATCATCATTCTGGTTCTTCCTAGTAGAAAGGAAAATAAAAGCCCTGGTCACGTTTATGTCCCAAGTGGAGATAAGAAGTTAGTAGCTTTAATTGTGGAAGTGAGCGTGCTCCTGAGGCAAGGTCTGAAATACCCACCAAAAGCCATCCTGTCAGCACATTTCTGCTACCAACGGAGGTTGTGGCAAGATGAAGGCTTAAGAAGGATGAGCATTACGTGAACAAAAGCCTTACACTTCCCAGTTTTATCCTCACAGGCAGTAACACCCCACAATCAGTAACCTCTCTCCGAGCAAAGTATCATCAATATGGGTAATGGTGAAAGAAAGAGGGTAAACAAATTAAACAAAGGTAAGTATAATGCAGCACCGTGTACAATTAGGGAAAAAGAACATGCAACAGGAACGATGGGGGAAGGCAGAAACCAAAGAAGCTTTGTCAGGCTGCTCTGAGCCAGGCAAAGTCACCCTAGTGAGATGCAGATATATGAGCTCAAGGCTGGCAGCATTCCTGTGCAGAGTGTCTCTGCATCCATGGTGTGCTTAATTTACAGATAAACTGCCCAAAATAACAAGAGCAGACTGTATCCAGAACAATGGCACTGTAACAAAAATCTATGAAACAGTGCACGAAATATATGCATGTCCATCTGGCTGCAGGAAACATCGTAAGGCTTATCCACCAAGCCAGACAGATAAACCCTAGCAGTCCCACAAACTTTTGCAAAGATGATGCAGCAGGAGCACATAGGCTTCTTAAGTGTCTGTCACAGGATGCTAGACATCGTGATGGAATGGTTTTCTAAGAAATCCTTTACATAAGTTTATTCCGTAAGACCTTAATACTGTTGGCTGTCCTTTCAGGTTTTCATGGGTTTCTTTACAAGACTATTACTGAAAGAACAGCCACCACCATTAAAAAGTGAAGGTTTATCAACTCTTACCACATGCATCACCTGCTCAGCATGCAGCAAAAGCATTTAACTGGCTATTTTCTCAGAGGATCTGAGCACTCACCATTTTTGCTGCTCAGAGAAGGGACTGGATACTGCTTTCAGGGTAGGACATCTAACTGCAGTGGTCTGCCTATGAGCCAGGCATCGAGGCAAGCTCTGAAACCAGCAGGGAGCTGCTCAGCACAGGCAGTGGTGTGTGTCTGGCCACGGCAGGGGCCTCCTCTGGCATGAGCTGCATCCCTTTAGAGGCTCCCTTTGCATCACACCGTGTACCTTGGCCACAGAGGGAGCTTTATTGCTGACCTGGAGGTGTCTTATGTTGTGTCTCTATCTGCGAGGTGAGCCCTGCACTTGGAGCCAAAGGGTCCTTGCCTGAAGGGACTTATTCACAGAGTGCAAAGTTCAGGCCAACATCAAAAACTAACCACTACCATAACATTTTGTAATGAGGGAGAAATAACCACAGAGAACCTCAATTTCACAACTCTTTGTACCTATAATACATCTACCAGTCATGGTATAGTATCTCTTTCTAGACATGCTTATAGAGTTGGAGCACTCTCCAAAGTAAAACAAAGTTTTAAAGCAAGTTCTGTATTGGTTCATACAAATTTCCAATCCAGCAGTTAGAGAAAAAAGTCCATTATAATTTTGTTTTCCTTGCTGATATACCAGTATATCAGTGTGACAGAGGGAGGGCTGGGAGTCAGACAGCTGAGATTGTATTTCTGGTTTGGTAAGGAGAGCTCGTTGCTTGGGAAGTTATTTGTGATGACACAAAATGTTACAGGCAAGAGAAATGTGGTGATTGGGCACTGGGAGGCACTTAAAAAATGTGGGACCTTGCATGCTAGGAGGAATACTCCCTGCCACCAACATCAGTTTCTTTTAGAGTAGCTCACTGCTTTCATCACAAAACTCCCAATTTTTCTGTTTAGATATTGCAAGCCCTTTTTTCTTTAAAAATATCCTCTGAAATATCAGATTAAATTCTGTATCCATGCCATCACCTCAGGAAAGCTTTATAGCACTGGGGGTTTTTGTTTGTGGGTTTTTTTGTTTGTTCTTTTTTTTTTTTTGGTCACAGTTGTTGATCAGAAGATTAGTGTCCTACACCTGATTAAAGAATGACAGATGACAAGGAGTGTCTTTAGAGATCACTCACTCTTTGACATCAAACAACTTTTAACAGTAGTGATTTAGGGTGATCCAGAAGGGTAGAAGAAAGGGAGTGAGCCTTTGGCAACACAAATGCCACACATACAACATTAGGAATCTTTCCACCTAAAGAGTCCAATTTTCCTGATGTGAAGCTAGAACAAATTCAATAATGGCATAGAGCTATGCAAAGATATGAGAAGAATGAGATATTAGGTAAGCTATTTTAACACAGCACCGGTTCATAGATTCATATAATACAGAAAAAAGATGAGTTTCAAAATGCAGCACTACATCTGTACTGAAAACAATGGTAAAAATTGCATTTGTGGAGACTCTCGTTTTTTTTTTCCCTTAAATACTTCAGAAATTAGGACAACTGGCCTTGAACTATGCAAAATGACAATTTCCTTTTAAAATGTTGTCTGCTTTTAGAGTTGGACGAGCAATTTTGTACTTTTTTTAAAGTAATGAATAATCATGACAATAATAATCACATTCTTGACATATCACATTGCCACATGCCTTTCAAAATTATCAGTGAAAATGTATCTAGGGACCTACTGCTGCAAAAGCATAGTGGGAGTGCTGAGAATTTTTTTCTTGACATAGGAGAATATAAATTTGTGAGGCTACAGATTTTAATGACATATTTCAAAGACATGCCTAAGACATTAGATGGAGATCAAACAGCAGCCTCTCAGCACCTAAGAAGAGGCCAGTTGTAAAGATAAAGCAAGGCTTTTCACTCTTGTGCATCCTGGGATGAGGGACAATAGTCATAAACTGAAAAAGCTGAGAATAAAAGGAAAACCATTTTCATTATGAGAATAATGAAGCTTTGGAAAGCTCTGCATTTCCCACCCTTGGAGATTTTGAAGATCTGACTGGACAGAGCTCTGAGCAACCCCAACTATGCTCAGTAGTGGCCCTGCTCTGAGCAGAGGGTTGGACTTCTCCTGAAGTCACTTCCCACCCCTGGGGCTCTGGGATTCTGACTGACAGTGGAAAGTCTGTTGTCACCAGCAGACTGTACAGTCCTGTCAGACAACACATCAAACAAGAAGCAGCTCGCCAACTAAATGATCCCCATTCTCCCTTGTTCTTCCCTGGCCACCCCAGGAAAAGCCAGAAAATTTTTAGTCTAAGACATTTTTAATTTTTTTTTTTTTTTTAAATATGATTTTAACTAGGGCTATAACACTTCAAATCAGCACACCCTGAATTATTGAGCAACTTCATGAGTATTTATTTCAATGACATGTTATTCAATATAGAATCTCCAGAAATAGGAGAGGACGCTGCAGCTGCTACATGTCCCTAAAGAAATGAATTCTGTTCACAGGTATCAAGTCTGGATCCTTAGCATAACTAATAAAATTATGTAGTTATCCATGGTTTTAATCCCAGTGTTTTAGAAAATGCACATAAATAGCATATGAATATGTGTGAGCTCTCTGAGCTAATATAGATTTTTCCTGTGTGTTGCCTTCAGGATTTACGCATAAATTTTCAAACACAGAGCATAAAGTTGGGCATTTTACTCTATATTTAAACAAATAGGTAAGCTCAGCCTCACTGTCAGTGAAGAAATAGGGAGCAGTATGAGCAGATATGAAGAAAATTGTTGGTTTATTTAGGAAAAAAAGCTCTCAGAGACATCACATTGCCCTACCTACCCTGCTAGCATAGATAACAGCACTCAATTATCCCTTTCCTAAAGAATCCTAGCCCCTTTTGAAATATCCTTTTCATGCCATTGCTCCTACTGAAAACATCTTGTGAAGGTTGCTTCTTACAGTTAGGAACACAAGTCTTATTCCCAGACAAAACCTGGTCTTGTTCTACTTAGATCCAGCTGTTCTTGAGTTAACACTGCAAATACATCAAGGAGATTTATAAATGTAACATCAGAGCAGGAGAAATAGCATTTAAGCTGAAGATCAGAGAGCAATCACACCTCTCAACTTTCAATTTGCAAAGCTGAACTAGTTTTTATTGTCTCCTGTGATAAGCAAAGTCATAAGTGATCAAACTGCAGTCCCCAAAACTCTTAGGTCATGCTTAGATCCCTTCACTGAGTTTTCCACCATCTCAGCTTTTCACGCTTGCTTTTGATAGGGGGCTTGGAAAAGTAAGGAGCTCCTGAGATTTGTCCAAGTTTTGATCATCACAGCAGTCCTTTCCTACCATTTGAACTTGCACAACTTCAAATTTCACTATATGTGGCTAGAATTGAGCAAATTTCACACGGGGCTTTAGAGGTGCCTTGCGCAATAAACATTTCTTACCTCCACTGGCAATGCATTCTCTGATACACCCTCACATTGCATTTTGGTTTTTTATAGGGCCACATGACTCTGGAAACTCATGCTCACTGTGTCACTGGCTCAGATGGCCCCTGCCCAGCGGGGTAGGAACTTGATGGTCTCTAAGGTCCCTTCCAACCCAAACCATCCTGTGATTCTATGAAGATTCCCTGTTTTGGCTGGCAAGTGCTCAGCTGCTAGAGGACAGCTGTTTCTGCTGGCTTCAGATGGGTGAACCATGCACTTTGCACTACCAAACCTAATTTCCTCCATTTTTATGAAATCCTCAAGGTCATTAAGCAAATTCCATCAATATACTTAAGAATATACATACATCCTAATACTTTAGTGCCAACATCATTAATGGAAACATGAAATAGGGTCAGAGTTAAGACTAGCCCTGTGGAAATTCATGGATAACTTTCCTTTAACTTTCTCTTTCAGCACATCCTGTTTTGTTACCAGCTTCTTGTTCACCAGAAAATTCTTGTGCTCAGCCTTACGTTTTTGCCTTGTAAAATAACTTTGCAGGTGCTGGTCTATTAAATAGTTTATTGAAGATAAATTTCCATTCTGCTCTCAGAGATGGATGCTGGATATTTACACGTCACAGCCCAGAGGCTGGTTCCCCCAGCTTTGCAGCATCTGAGAACAGAGACATTGGTTAGGATGGGGAAATGACAATTTGTTTCAGAGTGAAGTGGTCTGGAATAGAAATATACAGATGAGGCAATTTGATGGAAAAACAAACAAGCTTGATACAAATTGTAAATCATTTCTTGATGAGACACAAATCCAACAAAGTTCCCTCCAGTGATTTTTGTTCTTTGCCTAAATTATATCAAGCTCAGTTGTTCTAAGTATTCCTTAAATTGCTGAAAGGAGTGAAGTAGCAATAACCTTGCTGAAAGAAATATAAATACAAAATGCAATAATAATTCAAACAATGAGAATTGCATTGTTCTATCAAGCACATGCACAAAACAACCCTTGTACCTCTTAAGGAACAGGGTCTGAGCACACACAGGAGGAAATACTATTCAAAAGCAATAGAAGTGTAGTGTCTTACAGGATTCTTTAAAGGTATCCAAGGCATTTGTGCTGGGGAGAATAAGAAGTCTTTTGTGGCAAAGGAGGGATCCATCGCTCACATCACCCCATTCTATCTCATCACTATGGTGCACAGGTGATTGTTCTGTCTCAAAAGAACTGTGTAAATCTGAGGTACATGTGACCTCTTTACTCAAAATTGTTGTTTCTTTTTCTCTGCCTCTGCCACTGCACAGAAGGGAACATGAAATAAGGATGCATTTGCACTGCTGTCCTGCCCACCTCCTCCCTGAGCTGCCTCTAGCCCCAGTCAGAGGACGAAGTTCTGAACTTGCCTTTCTCAGGAAGATGCTACAAGTACAGGTGAAATGAGCTAAGGGGATGGCCCACAGCAGGAAGTGGCAGCAGAAAACAGGAGATAGAAAGGGAAAAGAAAGGTGATGACAGACAGGGGACAAGAGAAGAGCAAACCTGAAGACAGAGCTGCACAAGGAACCTGCAGTTTGAGCTTGTTTTGCCAATATAGCCTTAAAGGGTTACAGAAATCTGTTTGGGAAGTGATCCTCCTGAAGAAGACTGATACCTACAGCCATGGGTAATAGCATAACAGGATCCATAAAATATCCCTTATGCACACAGGACAATCCACAAAACCCTCCTCACAATCAGGTGGCAGTCTCTCAGCAGCTGCCAAAAAGGTTAGAGAAGTCCCTGTTTCGGGAGGAGTCTCATGGGGCAGGCTGCTGCCTGGGTGACCAAGCACTTCTACAGCTCCACTGCAAAAAGGGGGGACACAGAATTCCTGCCTAGTCAGTAACTTAAACAACATAAGGCCTTTCATAATGGTTCTGAAGGAAGAAAAAAATCCCTACATACTTTAATGCAGAATTATGAGAGATATGTTATCACAAGGGTCCTGCCTGCCTGCAGGAATACACTTGGTTGGTAAAATTCAGTTTCAAAGAGTCCCTGAAAAAGCAAATCAAATGTAGCCAGATCCTTAAATCTTCTGATATTTATGTTTCTTCAGTCAGATTTTGTTAGGTCTAAACCAAAGCAAAATTAGTTATTTTAAATTCAACTACAATGTTTATTTTCATCCTCTTCCTGTTTTTTTGAAGGTAATGTTGCTATTCCATTTTATTCTCTGGCTAGGTAACACTTGCAGCACCAGCATCACCAGTGTTTCTTCCTAACTGGCTTCACAGTTTGTGCCACAAGTGTAACAAGGTTCCCTCCCCAGCTGAGTTTTCCCTGATTTCCAGCTAAGAGCTCAGTTGCAGGCATTCTTTTCCAAGTCTGAGATGCTCAGATAAAAGTTCTGAGGGATTTTTTATTGCAATGCATTTTGAATCAGTACAGTAATTCTGCTCAATTAATAAAGTAATTAACAATAAAAAGGGCTCAGTAATTGAAATCCCTTTGAAAGTACACTAATTTATTCCCTCTAAGCTTTGCCTCAAATCTTTATTAATTCTGACATCAAGCAAAATGACCATAAATTATAAATGATCATCACAAAATCCAGGAGTTTTTAAAGCCTCCCATAAGGTAAACAACATGACAACAGAGATATAAAAGAATTTTAGGTGATTCTGCTAATGAATATATTATAAGAGAAGTGTTCCCTATTCGTACACTGAAATAGTTCACAAAACCTAGAGAAATTACCCAGCTGTAAAAAAAAAGCGATTTTTTTTCTAAATTCCTCTTCTTGTAATGCAACTGTATGATTTTACCTGTAAGCCAATAAACAGGAAGATGAGAGGGTATTTCAGTTGAATACTTACATGACAGACTGTTGACTTTCCATTTTACACTGAACTTGGTGTTTTACTAAAATACTTTACAGCATCTGAGCAAACCCAGAAATATTTGGTATGAATATAAAACTCTAAGCAAACCCATAAACGTTTGGTATTAAAAATATAACTCAAATATAAGCAAAATCGCCATTTTCCTTCTCCATTGATCTATAGGTATCTCTGTACCTATATAAGTAGCTATATGCACACATACATATATACATACATAACGTCTCCACAAGGGGGCGCTCTAATCCGCCCCAAACCTTCACATAATCTTAACTTGCTTTCCAAAAATTGATGTCATAAAGTTTTTATCTACAGACACTATGGTATCTTAGGAAAAAAAAAATCTTTCTACCGACTAGAAGTGACTTTGTGATAGAATTTCATCCAACAAAAACTGTAGTTTGAAAGCAGATCACTTTTTATGCACGATTTCCACTACATACTTGGCATGCAAAGAACTTTGATCAAGCTTTTCCAAGTTCACTACTTGCAATACCCAGCCAAAATGAGACCTTTTACACACACACAGACACAGAGGTAGCTCACACTGCTCCGCACTGACGAGGCAGCCTCCAGGATGCAGCCTGGTTATGCAAAGCCCAAAGTGAGTGACCATGAGTGATTTCAGCCCTGTAACAATGCACCCTGTAGGTGCCACAGTTAAGGTACAAATGGTATTAAAGTTATTTGCACTGTCTTCCCAACTCCCTGCAGATATGAAAAACAAATCTTGTTTGTCATACCTTGTTAAATCTGCTTTAATTATCTGAATGTCTTACACAGTATTGTAACTCCTCATCTTCTTAACTCAACTATAGCTCTGTGATGTTTTTACTATTTACCATACATTTAACTTTGGATTACCTAGTAGAAATGGGACTATCTCCTTCTTCTGACCTCAAATCTTAATTAATCAGGCTTAGTCACACATGCCAGGTTGTAGACTGCACTGTACCATGTTACGTTCTGAGAAAGAAGCTAATAAGATGAAATAAAGAAGTCTAGGCTTCTAAACAACTTCTATAAAGGATTCTTTACCTTTCAGAAAAAGTAGACAGAGATTATATGAATTCCATCCTGCAGATACAGCACAAACCCGCCAATCTGCTCACTCAATCAAATCAATCTCTGCACCTTGATCTGCAGCACAAACTTTAAGCAAAGTTTCCATGATTTCTCAGTGATAGCACAGTACGATACAGTCATGTTTAACCCATGTCTACGACAGAGCTCAGGCTGCTGCAAAACTTGTGCGTTCACATAAAATAAAACATCCAAGAACCTGATGGGTCTCCATTAGAATACTGGCTCAAGCAAGTCATCAGGGATGCCTGTGGCTCTGTAACTTTCCTCTGAAATGGACAAATCCTAATCAATGAAGCACATCTGTACAGTGGCAAAAAAGCACTTCCTAGTCCCTTCAGGCCATGAACTGACTACTTGAAGCATGACATTTGATTAGCCTTATTATCTCAACTCATTTATACATAAATGTTTTCAGGGGCCATGAAGCCATCCAGCCTTCATTAAAATCCAGCCACATTTTCTGAACTGATGTTCCCTCCTCTTCCTTCTTCCTTTTTGCCTGTAAAAACAAGGAACAATTTTTTTTTTTTTTTAAACTGTGAGTTATCATCTTTTCAATTTTATTATTGTCAAGTAACCTTCTCCTCATACATTAGTGCAGCAGAGTGTTGCCATACCCGCTCACATATGCAAATAGGTCAGGCTTTCTAGTCTTTCCCCACAGAGATATTTGACATTGACACTCAACATGATCTAGCATCTTTCTGAACTAAAGGCCAGGGGAATCATGTGTGGGACTTCATTTCCAAAAGTATTTCTCACAGAAATTAATGAACATCTGTGCAGATGCTGAATGTCAATTCAGGCAGCAGACGAAGCCAATCTGAAACTGAGCTTAAGGTCTAGGAATAACTAATGGTAAAGTAAGCAAGCTTATCTTTGGATCTCTCCCCTTCCCTTTGAAGAGCCAGAGTGCTCTTCAGGTCACAAACTTTTCTTGCTTTAAAAGGAGTGGGATGATGACAGGGTTATGAAAGCTATTTCAGCATTAACAAGGAGCAAAGCTGCTGATGTGTATCCTAAGTAACACAAAGGTTTGAACATGAAACATTCATTAGGATTTCTTTAAAGACTCTGTAAATTGCTTTCTGTTCCATATGGAGTACTGCCATCAATACAAGTATAGAAGCAATGCAAACAGGAAAGCAAAACTCGGGTTAAATATTATATCATCATGAATAGTTTTCTACAGTTTTAATGACTTCAGTACTCCTGTCTTTTATCTAATAGACATAACATAGTCTGGGTCAATCTAATTTGTGATACATATATTGAATATTATGTAATTTAACATCAATTAACACCTGTGAATTCTAGAAAGAAATCTCATCAGACCTGAGCAACTGAAGATATGCTACCTTCCTAGAAAAATTAGCTGAAAAAGAGAAAAGGTAGCAAACAAATCTGGTTTTTTTCTGGTAGTTTTTGTTTGTTTGTTTGTTTGTTGTTGTTGTTGGTTTGTTGTTTTTTTTTTTTCTTTGAAGATACTCCTTTTCAACGGGCTTTTTTTCTAAAGCATTTTTTTTTTGTTTATAACTGTATAATTTTTAATATATGACAAAACTATATATCCCAGTAGCCTCACCAAGTGCTGTTTAGCACTTGTATCCCTGCTTTCCTGCTGGGGATAGAAACCACTGTATGTTCAGGCTAAAGAACAGCTCTGCCTGGATGAAAAGGAAGTTTGCATGCACATAGACCTTTATTCATGACACTTTAATTTGCTCCATGGCCTTAATAAATATACCAGCATTAAGTATTCTCATGCAAACTATGACTCTAAAATTTAAACTCACTTCAGACATTTTTTCATGTCATTTCCAGTTACACTGCTTTTACTACAAGGAACAGTAATTAGTACAGGCTGGGTTGTATCATTGAAAACCCATGCTTCTTTGGCACCACTTTGTTTCTTTTTTCCTCTATTTCTGCTCTTCATTTTTCCTCATTATTTGTGTCCTCACACAGCTGGCGGAGCTGCAGAGGCACAGACTGCTGGGCTGATACAGAAAAATTCAGGTTTCTCCTAACCAAGTTAAGGTTTAAGCCCACTTGCTGGCTTCAGGGGAAATATGAGTGGGAGTGGGATGGTGTCACTCAAATCCCTTGTCAGTCACAGAGCTGTGGTGCTGCTTGTAGGGGTGGGCACAGGGGCTGTGCAGCTGGCTCAGGAGGGCAGGCTGAAGGCTGGAGCATGGGGGACAGCTCTCACCTGGAGATGTGTTGGTTTAGGTATGTGACTGCTTCCCCACAGGCCATTTTCACAGTGCTGCCCTCATCTGTGCCCTTCCTCTACAAGGTAACTGTTTTTAATAGAGATTTTTTAACTTCAGCTCATTGAAACTCAACCGCCTCATTTTTGCATCCCAGGCACACAGACTCTCTGAGGGCTCAGTATAGATCCCTGTGTATTAGGTATATTACTGTTAGTTCAGGCTGTCTTAACAAATCTGAGAGCCAAAAATTATTTTGAAAACCTTGGAATGCAGTCTTCTCCCTTCTGCAGGTTTACCTGTTATTTAGAGTTCTATATTGGCATAACCCTATCATTCAGCATATGGCATGTGGCATTGGTGTAACTTTCAGTGCCAGATATCCTAAGGCAGTTATAATATTATAGTATTGCAATTGGACATTGTTATTTTAACCTAGCCTGGACTTTAGTCTGCTTCCTAAAAAAGCTTAAAGACAATCATGTTCTGTAAAAACAGCCGAATTAAAAATATCATATTAAAAAGGTGTTGAAGTAGCCACTTGACATGGCAGATAAACCCACCAACAGCTATTAAATACAGAGAAATCTCCAATAAGCAAGAAATTCTCAAGCTTTGAATTTTTCATCCAGGGGAGTATATTCAGGGGTACCATCATTACATGCTTGCCTTGTTCTTCTCCTCCTTGGACTCTCCATTTGTGGAGGCAAGGCGTTAGGTTAGATGGACCTTTGGTGTGATTCAGCTTAGCCATCCCTGTGCTACTTGAAGCCACCCACATAACGGTACTTTTTTTTTTCCCCTGACATTGATAAGAGAAGTATCTCATGTTGATGAGTTAACTCAAGGCAAAAAAAAAAAAAAAAAAAAAAAAATCTGTACTGTTTTAGTCATATGCGTAAGGAAAAATCTGGATGTCATGCGCCACAGAAAATGTTCTCTCACCTTCAATAAGAAATCTGTTTTCTGTTTTCTTAAAAATGGACGTGGGTGTTACAAATGGCAGTTCTTCACCGCTTTTAAAAATGAACGCTTTCCATTCATTTAAGAAGAGACTATCAGAAAATATATTATTACCAAGGGTTGGTGGGAGGCAACACCAAACAGCATGTCAGCTCTGAAAGAGAAATGAACCATGGAAACAGACTGAATGCAGGAACCGGCCGCTGGGGTTTGGCACACAGGACAGGAGCATCCCATCGAGGCCGGAGCACAGAACGGCAGCTGAGATCTGTTCAGGCAGGCTGAGAAATGGCTCAGCCCCTCCCGACTGCTCCACCGCTGCTCCGCTCCAGGTCTGCGTGCGGCTGTGTGGCACTGCACGTGGCAAACACCAAACACGGGCAGCATGAACTGGCTGAAGTACATACCAGCCTCCCCTGGTTTTATGCGTTCACCTGTGATACTGGGCAACACAGGCAGATGCAGAACCAAACAGCCTGGTATGGCACAAAACCAGTTTGCTGACTCCTTCTGGACAGCTTGAATTGGCACAGTGGTCTTATGTCAGAGGAGCAATTAGCATCATTGTTCCACTCTGCTTTGGAGCACGTACTAGGATATCTAAAGCCAGTTCGACCGTGTGGTCAAAGCAAAGGAAAATTGTGGTCTTCATACCTAAACTGTTACAGCCATGCAGGAGTTACTCTGGGTTTATGAGTGTGCGAACACACCAGGATGTTCTGCTTTGTTTTGCTGCCCTGAGCGCTTCTGTGTCTGTCCCAACTTACCAAATCTCTTCAAGTCTTTCCGTGTAATACACATTTCCTTGTGTCAGTCCGCTAGAACTATATGAATGAAAGTAAATGACACAACTAAAATATTGATTTCTTTAAGTGTTGAATATCACATATAAAATTCAAGGAGTACAGCGTATTTAATTACAAAAGCATATCAATTCCACGAGAAAAGTAATCTATAAAAGCCTCTGTTACAAGGTGAAATATTGCCCAGGGAGCTGGAAAATGCCAGAAAGAATATTATTTGTGCAGCTTTTATTTTGCCACTCTAACACTCTTCTTATTTGCAATAAAAATTATTATTTTTCCATAGAACTCCTGCTTTGTTCAGTGCACTGAATAGGCAGTGCTCAGTGAGATGCCTGTTCAATATTTCTTTTTATCATCATCTGAAAGCCCATAGTTCAGTGTTTTATTTACGGCAGATTGCACAGACTCTGCTCAGGCACAGAATATTGCATCTCCTCATTGCTTTTACTATCACAATCATCCTTGCACTATGGTGTACTAAATTTCTTTTTGATTAGTATTTCCTACAACTGCTATTGCAGTCATATCCCTGCACTTTTGCACACCAAATCTTGATTTCTTTTGGGTCAAAAGGAAACATAACCAAAGACTGGGGACAAATTCCTTTCTTGAGGGGACAGGAAGTACACACCTGCAGTGATCTCATGAGCAATGGGAGAGGCAAGCTTGAGTCTCTCAGGCTCTAGAAGAAAATGAAGGAACATCCCTCGGTTCCCACACACCATGACCAGCTTTTGACAAAAGCAGGCCCGACTGCTACTTGGTGTGGCACTCGCATCTGCAGGTACCGTGTGTGCCGCAAGGATCCTGAAGGAAGGTGTTTCCCACTCGTGCTCCCCGAGAGGGACCCATAGGGCTTTTCAGAGTCCCCAGAGCAGGCAACAGTAATGCACATGCAGAGAGACTCTTCAGACACCTTATAAATCACAGCTATGGTTTCCAGTGACAGAACTGAGCAAGGTTTTGAGTATGAGATTCCCAGACGCGGTACTCACTCCTTACGGCTTGGGGTCTCAGGTAACTTCATTAACACCAAGAACTTTGTAAATCAGGCCACCCCTTTTCTGTTTCATCTGGAATTCTGAACTGAATAACACATTAAAATATCAGCATCTTGAACATTTAGTAATTTATCTACTCCAGTCCTGTTGTGTGTACCTATTTCAAGTGTGCATGGCCCAGGACAATGAAATGGTTGTTGTTTTGAAAACCATTACTACTGAACATTCCACTTCCAACAGAGATTCAATTCCACAGATAGTTCAACAGACATTTTGTGGATATTTTATGGGCATTTTGAAGGGGTCGTCCATGGACTAAGGGAACGATACCTGCTTATTCTATCAAAGGATGGGAAGGGGAGTGTGGTGAGTAATGAAGTTATGTAGAATAGTGTGGTACCTGGGTATAATGAAAACGGTATGGAGTAATGGCTGGAATGTGCTGGTTTCAGATGCATAATTTTCTGCATGGTGGCTGCCATGGAGCTGTGTTTTGGATTTTTGCTGAACACAGAATTGATAACAGAGATGTTTTTGTTATTGCTGAGCACAGGGCACGCACACAGCCAAGGGCTTTTATGGTTTTCATACTGCCATGCTGGTGAGGAAGCTGGGGATGCATACGAGGCTGGGAGGAGACACAGTGGGGACAGGTGACCCAAAACTGATCAAAGGGATATTCCAGACTGTATGACATCATGCTCAGTATGTAAACTGGGGGAAGGAGTAAGAAAGAGGTGTTTGGAGTAATGACGTTTTGTCTTCCCAAGTCCCCATTACCTGTGATGGGCCCCTGCTCTCCTGGAGATGGCTGAACACCTGCCTGCCCATGGTGAGCAGCGAATTAATTCCTTGTTTGGTTTTGCTTGTGTGCATGGCTTCTGCTTTCCCTGCTTATCTTTATCTCAGCCCATGGGTTCTCTTGCTTCTACCCTTCTGATCTGCTCCAGGAGCCCACTGGTGGGGAGTGAGCAAGCAGCTGCATGGGCCCTGGTTGACAGCTGGGGTTAAACCACAACACTCTCACTTTTTATGTGGAAATGGCTGTCTCACATTCTTCATGGTGTCTTTCAGGCAGTACGAATCTTAATGAGGAAATGACTGACATTAATAAGGTAGTAATGTGTTTTCATAGCCACCACTTAGTGGCAGATGCTCAGAATAACTAAGACAGGTAATGGACAATTAACAGAAAGATGATTTGGTTTTATCCACCTATTTCTCATGAAGAAATACATTCCTGAGTGCAAAAACTGTCTCCAAATAGTTGATAAGGAAAAGAATATCTAATACACAAGGAATATTTGATACACTCATAAATAAGACAAAATTTTCCTTATTTTAATCCAGAGGACATACGGATGAAGTAATAGGTATTGTCAGTCAGCCAACAAGTAACATTAATATCCTTTAAAAACATATTTCTAGGCTACACGGAAAACTTAATTTTAAATTCATCCTTGCACTTTATACTCACTAATGGGAACAACTTAACAGGCAAAGTTACTTGAAGACAAAAACAAAAGCTCAATTAGACGGGGACCAGTTGGCCATCTTGTCGCCATTACCACCTTGTACAAAGTTAAAGGCGTGTCTGTGCGCTTTGCTGAACAAGGACAGCCTTTAACTGCCTTGCTGAACCAGGACATCAATTATTTGTGGACATTAAAAAAGGTATTATCTAATCCATTATGTAGTGAGACAGTTGTTAGCACAGTAAATTAGCTGGATGATAGGTGGACTATACATGCCCAGAATTAAAGCAATCACGGCGTTATTTTCTCTGACAGGAGTTTGTTCACTCAAAGTGCAAGTAAATGACGTAAATATGAGCAAGCAAATAATTGTCACAGTAATATTTCAAGTCTGGACATTTCAATTTTGCATTTATCTGAGTCCTTTGAAATCTTGACTGCTTCAGGCCTCAAAAATCCATAAGAAGGAGACATTATCCCTCCCAGGAGCAGAGAAACAAAGGTTAGAGGAGATCTACTTCTGCCCAAACACCTGCAAGAGCCCAGGCTGAAATGCAGAGGTGAAAGGATGGGTAACCTCAGTGAGTGGCACTGTGTTCCTGACTCATCAAGCAGCACCTGTGCAAAAGTAAACCAGGAGAGGGGCAAACCAGTGTCCTTTCAAGGAGATAGACTTCTTCAGTTTAATTTTCCAGATAAAATTAGTAATTTTGGTCTTGAAAATACTGAAATATGTCAAAAATAAAATTACGTGACTCTTTAGGATACACTATCAATGATTATAAACAAGATTATATCTGATATTTGAAATCTTCTTTTTCAATGACTGTAGATATCTTTTTTTTCAGGCAGTCAAATTTTTGGAGATTCTTTGAATACAATGGTCTTCTGGTCTTTAAAGTCTGTAGGATACTACCGAACTTTTGAAATCCTCTTTCTTTCTGGAACTCCGGTAAATTGAAATACAGATTTCTCTGAGATCTCTTCTGAGATCTACAGACTTTGTTGGTCAAAGTCCCTCTCATTTTTCCCAGTTGTGAACTCAGAATCACCATGCCTGTGCTTTGCTGTGAACCACTGAAATTACCGATCTCTGTAAATGGTTTTTGCTTTAAGTGTCCTTGCTCTGGAATCTTGTGAGTGCAATCTGCTAGTGCACTACGGAGTAACATAGTTCTCCATGGTTTGAGAACAGCTGTGTCTTCCTTACTCTTTTGATATTTTAATTTAATTTATTTATGCGGATAAAAAGCTTTCCCTGGGGAGTCTGGCACTGGGAATAGAAAACAGGTACCATACATTCAAACACAGATATTCTTTATCTCTTATGTCTAAAATGTCATCCTCCCCTCTTTCTAATCTATATTATAGGATGAAAATTGTTAGTGTAAACACATTCAAAGCATCCTCAATTTAACATACAGCCTTTTGACTTCAGTTGAAACCTACTCCTTCCCACAGGACTTCTAAGGTAAGACCTACTCAACCTGCTGTCAGTCATTGTGAAATTCTGAGTCTCAGGCAGTTCATCTGCAGTAAGCAGAGAAGGGCAGGTACTTTCAGAGATGATTTATCCCCTCCTAAGACAGCTGTCTTCAAGACATGGAATGAGTTTGTCTCTGAAAGTGTGTTCCAGTTGAGCTCGACACAGTTATGTTCACTTTTGCTGGCAAGTCCCTGCCACAGCCACCATCACAATTCTTGATGTCAGTGAGGTCACATCAAGTGGAACTCAGTGACTGACAGCACACAGAAGGATGCCTGCACTTAGAAGATGCTTCCTTCCTTACGGCAATTGGTGAACAACATGGCATCCAGTCATAGTCTTGGATGGCCAGCTGGAAAGTCATTTCACCAAGTAACATACATTATATTACTGGAAAAATTACTAAGTTGCATCATTTCTTTTACAAAATGCTGATTTTAAAAGGTATCTCTTTGAGTGCTACTTGGGGTGGTTCATTGTTGGACTGAGTTCCCCAGCTTTGTAAGTGTGGCTGCACAGCAGTCCATTGAGCCATTGGTTTATTGCCTTACCATTCAAAATAAATGGCGCCCCAGATAATTTTCGAATTTTTGTGTCAGAGCTTTTGCCAAGACCTGCTCATGGCTGTCACTTGGCAGAGGACATTACAGTGGCATTTGGCATGTGCTTGGTAGGTGTGGCTCAGTTCCTTCTGCTTCCAATAAGAACAAACAACATTGGGGGATTCCCTTGAGAAATGCAGCAGTGGGTTGCCTAGGCTTAGGGCTTGATGAGTGGTAGCAATTTTGTCCATAAATTGAAAGCTCAGACACCATGAGTTTTATAAGCAGGATGGAAATCAGGCTTTTAAATGGACATCTCAGATCCCAGAAGAAGGTGACTGGCTTCTTGCACAGTAGATAATTGCACGGATTTCAGTCACCACAGTTCAGGTATTAAAGGACTGCAATAAATGACACAAACTGCTGTAAAATCCAATATTGTCCCATAAAATTATGAAAAAAAGGCAAACATTTCTCAGCTGTTGACACGGTTATACAAACCGGTAATTAAATAACAGGGAAAAATAAAATTCATATCAAGTCTGGAAATACTGCAAGGAGGAATTCATAACAGGTGCTATTATGATCAATGTTATTGGATGCACTGTTATCCAGTATAATATATGGTGATTAAATGCTTTAAGAGAAAAGACAGCAAGTGGACTAACTAGAACAATGACAGTAATTTGAAAGATACTAGTTAACTTAATGAAAACAATATAAAGATACTTGAAGATACTTGAAAGTATTTAGTAAAAAAAATAATATAGGAAAAAAAAAGTATGGAAATGCATGCAGAAAAATATATTCTGAAAAAAGTATTTTATGGGGTGGAAACATTTTAGGCCTTAAAAATATCCAGGCTGGATAGGACCCTTAACAGCTTGACCTAGAGCGTAGTATGCCTGTTCATGGTTGAAATTATACAATTTTTAGAGGAATCCTTGCAAGTCAAACCATTCCACGATTCCACGAATATGGAATAATATGAGAAGTGCTTTTTTACACTTATATTTTGGCAAAAAAATGGGAAATTTGTCACTTCACACCCAGAAATATCCCATTGTATGGTATTACTTTGCTGACTTAAGGGTTTAAATGTCTCAATCAATGACAACATTTTGGGATAAGAAAAAATACTAAAAAATTTGAAGGTATGGCAGAAAAATTTTGATAGGGCAAGAATAAATCTGTGTAGCTGGGCTACATTAGCTGTTGCTTCTTGAATTTTGAAGATAATGAATGAAAGAAATTCAACTACTCTAGTTTTCTCATGACCACGTCCATTTGTATTTTGTGTGAGTGTCTCAGCAGATGGAGACTCCACAACTTCCCTGGGCAGCCTGTGCCTGTGCTCAGTCACTCTCACAGTGAAGAAGTGTTTCCTGATAATCAGGAAACACCTCCTGTGTTTTGGTTTGTGCCTTTTGCCACTTGTCCTGCTCCTGCGCACCAATGAGCAGAGCCTGGCTCTGTCCTCTTCACATCCTCCCTTCGGGTATCGTACGCGTTGGAAAAATCACTCCTGAGTCTCCACTGATGCAAGGCCAAACAGTCTCAGCTCTCCCAGCTTCTCCTGAGATCCTCAGTGCTCCAAAATGTAATCTTCTTAGTGGTCCTGCACTGAACTTCCTCCATTATGTCCATGTCTTATACTGGGGTGCTCAGAGATGGATACACCATCCCAACACAGATATGGTCCCACCAGCGCTGAGCAGAGGGTAAGAATCACCTTTCTTAATGTCACTGGTTGTAGAATGAGGTCCTTTAGAAATGATGCAGTTTAAAACTTTATAATTTTAAGCACACAAACAAAGCAGCGAAGGAAAAGAAACCAATTAGGGAAAAGTAAATGGCTAAACAGTAAGGAAAGACATGACCATAATTTATAACCCCTGTAAATTAAACAGAAAAAAAAGATACCTGGAGGGTGGCGGCAGTATTTGCTCTGAGAAATTATGGCAACTGTGCTAACTTAAGTCACTTGGATTTGTATTAAGCATAACCAGATCTAAGCACTGGGAATAAATGCTGGCAGTAGCAGAGGGAAAAACAATGTTAGAAAATGCAATATGTCTCTTCCATTTTTAACTTCTAGGAACATGTGCTGCTTCCTTTCTGAATGCTAGCAGATGTCAGCACCCTGCAGACTGGTTTCTCAGTGGAGGAGAAATCAGAGTGGATATACTCTAAACGCAAATTGAGTAATTTACATTTAGACACTCATCCTGGAGCAGAGATTGTCATAAATAACACGCAGGCGATCCCTTCTTTCAAGACACTCAGCTGAACGCCAATGCCCTGTTCCCAGGGAGCAACTTCAATCAAAGATATGGGCCGAAAGCAAACTCTGTGGCCTCTCACACAGCGATGGCCTCATCAGAAAGGTGTATTAAAATGTCAGCAGGGAAGAGATGCCAATCTCTGCCTTTCCTAGCACACAATGACATTTTGAAAGCAGTGCCACCTGGTGACACCTGCCAAACAACACTCTGCTGCTCAGCGGAGCATGGACCACCTCAGAAATATCTCAAAGGAAGATCTGGAATTTAATGAAACCAAAAAGAAGAAAGAAAAAAAAAAAAGTGACTTTTTTATTTATTTCCTTCTATAATTCCTTGTCAAGTTTTCACATGCAAAAATCTTTTCTCTTTTTCTGAATAGTGGGTGAGAGCATGCAGTGGTTTAATCACTGGCATCAGTTCCTGCCTGCTGGCACTGTAATTTATCTCAGCAGAGCGCAGCCCTCCCCTGTGATAAGCTGCCATGCCACCAGGAGTTATGAATCCTCTCGCTAACAGCGAGGCTGACCCATAGCCAACAGTACCGGGCTTGGTACAGAGCAGGTTTTGAAACACAGTGAAGCTGATTCTGGAGTGATCACACAGCCTTCAAATGCTGCAAACACCCAACACAATCTGGAGCAGCATCTCCTCCTCACAAGGCCAGTGCAACAGTTTTGTTACGCCAGCCACCATGAGAGCCAGCCTGCTGCATCAGGAATGACCCCTGACGAACCCGTACATTGGGGTTTAGTTAGAGAAGGTGAGTCAGCTTTCTTCTGGTTCAGATACTACTGTGTCAGAGGAAATCCCATCCTCAATCACTGTATTCTTCCCTCTCTCTAAAAAAAATTTTTTTTTCCTCCCCAGTTTCAGTTCCAGATCAAACTATAAACTGTAAGTATAAGGGAGCCAAGAATCAGCAGGCTGAGAGGCAAGCCAAAGCAATACCTTCTCCATAAGTATCTCAAAATATGGCAGGGCTGTTACACAAAGCAAAAACCTATTGCTTTAAACTGTCATATCCTTCATCTGCTGTAAACGTAGTCTTTTATCTGTCCTCTGGATCTATTTTTACCTGCCTATTCCCAAGTACCAAAATTCAGCCAGCAAAGAGAAATCTGTTGCTGCTGAAGGTCTGTGCAACTCTGATTCCCCTTAGGTCTTGCTATGAATGCCACCCTCATCGTCCACTGAATGATTGACGTTAATTACTTCAATCACAGCATGTACACTAGCTCTGTAGAAAAGGATAAGGATTAAAGCAGGAGCAAGTGGAGGAAATGTTCTGTGGGAAGATGCAACACCTCCAGACTCAACAGCAACTTCTGCTGGTGCAGTGTGTGCTGCTAGAACTGATGCCCATGCTATGACCTACCCGGACACTTGTGTGCATCGAGACCAACACAGTGTTTAACTCCAAAGAATGGATGTGTCACACCATCCACATAAGAATGAAAAGAAACTTGCTAAATGCTTCGTGCTGAAGGGTTCTTCTTCTTCCTCTTCTCACTTGCAAAGCAAAAGACTTGATCATAAAAAGATTACGAGCAGTCTCTGAAATGCAGAACACCCAGTACACATGCAAATAATAAAAATATCAGAAAAGGAAAATCACTCGTCAAATTTCCCTCAGACTTCTGGGTGTTTTTTGAGAAACAAATGTTCATTGAACTGGATATGGGAGGTGGTTTGATATATTTAATCATCTAGTTGCTGAAGATGAGAACAAGCCAAGAGAAGCCAAAGCACCATCATGAGAGGTTCAAAGCTCTTTAGCCATTTTTTTTGTTTCTCTTTAAAATGGGGATTTTTCTTCCTAGTTAAGGAGCTATTAAAACAAAGAGAGAGCTAGTGTCAATTCATGCTCTGGATCAAAATATTTTAAAAGGCAAGCAATAACACTGAAAATATCTGGATGCATATATTCCACCATGAGTCATTATATTTTAATATTTCGGCGTCTGGCAAATCACCGAGTGCATCACTATCTACCCTGTGAGATAATTAAGTTTAAAAGTCATAACAAATGTAAAATAACACATAATGAAACAATCTAAAAGCTATGCATTCACATTTTCCTTGGAATATTTTCTGATTACCCTCTTGCAAATTGTCAGCTACCCAGTGATAGTAAAATTGTTTGAATAATTTTAAGAGAAAAATCAAACACATTAACTTTTAATAATATTTTATGAGACTCATAATTCTTTGGGATGTAATAACCTCTTATCCTACTGCGATTAGTCACTGGGATCCATCATGCTGGTCCCCTGGCTACTCAAGACAATCTAAATTTTGAGTAATACTGGAAAAGGTAATAGAGATCCAAAATTAATATGATCCTTTGTGCTTGTAATGGTATCCCTAATGGAAGAGGATTTTTTATAAGAATTAAAATTTATCAAAGAGCAAATTGTGAAGATCCAGAAGACGACATAATTTGTAGGAGATAACACTGTGATGGGACTGTGGTACAAGGATTTAATTATTATCTTGAATAACCTCTGTCCTAATGGTAGTTTTCTGAAATGACACTAGACAATGAAACTCCCTACTGTCAAGGCCAGCAGCAAGAGGCAGGAAGAGCATAAATCCCTCAACTTGATGGCGTGTGGGGAATTCTCTCATTTCCATTAGCCAGCTCACAGCTCACCAAGCCTACCATCCCAGGCTGTGGGTGGTACTCGGTGTCTCACAGAAAACCACCATACTCCTCTCACATTCTTGTCATTGGAACTGTTTGCAGTGCTTATCAATCTAATGCCTTGGCTAATTTCACCCCAAAATAATGTTTGTTTGCATAAATCTATTCTCCATGGTAAAACAGCTCATGCTTGAGTGTTTCAAACGTTACCCTATTAATGGGAGACAGGATGGCACCAGTAGATGTCCTGTTGGAAATTAGCACACTCTCCAATTGCCTGTGTTAGTCCTGCCTGTCGGTAAGTGGTGATTAACACCCCGCTGGCTGCAGCTGTACTTCTCAATATAGCTTCTCTGAGTAGGAGGATGCACAGAGAGTACCTCATTACTATGTCTTTAAAGCTGTAAAGCAAGGAATAATGCAAAATAAATCCTTTAAACTAAAGGTCACAGACTAGAATACGTTGGCACGAACACCTGCTCGCACTTTTTAAAGAAAAAAAATCACAAAGACAAGTGATTTATCTACTTTTATTTTGCTCCCTTTCATTGCAGGTATGCAGAGGCCACACAACTGGATGTTAATAATTCTCAGCCACAGCAGTGTGTTTTTATATAATGCCAGAAGAAAAGCTTAGGAGCTTAGCTAACAGGCTGCCTTGCTGGCTGAGACAGTGGAGATGGCATTAGCTATTTCTTCTCCTTGCCCCAAACTTTTTGTTCACTGCAGACTGCAGGAGAACAGATCAGTCATCCTGTTCCTTCCACACTTCCAACACGGAAAACTTTCTTCCAGTTTAAGCACACTTTGTGTGCACATTCAATCTGTTAACTGATAGATAAAACCTGGCTGTATTGCTAAGCTACAAATTCCAGTAACTGCAGACTTATATGAGAGAAAATTACTGCCTGACAATGTAGAGAAATCTGCAGGGTCACCTCCTCAATAGATTTTGGTCTCCTTGTGGATAATGCTTCTGACCAGGGAGGATGTTGGTGGCTATCCTCAATCTTTATCTTTTGCTGTCACTCACACAAGCTCAGAGGCTGTGCAGTCACACAGACAAGGGCAGGTGACTCTGCTGTGTGTAAAATCTAACAGTGCTTTGGTCTGGCCCCATCAATTCCCCTTCTAGATGAAGATAAACCCTATCCTTTGCCAGACACACCCTGGGCTCTGCAGGGTGCTGCAGGGGTCCAGCCCCAGCACATGGAGGGGACATTGCCAGGCTGAGAGCAGGCACACAGTCCTTTTCCAGGAGGACCCAGAATTCGTTGGAAAATCTAGAGCAGCGAATGTATCTAAAAATATAACCACAAATGAGTTAGGAAGAGTCTTCTTGCCCCATTATCTGCTGTGGGCACACTTGACATTGATGCAGCTGCCACCACCACTCCATCAGTCACAGAGGTGAAAGTCAGTCTTGGGCAGATGCCAACAAAGAAAAATAATAATAAAAAGAAGAAAGAAAATATGACTTGCTGAAGAGTGAAAGAGGCACAGGCTGATTCGGAAGTACTTGAATGGGAAAGTTTTTATGCAACTGAACCATTGTAAAGCAAAGCAACATGATCCCATCTCCCACTGCTTCAGGAACTGAGCACAGCACCCCTTCAGATCACAAATGCATTGTCAGGCAATAAATTTCTGTCATATAAATCTGCAGTTACTAGTTTTTTAGCTCAGCAATATGGACTTTTTTACCTGTCATTTAATGGATTGAAAGTGAGAACAAATAGACAGACATGCAGACTCAACTGTCCCCAGAAAACACCGCCTCTCACTGAACAGAATTATCCTCCCAGGTGCAGAGCTCACCCATGTCCAGACTGGCCAAGCAGACTGAAGAGAACCCTTTCAGGAGGAGAATTGGGAAAACATGTGGGAGAACAGACAGAGATAGTGCTGAAGGCACTCTTGCCCCTAATGTGTTGCAGCTGTGTTAATTATGAAAGGGTGGGAACAGCCTTGCCCTCACAGCCATGGGTGTGATAAGAGAGTGAGTGAGGTGGACTCTGCTGGCTGTGCTGAGAGAAGGAAGGGACAGGAGGGCATGTGAGGGATAGGAGAGGTAAGGCAGCAGGGGCGGGAAGGAGCAAGCTGGAAATGCAGAAAGAAGGTAGAAGAAGGCAAGAAAGAGCCAGAGCTGTGTGGAGCTACTCACAGGACTGCAACACAGAAAAGGTATGGAAGACTTTTAGATAACAAGGTACTGATACTTGGAGTCCTCTGAAGTTTTTGAAGGAGTGCTCGAGTGCTGTGGCCATCTCGACGACAAAGAAAACAAAAACATTCACTTTGTGTTTCAATGACTGAAAGAAACAGTATGATGGAGACTGAGCAAGAGCTCTGAGAGCTGTGTTAAGTCCTGGATGAAGTACTGCGCTATTTAGAAGTTGAGGACCAATTTTGCTTGGTTCCTTGTCCTGCTGCTCAACCAAAAAGCTGTCAATGATGCTAGTCCTGACAGTCTCTGTGATCAACCATCATCTGCCTTCTACTCCAAAACACTTTACAGTATTATTATAACTTCAGAAACTATCATGTTTCTATAAAAATCACAAAGCACTGCTGAATATAGAGCCTGTGCCTTCTGTTTGTTTCTGAGCTGGCTTGTTCAGAAAGCAGGCACAGGGAGTCCTGCTGAGACTAGGGATTATCCTTTTCAAGATCTCAGTTTGAATACTTCCACTGAGATGAAAGCTCTCCTTTCCACAGCAGAGGAAAAAACATCCTGCTGGACCCTGAAAGATCAGCTTCCTCCACTGGTACTGCATGAAGAACAGCCAGCAAAAGTCAAAGACAGGTAAGATTCTTGTATGGGCCTGAAAGAAAATAGGCAGCACTTTCAAGAATTCTATGTTCTTGTGGAATTTGGAAGTCCACAAGAACTTAGTGGACTTGTCCCCATCTGCATGTGGGACACCACCCCTTAATTCAGTAGGTTTACTGGCAGATCCTGGATCCTTCAAGATGTGCAGGAGCCAAGGGCACAGAGTATCACTGGAGAATGTCAGACAGCTCTCCCAGCATCTCGGTGCTGCCTTGAGGGCCTCCAGCAAAGGAGCTCTGCCTACCCCTCTTGTGAAACCTGGAAAAGACACAAGGTGAAAAAGGTCAGGGATACGATGGACCAACCACTTAGGCACGTAGCCTGTCCCGGCAACCCACTGTGTGTGTGGCATAATTCATCTTTCTGAACTGACATTTAATATTTGCATTTCCCTCTAATACACATGGGATTACCTGACAAGTCACCTTGCACTACGTATTCACCACCGCCCATCAGGATAATTAAATTGTCACCTAACGGGGAAGATCATGAGTACAGAGGACAAACCTGATGTAAGAGCCAAGCCTCGACTACTGAACATTTTATTTATCTTTTTACTTATTTTAGAAGAGGTAAGAATAGTTATGAAATGTGCCAAACTGCAAAAATTTGGCACAGCTTTCCCTCAACATGTAAGTTACAGAAGGAAGCACAGAAAAAAAGTTGTAATTAGAAGAACTAATCACATTTCCAGAATTATAAGAAAAAGAATATTTCTTCTTTTGAATTCTTGAGAGACACTCGGTCTGGTTACGTCAGAAGGCTTAAATTAGACTGATAATGCAAATATGCCAAACTTGCCCACCTTTAGAGATGCAGTACAACTAAGATTAAGAAACATGTCGCCAAGAAAAGCTTATCTACCAGACTCTGCAGACTTGCAACTGGAATTTGGGAAAAAAAGTCTTGGGGGGAAAAAAGCCCTTATGGAAGAAAAAAAGATAAGTTCAGAAGACAGAGACAGAAGACAGAGACTGCAGCAGTGCTTATTTAAACACAGGAAGTATTTGGGGGGTGCTTCCCAGCATTGTTTTAAATCTGGAGATACCACAAGGACCTCTGGGTTTTTTCCAGATGACTGAGTTTACCTTCACAGAAGACCTCTGTCCCCTGGAATGCAGAAATCAAAAGGAAGATCTAAAATATCTTTGGTTTTGCATGTATTTTGGCTGAAATGGTGACTAGAGAAAGCCCTCAGGCAGCAGCAAACTACCTCTCTCTGAAAAAGCTGCTCAGTGAGATGGCAGAACCACATCTGAGCTGCAGTCACTCACCATTAGGGTAATCCTGCAGGGAAACTGCAACCAGTGAGGAGCCAGCAGTGAGGCGTGCCACTCCAGCCTGAGCCACACTGGCACAGACTGTGGGGGGACCCTGTTACACTTTTTAATATATATTAAGCATAACTGTATTGTCTTTGATCCCATGAAAAATTATTATTCTTCCTTATTGCATGGAAGGCATTGTTAGCCATGAGCCACCGAAAGTCTTTATGGAGATTACGCCTGGCCTGAGGATGAGACAAAGAACTTAAATCACACCTGAACCATGGCATAATTGTGGCTTTTCTCAATAATGAGAAAAATGTTTAATTAATCATATTTTTCAAAATTTTCAAAGATTGTTTTTGTTTTTAAGGTCTATGAATACATTTTTAAATTTAAAAAGGGAAAGGAGTGCAATTTTTTGAGTGCTTCTATAATTTCGTCTAGACCCCAAAATAATTAATGCAGTAGGTTACTTGGGAGTATCAATACAGACTGTCAAAACCAGTTTAACCTTTTTAAAATCTTCCTGATATTTTCATAGTCATTAACTATTACACAACAGTACGCTTCTGGGAGCTCCACACCTAATTACCTTTCATGGGTAAGAAAAGTTTTATTTAAACATTCATACTAAATGCATTCTCTTGTGAAAGAATATGTCTCAAAGCTACATTAATGCAAAATGTACACAAATAAATGCATCTGTGTGATATGTGGTAGCTTTTTGATGTATTAGAATGAAGACAACAAAAAACTATGAAAAAACCCTGACATTTTTCTTAAAAAGAGGTGCTTCCAGAATACATGCATAGTTAGTATTCTCCATTTGCATAGCACTCAGCTAAAAGATTTTCAGAAGCAGCCTCATTCTATGTCATGGCAAGAAACAATACAAAACATATTGGTTATCAAACGGCTGGCATGAATTTTTACTGCATATAAAGAAGCATTAAATTTCATCATGTGAGTTACCCAGCTGCCTTAACAAGAAAAAGTGCAAACGATCACGTTTTCTTAATTCTGCAGTATGGATTCTTCAAGGAGCCATTCTGCACAATATTTATTTATTCATGCCATATGAAACACAAAACTTCCCAAACAGAGGGAAAGCACCGTTGGGAAATAATTATGGTTCACAAAGTTTAAAACGTTCTTTAATCAGACTTTATACAAACATACAACATTTAGAACAGATGCTTATAACCTGTTTGAAAAATTCTGTGCCTGGGCCTGAATGCCATTCCTGCTAGGCATTGCCCTCAGGAACACACCTGCTGCCTTCTTGCTGTGACAGAGGGGGTCAGCCTGATCAGTCCAGGAGATCCATACAGCTCGAATCCTAGTTGTTTATTTTGAAGCACACCCTGCTATTTGAGAGCAAATACGAACAGAAAACATAACTTTCAATCTGTATAGAAGGGGCAAGCCACTCTCTTACTACCCTTTAACTAAATCACAGAAGCTTCACTCTGTCACAACAGCACATTCATGAGCTCTACCAGAGATGTAAGAAAACAAAGAGAAGCTGTGTGCGAGTTCAGCACTGGCTGCTGGGCTAGTGCAGCCAGCAGGTTTTTGGGGAAAAGCCTGAAGGGAGAGGGAAGCACTCAGTAGCAGCTTGGCGCCTTCTAATTTATCACTGCACAGCCACAGGCTACAACATATGGTGTTCTCAGTAAAGCACCTGAAGGCAGCTTGGTAGGGCTCTATGAAGATCAATGATACACCAAAGAATACCATTAAAAGACACATTCATCTTTCCCCAATCAATAACAGCCTTAAAATGATCTCTGTGACACGCTATTCTTACAAGCATTGCTGCTGGGTTTCTTCAGCTCACTCGTCATCCTCCGGCTCAAGTCTTTTTACTGCCAGCTACTCTACATGCTCCGCTTAGTGGAGGAATTTGGCTCCCCCTGAAACTTAACAGACAGAATGAGGAAATATAAAAGTGACATCAAGTTCAATGAAGATACTGAAATGCATTCAGTCTCCTCAATAGCCTCTGATACCAATGTTGCATGTGGCAAGTGATTTTTTTTTTGTGTCTTTTATCAGATCAAAAAGTCTGCTCTTACACACCCTTTATAGATTTCAGCAAGCCATTGCCAATGGGATTCAGAATTAATGAAAAGTATATTAGATCTGAATAAAAAGCAATTAAAAAGAAAGACACAGCTGACTAAAAATGCAATGCATAATTTATCTTTCTGTGCAAGCAAAGCATCGTGTGAGTCTGTGTTCTCTCCAGAAACAGGAATTCTTTCCCTCCTGGGTGGGCTTTATCCTCTGCATGGAAAACCAAGGGTCAGCCCTTGATGTAAGGATGTACTGAAGCAGCATCTCAAAGATGCCAGAGTCCCATAAGTTTCTTGATCAGGCTGGCTGGTGTCCTAACTCCCGCACGAATGGGAACTGCTAGCGGCCCGTGTCCTTGCAGTTCAGCTCCTTTAGGGTAGCTCCTGCACACTGCAACCTCCTGGACCACAACAGGACAGGTCTCCCTGTGGTCAGGGGAGCACAGAGAAGGGCAATACTTCCCTCAGTTTTTGGAAAAATAGATAGGCAGTTTCCTTTTCCACACAGAGGCATCACTGAATCAGAGGATGCCTGTGCGTCCTCAACTCTCCCACCAGGTCTTTCTAGGCAATTCTGTATTCACTCCCTGAAAACAAATACTGTGGTTTTGCTTTGGCTGAAAGAAAACAGATGCTGCTGTTTGCCAGGGGCAAGGGGACTAACACATGCATTAACACATCCTAGAGAAATCCCTTTTATTTTTGTTGATCGAGATACTAAGTCAAGTTGTCTCAAGCATTGATGTCAGAGTGACATTGCTCATCTGCCTTATATTCAGCTTGGTCAGCGTGGTTATGCAGGGTTTACCTTGACAATCTTGAGGGCAGTAATTCAGAAGCCATTTAGGAAAGGCCTCCCACAGTCAATGTCCTGCAGTAGCTCTGAGAAACTTCCCTCACCTATGACACACACTTGTCCCTAAATTCACCACATCCAATTTACTGCTCTTTAGCACCATGTGGAGCATGCATAGGAAGCCCTTTGCTTTCCTACCTAGCTGGAGTTTAGTTCTGCCTCATTAAAAACATCACTGTAGCTATATGAACGAGATTTCATTAGGTTCTTGACAGATATTCATTTGGTAGAGGTCACAGTCATGACACTATATGACAGTTTTTCCTGGACCTAAACCAGTTCTGCCCAGCTATAAAGTTCAGACTTGAACCCACTGTGCTGGGAAATCCAAAACACAAGCATGTATTTGAATCCAGAATTGCACTTGAGGAAAGTCCTAGTATGGACTGAGCCGAGAGGCTACACCCTGAGAGCATCCAGAATTAGCAGCATTGCAACTGAGGCTTTGCCCGAGATGATTGTCCCATCTGATGCTAAAACTTGCAACTGGGAAAAGGTTTATATATACTTAAGAAACAATTACAGCGAGTGATGCAAAAATAATTCCCACACCAGAAATATTTCAGAAATTAGGAGAAAATATAACTCGATTTTGATTATAATTAGGTTTCCTGTGGTTAGTTAAATGTTTTCTCATTTACCCTTTCATTCTAGCAGGGTAATCAGTCACCTGGTTCTTCATGAACAGTGCGCCATGGTGTACATGCAAAACTGGCTGGAGACAGTCTCAGGACCAGCTTCTGCAAATGTGACGCCCCAGGCAGGAAATAGGCATGGGGCAGATACACATTAGAAAAAATAATAATAATAGTAATTAAGGAACAAAGCTTAGCTCCACTTTATTGCTTAAAACTAATGTAGTTATTATACCGAGCAACGGGACTTTTAATTTCTAATTACTGTATTTATTTTCCTAAACAGATTTCAAAGTTGTTGCAAAAACCTGGATAATCGTTTCGCATGAGCAATTAAATATTAAGACTAAATAACCGATATTCATCAGACAGTTATGACTGACAATATTCATTAGACAGTTAAACTATGCAATTATTTAGGAAAACAAAAAATGAATAAATAGTTGGCATTTCTAGCCTTTGGGAAAGGAATCACTTCTGGAGTTTCTTATTAAAAGTGGGAGGATTTTTCCTGTCTTGTAAAATTCAGACTTGAGCTAGTTTAGAGAGCTGCTTGCAAACCGAATCCATATTTGCGGTGAACTTGAAAACTCTAAAGAATGTTCATTTACTGCTTAAAACAAACTGCTTTTGAGCATAAGACTTCTCGCTGAGACTTTATTTTCCTTTAAAGGGAAAGGAAATTTGGTGGGAAGTTGAAACAGGGCATAATGAAAAAATTAACTTCTCCAAATTTTTCTGTACTTGGTTACATCCCATTGCAGCTTGTCTGTTTTGCAGGATGAATCAATAAAACATATTTCCACTTTTAAAGGAACACAGATTTAGAGTTGTTTTAGCAAGTACCCCATTTACTACAAGGAGGTAAATTAAGATGGGTCTTAGTGATTAGGTGCTTTGCATAGGCTCCTACTGAAGCTCACCAGCAACTCATTAGTGCTGCTCTAATTCCAAGACCACTGTCTGCATTCCCATTTAAACACTGTATTTCACCTGTATTGAGAATAAAGTTTAATATATGCTTTGGGTTTTGCCATGATTTTTATTTTCTACTGGAAGTTGCACAGAGAAGGGAGGGCAGCATCTACCCCCAGCTGCTGCTAAGGCTTCCATTTCGCAGTTCAGTTCAAAGTACTTTTTCCTGTGCTGTTCTTAACTTCAAGCATCCAAATAATATTTTTAACTAGAAGTGTTTCCTAGATCAGGACATTGATCTTTCATTGTGGTTTATCACTTTGAGACTGGAAACAAACCTTTTTTTTCACCTTTAACTGTTAGTTGGCATGAGAGCCTCTTCATAAAATCATTCCAACTATCCCCTAGATAATTGTATCTATTTGTGCATCCACACGTGTTCATTTCAATGTGTTATCAGTATTAACCAGCTGTTCCCCTTACTGAGTTCAGGGAATACAAGCGATACTCTAAATGTTGATGTTGTCACATCTAATTGCCCAAAATAAACCTGACAATATTCCAGGGAAAACCACTGCAGGTATCACTACATATGCTCACTGAGGGCCGTCTAACGAAGAGTCAAAACAGAGCACGGAATGCCAGAAAACACCAGTGTTCTCACCTAGGTTTTAAATTACATGGACTTTATCAAAACTAGTGATTGCAAAATTTTGACTTTATAGATATTCATCTCTCTTGGCTGCATATGAAGTTGTGGCTTCATGTAAGCACAAGTGGGCAGCTTGCCTGGTGCTTGCAATGATTTTCCAGGAGGGGGAAAAAAAAGAAAAAAAAAAAGAAAAAAAAAAAAAAAAAAAGGCACTACAATAACTTCCATAAAGGGAAAAATTTATTGGGGGGCTTACAAAGCCACTCATGCCCTAGAAATCCAGACATGTTTTACAACTAACAGTTTTGTAAAAAAAGAGGCAATTTCAGAGCCAGAAACCCATGAGCACAAACATTCACACACAATTTATAATTCTGTACCACAAATAGCTGGTTCATAATTCATTGACGAAGAGTTAATGAGAATATTTGTAACTAATACCCATAAGAAAGATAAGGGATGGCATAATGTGGTTTATACCTTCCTACAATACTTTTCAAGGACAGCAAGAAAAGGCTCCTGACAGCAAAAAGCAACAAGAAATATTGCACTGACCTACCAATTTCCTACAATCCCATCAAAGTAATCCATGTGTAGAGACATTAAAGAACAATTTGTCCCAACTGACAGTTTCCAAATAACTAGATGCCTTTTAATTGCTGGCATCATTAACCTTAATAGTATAATACAAATAATAATAATAATAGTAATACAATTTCCTCTACCTTCCAAATTGTTTAGCAAAAACATGATGCACAGGAAAAAAATCTAAGAAGAAAGAGAAAAGGGGAAAAAAAGGTTTCTAACAGATAAGAACAGGAACTCTATCAGTTTTATCTGTCAGCTCACAAGCTTTAAGGAATATCTTCACGTAAAGTTCCTTAGACAAGTAATAAATATTAATAATTGCCAACCACCTATAGGTTTTAAGTGACCTTTTCAAACAACATGTCAGCTCTCCCCATTTTGAGGACACATTGTGGAGCGCTGTATAAAACCAGCGTTGTCTTGAATGATTCATTCCAGTGGAAACACAGATTTCAGCAACACTACCTGCTAGAGTAGCCTCTGCTGAAGGCTTGCTGACATACTCTTTCACTGACAAGTTTAACTATGCATACAAAAAAAAAGGAGAGATGTTCTCTCTCCCTAAACAGACCGAAAAGCCTTTCCTACCTAGTCTGGAGCTCCTGAGACACTCAGAGTTGGATACTGGTCACCACAAGTTGTCTCTTTGTTCAAGAGAGAGGGAAAGACATATCTAAAAGGTAATTCAGATTTAATGCTCTCAGTGACCCTCTGAGGGTAACAGCTGGGTTAGCCTGTACCTAGCTTGTGGTGAGATGCTTTTGGATTAAAATTATCTACCACGTATATACAGAACAGAACATGTGAGGTGAAAGAAAAAATCCTTTTGTCAGATAAATCTGAAAAATAATTGTAAACAGGTTGTATTATAAATAACCAAACTATTCTACTGGTTTTGGCATATTCATACTCATGGAAGGGGAAGGATCCAATAGATCACTTCATTCTGCATTAGGGAGCATAATGCAGCAAATGTCTGATTCAGTACATGAACCTCTGGTAAAGGAGCACTGGCCTTGAAGGGGAGGCACTTGGTCAGTGTTTCAAAACATGCGTAAGTGCTGTATTAAATAGAAACCCTATGTTAGGCAGTTCTATGTCAGTGAAAAGCACAATTATATAACCTGAATATTAATCTTTGAGAGAAAACACCACTAGAAAGCAAGGAGTGAGGAAGAACACCTCTTGGATAATGCATCTCTGTTCCTATTTTGGCTATTGTTACACTCTTCCAGTTGTCCTTTGCCAGCGTTTTCATTATCTTTTGACTCTTTCCTCACACATAAAACAGGGATAATAATTCTCATCTCCTTTAGGTAGTGCTTTGAGACCCATTGATAAAAAGCTAATCACTACAATGAGGTTTCTACAGTAATTATAATTGTCCTGAAAGGCATTAAAGTATACAAAGAGGATAGTGCTTACATTTTGAACTGCAAAATATGCAAAAGTAATTATTTAATGGAAGTGTCATTTCCTAAACGTTAAAAATTCAACAAAGTAGGAAGATTATGAAATTTCTGATTCTTGTACCTTCAGTTCTGCATTAAGTACACTGATTTTTCAGAGAGGAGCCACATCCAACAGCAGTGAACACTTCCTTTGAACCTATATTCTGGATGAGCAGTACTGTTATACTATTTTGTGTGTATATGTGTGTATATATATATATATACACACACACACACTATACTGTTGCCTGAAAATGTATTTCCAGGGAAGAGTGCAGGGCTCGAAGCCCTCATCAATTCCTACAAAATCCTTGTACTGTTGTTGAGTTTGGTCTGTCCCATGCTGGTGTTTCTCTCCTCTTCTGCTGCACTACAGCAGGCAACAGCTAATCTTCACAAACCTTTCCCACTGGAGCACAATGTGAGCAGTAAAACCTAGAGAGGCACTGGTCTACCTCCAGATAGGCTATTTTATTTCTTGGCACAAAGTCACTCAGCTTCAAAGTCAGCCACAGACATACTTAATGCCCTACACAGAAAAATTATGGAGGGTCGGAGGACAGGCGTATGCACAACCTCTAGTACTTTTTAAATTTAGCACTTCTGTTGAGTATTGCATTTTCCTCCCCACTCTATGCTCAGAGTTGATGCTTACACAGGAGTATCATATAGTGGGACATACCAAAAATCAAGAGGATTTGATTCTTGCCATGGCATACATACATATGACTTAAAAATGAAGTAAGACAAAACAAACTCAAAACTTAATTAAGAGATGTTTCCATAAAGGCTCAGTTCAAGCAAAGCCATCTCCAGTGCACTATGAATATTCTTGTTAAAAGGGACATTTAAACACTGTGGCTCTCTAGAGCAACCTTGTTGAGATCTGTGTGGCAGGACTGTTATGCATGATAGAACAGCTGAAAGCTTGAGATATTCCATAGACAACCAGTAGAAATCTTGTCATCAGTCATCTCCAAATTTTATCCATTCCACCCTCCTAAACTGTTATTTTATATGACTTTGTCTGGAGAGGCTTCTAGGAGAGGTCCTGCTTCTAAATAAGCAAAGGAAAAAAGAGCTGTTGTTAATCTTTCACACTAGGAAAACAAGATTCAGCTAATAAAATACAATTAGCAAATCAGTTCAGTGTAATGAAATACAGCCAAGCCTGCTGCCTATTTTTTTTTTTTTAATTGATGACAATTTTTGTCTTTCTCTTGCATTTTTGTAAATTCTAAATTATTCTCTTTTTAGTTGCCTGGCTTAGGTATACTATTAGGACATAGGCATTGGGGCATAAGTGTTCCCCTGTAAAGCTAGAGCAGATTGTGTTTTTGCTTCACCACTAAAAACTTCTTTTGTCTTAATCTTCTCTGTAGACACCCTTAAGGCTGTGTAGGGGAAGAAGATCAAATCAAAGAGAAACATGCAGATTGTCTCTTATAAAATGCTGATACCAACAGAGCACTGGCTTTTTGTATAGAGAGGTGATATTTTCATCCATTAATACCTCAAAAAAGTATTATTGCTTTTTGTCACCTATAAAATTACGTCTTATTATTAGGCTACAGGCTAGCAGTCTACATATTGGGAGATGGCTGTCTATACTGTATTTTCTACACGCTGCATAGCAAAAGAGTTGACATTTCTTGGGAACAAGCCACCACACTCACAGAGCTTCATGTTACATTTGATATTCAGGGATGTTCTTCATTAGTTTGTGACAGCTGTTGCCAAGTTTTGCTTCAGAATGCACTGTAAGAGTGAAAGCATACCGAGATCAAAGGTAAGCTTTAAAAAAGAAGACTGTTGTAGAAAAGTTAGAAGAGGAAAAAGTTTGCTACTCAAATCACATATGCAAGACCAGATAACTGAATTTCCTATTCAACAAACTCAGTCCCCCTGAGATGAAGATGAACTAGAAAACTGACTTATTGGGACCTCTGAACTGAAAAAGATTCTTCATTCTGCATGTGATCACACAGAAGGAACTCTGTCAGGATAGACATGATCTAAAATACCCGCTTTGTGCGCATAAAGGTGATACCATATGTTAAAAACATATTTCTGACACTTATAATGAACAATGAGCAATTCTGCTGCTGATGTACTTTAAGAACTTGCTAAAGACTATGACTTTAAAAGGGAGGTGATGAACAAGATTAAACATTGAGGAAAAAATATATACACTTTCAGGAGCTCTCTCTCTCTTAACTTGATAAAATGTCAGGAACAGTTTCTCTCCAAATCACAGCAACAGATGATTTGATTGGGGCAAGAGTAGTCCCAAGAGCCATGTCTTTTGCCTTTGGGTCCTCTGTTTGCTCAATAAAGCTAGGAAGAGTTGTTCCACATATCTTTTCAGACAGACCTAAATAACTGTGCCCTTCTGCAAAGCTCTTAGGAGGAATCAGCTGCAATTCCTGAGACCAAGGCACTCACAGTAGCTCAATTGGTGTGTTACTGACTGATACTTCTCTTGACTTTTGCCATTATAAACTAGAGTTTTCCAACTTACTTTCTCCTTTAGCACATTTACCAGTTTATAGATACATGCATGCACATTTAAGCACTCATTAAGAAGTACAGTTTAGATTTTGATACTTAGTGGATCAAAGCATTCTGCAAGGACTAGGTAGGTTTGTTGTAGGCTTCCTCACTTAAGACAACCAGATGGCCACATTATCCAGCTGGCTGGATTGTTCCTATGTGACACAGAAAGAGAGGACCGATAAAAGGAATATGGAAAATGATGGTGAAAGAAGAATTAAAAGGAAAAAAAAAAAAAAAAAAAGCGCTTACTGCTTCAAGTTGTGCCCAAGAAGAAGCTTGGCCATTTGCCTGCAATCACTTAAAACTAAACAGCTGTGATGTGGCTTGGTGCTCTCATTCTCTGTTGGCATTGTCTGGAACTTCAGGGATGGTACATCACTTCCCCTCATCCAAGCTTGTGGGCCAGTCAATAGCAAACAGCTCACAGTCCCTGAAGGGTACTGTGATATTTTTGAAAGAAGTATCTGTCTATTCCTATGGAAATATTGGAATATTATTTCCCAAAATACATATTAACTACTTATGTCCAGCTTACTGTATTCAGCTAAAAGCTTATTATATTCAGGTCACAATTTCCTTCTCTCCCTCTCAACACTATATACTTACTTCCCCTGTTCGCAACAAAACTCAATGTCCCTTCTAACTAAGTCTCAGCAAAATACCAGTCCACACTCAAAATCAGTGAAGCCACATTAAATGCAGTCAGCATGGAGGAATCTCAGTAGACTTCAACAACCCTGGAAGAGGTATCTTTCTAGTAAGAGGCAGCAGGTCACTAACACGGTATATTCTAGAACTTAACAAGAACGAATTGCACTGAAAATTATGGCTGAAATAGCAGTCAGACTCCTTAAGAAAAATGCTAGTAGGTCTAACAGCAGGCATAAAAATTCCTCTGTCCAGCATTCAAAGGATTCTTATAAAAGCATCTGCCAACTCCTGGAGCTCAGATCATTTAGAGAAATTATGTAAGTGAACATCCTCTTTTCGCATTCAGTTTACACATTCAATCCAGTCTTCTGCTTCTGTTTCCTGATAGGAAATATATCTAAGCCAAAAGGAAAGAATTCACTTTTATGGTACAGTGTGATCTTATTTGGTTTAAAAGCTTCTGATCTATAAAAGACGTGATAACAAAACACACAATGTGGTTCCTGTTTACTTAATGCACTATTTCCCCAGGAATTCTAGTACTATCATAAATATAACTTCTTGCTTTTATTCCTTCAGATATATTTCCCCTTTTCAGTAATTCTAACAGGACTAAATTGTTAACATAAATTTTGCCTTCTTCCCAGCAATATTACCAATCAAACCTATGGGATAGTAAGCAGTGTCAATGCTGTTATGAACATTGTTCCTCTAACAACTCAGTATGGAGTTCAGGGAAGAAATATCTGGCACCTCTGTGTATCAGACATAAACACTCTTTCTGTTTTTATGGCCACTGCCAGCTTGACAGGTAGAGCAGAAGGCCAGACACCCTCTCTGCACCTTCCCCCATGGTCCAGAGGCTCCCCTGGCCACCATGCTGCAGCTGGGGTGATGGGGCTTGCCTGGGATGCACAGATGAGACACTGCTTTTTAGAGCACTTGCACTCAATCCTTCTTTGTCCATTGTGAAGCTGGCTCAGGAAAGAACACATCTCTACCTGGTGTCCTGTTAGATGTGAATCTTCATCAGGAAATCTCTATGGTTATGGATGATCTTGTCCACTGTTAGGAGGCAACCTTACCTCAGGTGGTCCAAGACCTGGCCACCAGCACCAACTTACACCTGAATTCCCCCACAGTACCTTGAACTTTGACCCTTCTGATGGCTCAGTGAGAAAGGAATAAGCCCTACTTTTTCCCCTGCAGCTGAGCACACCAAAAAGATTATCAAGCACTGGAAGAGACTGCCCAGGACAGTGGCTGAGTTATCACTGCTGGAAGTATTTAAAAGATGCTGTGGTGCTTAGGGACATTGTTCAGTGGTGCTGGCTCTTCCCGTTTTTTTTCCCTCATCCTTCCCTGCAACAGACAGAAGAGAACCTGTGCTCCTGATCTCTTACCCAGTTGACCCAACACCCTGAGATCTCTCTTGATTGCCCTTGGGATTCTTGTTGCAATTTCGTTGCTGCCAACCTGAAAAACCAGTAATGGACAATGATCTGAAGGCTGTATCAGGGTGAAAAACTTTCTCTTCACATCTTCAACCCAAGGCCCAAAGGAGGCAGCAGATTTCCCCAAGAAATGGGTCCAGGCTGCACACTGGGCCTTCTGTTCCCCTTGGGTGTTAGTCTCCTATGACAATGACCTGTCTTTTCTGCTCTATGGACGCAGTTTTGATGCAGGTGACTTAACTGCAGCGGCACCGCCGTGCTGGATGAACCACTGCCCTCATCATCGTTCAGTTACACTTGCAGAACCTTGTACCTATGATTTTGGGGTGATGTGGTGGAGTCACAGGGGAGATGTGCCTGCTGCGCTGGGCAGGAGCTTGTCACCACTGCCCCCAATCCCTTGAGTTCAGCTGAGTGAGGATAAGGAATCCTCCATATTGTGCATTCTGTCTTCCGTTTCTCTCCACACTCCTTGATAATCCTCAGCCCCAGGGGCTTCTTCTATAAACACGGGAGGAGCTTGGCCACCACTGCTCTGGCCCTAGCCAGGTCTTGTCAGCTGCTGTCACATGAGCCACTGGCTGCTGGTGGATCTCTCAGCTTCCACAGAGGTCTTCCCTCCCACAGAGGTTCAGGAACCCACCAGAGAGCACTTTGCTGCGGATCGTGCCATAACTGGAACCGCTCACTTCAGCAGAGCTAGATTAGCACTTGTACTTGTTGATCTTAAGGGGCTTATCCAGCCTAAATTGTTCTATGATTCTACATCCAGCTGTGCAATTTTAGGCCTATTTCATGAGTGCACCTGGCACCATCTGAGTTACACCTTGGCAGAAGCACCTGGATGGATGCTGCACTCCCACCACGCCAAAGGAGCAAAGGAAGGCTGGATGGCAGCAGCATGCCAATGACAGAGCGTAGAACCACTAAGGAACCACATCAAAACTGCTGGGAGGAGGTCTAGGTATCCTCAACAGAAATTTAGTAAGTGGCATCACAATGCCACATTTTTTTCATTTGGAGAGCAAATAGAAGAAATAAGAACAATCACAGTGTATCTTTTACAATCTGACTAAAGGCCACACTGCTTCTATGTTTGTTTTTCCTAACTTTTAGACAAAGTAGTGTGTAATGTCTGAAATCAGCATGAGAGTTCTTATCTACTTGTCTGAAAACCAGAAAAAAAAATTGTTACTATAAGCAACTAGTAATTTTTAATTGACCTTTTTCTAGGTAGGAAAACAATTTTTAATGCCTCTCCAAAATACTAAGATAGCTTTCTACCTTTGTATCACAGGCAAAAATCCTTAACTCCTGCATCAGTGTGCTCAAACCTATGCACACTTGAGGTTACTCCTACAGCCATCCCGTGTCTTATCTAAGAGGTTTACACCTTAATAGTAGATACACTATCTATATCTATCTATATCTATATCTATCTATATATATAGTAGATATACAATATGTATAATTTCCTAAGACTTTGCTTATTTCTGAGTCCTAAACAATATTTTTAATAGAAGTTCAGATACTTGTTTTCATTGATTGTGCTACAACTACAGATTCATGCTGCTTTCTGTGAATTCCTCCATTCCAAAAAACCCAGTAGGAATTAAGATCCTACCATGGATGGGGCAGAGGGAGACTGGAGTATGTTCCTCCAAAAGAGTTTAATTGCCTGGAAGAGGTCACAAGGAGAAATGGCTTTTCCTCCAGCTCACGGGTTCAAACACACCACCAAAGTGGTGTGAATGCAGAGCTTAAAATTCTCATTTAGTTCCCTACATGAAGTCTCCTTATCCTTGACTTGAGAAGAGCAAGATGAATTTCACTGATGGAGAATTTCAGGACAGTGCTTGATACATACTGACTTTATAATTAAAAATATACAACTGAAGGAAAGATGGTCATAAAATGTTGCCTGGGGCTACATCTAATACATGATGTTGTCTTAGTTTCCTCCTTACATTATATTTTTATCATCAACCCAGGGAGTTCATTAAATCTGTAAAGCTGTTGGAGGTTATCTGACAGCAGATTGTATTACTAGAGAGAACTATCGATCCAGGGTACTCAGTCTCATTACAGCACACTTCCATAAAGCTTGCAAGAGGCAGCAATCTGTTGCTTCTGCACCGACTACAGTTATTTCTCATGGATGGAATAATGAAATGTTTTCTGATGTATAATCATGACAGATTTTATCTGGAATGAGTAAAACAAGTAAAAGTCAGTCATAAAATATAGCATGGCTGGAATCAAAGGAAGTAAACTCCTCTGCTCTTCCATCAGATTGACAAATAACCAACATATTGTGCAGCTCCTTGTATATGACATTAAATCTCAATCAGTTGTTTTCCTACTGTGAAATTAAAATGGAATTATTTATCAGGAATATCAAAAAGAGCACTGCATCATGAACTCTAGTCTTGTTTTGATGCACTGTCTTTCCCAATAAAGACTAAAAAATGCCAAATGAACTCCCTTATCATTGAAAATGCAATATATGAAAACTTCAGCGGTACAGGAAATTACCACTTGAATTTTTAAAACAATTATTAAACAGGGTTTACATCATAACATAATGCTTGTAACTGGGATTCATTAGCTTGAAATTTGTGAGGAGGAACTCAGCTTAAGCAAATCTGCAGCCCTAAGGACTCAGAGGAACCCTTTCAGCTGGTTTTACATAATGAAATACCAAATTATATGTACCAGTTTATGTTACTATATTGACAGCTGGCAGTACGATATTCCACTAAAGCGGTGATATGGTAATTTCAGTACTCTCAATTTAATCAAATTTCAATATCTGGGGCTGAAGTTTTCTAAGACTAATACATGCACTTTTTTCTTTTTTTCCCCCTCCAGGAAAGTCAGTGATAGAAACACTAAAAAAAAAAAAAAAAAAAATCTCTGTATTACCCAGTTGATATGTAAGAATTTACAATCACTTTATGGAACTGCCTGACCATGATTATGTTTGGGAATAGCAAAACACAGCTTAGCTGCTACATTAGTGCCAGGAGGTCATGCACACTGAAGTGTTATGCAAATGTGGCCGTATCATACCACTTTCATAAAACAGTTCATACATGTTGATCCATGTAGGACTAGCTACCTTGGGGAGGGGAGAAGAATGGCAGAAAAAGGTCAAGAAAAGCCTGGGAGCACACTCCCACGCAAATTTTAAGATTTAGGGACCTCTCAGCGGTACTCTGCTGGCAGGAGAGAGAGCTGGGTGAGAAACTCACAGTTCTTCAGTCTGGCTGCTGCTCTGCTCTCTCACCAAGAGTTTTCTGCTGCCTCACAAACTGCAAAAGTCTGTTCCATGCTGTGGATGTAAAGGATCCTGCATGGGATTTGTGTGAAATAGTTCACATTAAATGATGCATTTTGGCACCTCATCCCACCTTCTCCCTACCCACAACCCGGCACACTTCTAAATATTTAAATTACAAATGCTAAGATGGCACAGTGCAACTGGTGAATGAAGAAATCTGTAGGCAACAGCTCATCCACCTCATAACAAAGTTTTTGTCCTTATGTACTATCTCAGTATAATTACAAAATATGCTTGTGTCAGGCACCTGTCACTCCAGAATCTGGATTATAAATCACACACGTGAAAGAAGAAAATTAAAACAACATGAAACTGCTTTACTTCTGGCAATCCTTGACTTCCACACGCTTAATTTGACACAGCAACACTCTTCTGAAAACAGGGGTTTTTTGCATGTCTACCTCTTATACTATTACCATATACATTGTACTTTCACTGTATCCTCTAAATGCCTGTTCAGTATTGGAGTGCTGCTTAGAAATAAATGAAAAAATGTAATTCAGCCTGGAAAAGGATACCCTATAGATGGACTGTATGAAAGGAGTAAAAATGCAGCAGAAGATGCTCCATATGAGCTTGTGGCATCAACAAGCAGGAAGGAACAGGAATTGTGTACCTGGGCTAAGGGCTTGAGCTCCAGTCACATCATTTCTTATGGTTAGAACACACAAAACCTTTCCTCTGCTTTCACTGAGGAGACCCCGCAATAGAGACCTTCCAAGCAGAATTCCTCCATCCAGGTGCTTTGCTTTACAAAATGCATAGAGGTAATAATCTGACACCTTTTCACCTCTATCAAATTCTTTACAGCAGATTCACTGAGGAAAAACAGGCAGACAGATATGGTACAATCACATAACCTAGAAAAGACTTTGCTAAAGTGCTGTTGAGAGCTAAACAGAACATAACCAGCAATCAATAACCCAAACGCTACAATTTGACAAGCAGAAGACAAGAAAATCTGACATGAAAGACAGCTTGTTGAAGAGACTGCACATATATGATGTACAGCATGGTCAGTTCTATAATTAGAGACGCTTAGAAACCTCCTTTATAGAGGTGTCCTTAGATGTTACCAAGTAATTTCATAAACGGCTTCTTGATACTTTTGCACAGAGTGGTTTTGGAGTTAAGATCACTATATCAGAGCCTTATTTCTGAAAACTTGACCTCAAACTCAGCGGCTGCTTCCCACGGGGCTTTAAAATTGGCTGAAGCACAAAAAAAAATTCTATCAGGTCTCCTACTGGCAATAACGCAAAAGCATGTTACACAGTAGATTTCTTTTTGCCATTAAAAGTGTCCATTCCTTCCATAGTCTCTGGACTGCCACATTAAGTTTTTATTTTCTTTGGAAAGTAGTGTCTCTGTTTATTAGAGACCACACAAAAGATAGGAAAGTTCCCTTCTCTGACAATTAATGAACGATATAGTGTCTCTGTTCTCTGAAACACGGCATGGTGGACTGAGTGAAGAAGTGACCCAGACAAATCAGCAAAAATATGAAATACAGCATTGGGTTGGATAAATGAAACAACAATTAGGAGGAAAATAATTTTCCCTCTAACTATCCCACCCATGGGTGGAAGCAATATCAGAACATCATATAGCATTCTGCCATTTTCCTTTTACAATAATTAAATAAAAGTGGAGAACCTATGTAACACTTCACTGAGGGCTGGGAAAAGTTGTTATGGTGAAAGACTTCAGAAGTTAAAACTGTTTAGTTTTCAAAATAAGACCAAGAAGAGATTTGATTACAGCAAAGCTCTACCTTTTCACCGAGAAAACGCCAATATTAAAGGACTATTTAACCTAATGGGGAATGACTTAACAAGAACCAATGACTAGAAGCTGAAGCTAGATAAATTTAAATGAGAATTAATGCCTTTACTTCTAGCAGAGAAGGTGATTAACCTTTGAAACAAACTACCAGAGGAAGTGCCAGTTACTGCATTTATTGAAATTTCAGATGAAGGCTATATGACTTTCTGGAAAATATCCTTTGGTCAAACGGGTCAGTGGGTTCCACATGCAAAGCTTTTCCTTGAGTGAAATTTACTTTACTTCTTGAATGCCAGCATTACAGCTGTCACATAGACATCCACATCCACTCACATATGCATACACATCAACACCTTCACCTTTGTAAGACTCCAGCCCTTTCCAAAGTAAGAAAAGCTCCAGTATGCTCCATAAAGAGCACACTAAAGAAGCCAAGGCTAAATGCTCTTTTTCCCTTCTCTTTCCACATTAAAAGTGAGGCAGGATATGGCTCCCTTTTCACTTGGAGGGGACATTACTGGACTCCCGATACAAAGACCACATATTCTTGGTGGATCACAATACTGCTCTTTGATTCCAGCCCCATTCAGCAGCACACCTTACTAATGGATAATTAAGCTCTCATTACGACAGCTGGAAAGTTACTCAGTGGTGTCAGTCACGCAAACTGCCCCATTGCCTAAACTCTTACTGATGTCTCCAAACGGACACTCCTCTCCACGTGGAAGAGGCTGGGGGGGGTTTAGGAATAATGACAGTGTTCACCAGGGTGATGGCAAATGTCACATCCATGTGCAGCCTCACTCCTCCAATCTGCCACAAGACCCAGAAGGACAGATCAGCAGTCATGTGTTAAGTCATGTGTTTTCAAAAGTGTTTCATTAGATGATGTACGGTGGGTTTCACTCTTGAATTACCACTGCATCACAGGAAATGACACTGCAATAAATTTAAGTGTGTTTTTTAACAGGATGATAAACTGATTTTCTATACTGGAAGAAGGTGGCATCTTACTTTAGGTGCATGTTTCATTACACTGTCTTTGTAACCTCACTGAGAATAGTCTCCACATTTTGCCAGGTTGCTGAGTGATACAAACCAAATACATCACTACACTGCAATCATAGTCAGCTTTCCATCTGACCCATCCTGATCCTTTTACTTTGGTTTCTCATGCTCCCGAGCCCAGAAAAGCTCTTCCCCCTTCTTTTCTCTGCTCTTTTATTATAGAATCATAGAAAGGTTTGGGTTGGAAGGGACCTTGAAGATCATGTAGCTCCAATCCCCCTGCCATGGACAGAGACACCTTCCACTAGACCAGGTTGCTCGGAACCCTCATTCAGCCGGGCCTTGAACACTGCCAGGGATAGGACAACCACAAATTCTGTGGGCAACCTGCTCCAGTGTCTCTCTGCCCTATTCACCCCAAAGACATCCTTTTCTCACTTAGAGAGGTTTGCTCTGTGAAAAGTTCATGTGAGAGAAAGAAAATTGTTAGATGACCCATTGCTGTTTATTCTTGATAACGGCTGTTTACTTGGATGGTTTTTACAGTAAAGTGGTATAAAACTGGCAACGGAGATTTCACCACCAGCCACGTCTCTCCTACGAGACACTGCACATGGCTCACAAAATTGCGATGAGCCAGTCCAAGTTTATTTATTTCAAAGACATCCATTCACTGCTTGATTTCCCACTGCTGGCTGTGTTGCATTTAAAAAGTGCACCCTTCTCATGAGCTATTTCTGACTGCAGTGATATCCCCTGTATTTCAATGGGGGGGTATTGTCATTCCACAAATCATACAAAATATTTTTATTTTACTCACTGCAAAGTGGCAACTCCACAGGTTTCTCTGATTCTCAAAAAACCCACTAAGTTTCTCTTTGTTTTATGCTCATCTTAGTGCAGTATGCTTTCCTCTATTTTGACTCAGGCTTTTCAAATAAACTATGGCAGGTGATTTTGCCAGGGTTAAGAAACCCACTTACCTGATCTGTCACAGGCAGTTTTAAAGACGGATCAGCTAAGTCTGTCTAAGTAGTGCCACCCACACAAATATTTAAATAGCAAGTTGTTTAATATGCTATAATAAAAACCTGCCTGATCCTGACAGCTCCAAATTTTGCGAAGTGGAATGCAGCTGATGGAAAAATAAGGATTAGGCCAAAATATTCTGTCATTCCAGCATCAAATGACTGCACTACAGTTTTCACATGACCTCCATAACTCAGAAATAGAAATGCAAACTCTAACTTCCCTTGTGATACAGGTGACTTGTATCTCCAAAAAGCAAATCATAATTTCTATCTGGTATCTTCTACCAGGTTTGAGTAAGTTTTCAAGGTGTGGCATTTAGAAACACTTTACATATATTTTGAGGTATTTATAACCACAGCAGTATTTCCTGCACGTATAAAAGGGAATATTGCTGGCAGGAATACCAAAATTGAATATTTAAGTGTATTCATTTACAAGGCCTTCTTCAGCTTGGCTAAAACATCCAAACATTGCTTGCCTCGTTGTCAAAACTAATTTCTTTCAAATTTTCTGAGTGTAACCTCACTGAGAGTTCCAAGTGTCCCTCTCTTAAACCACCAGGAACTCTGAGTAGCTCATCAAAACAGCTCCTTTCTTAGCCACACATCCAGCCTGAAGCAAACGCAGAAACATTTCTCTGGGATCTCACCACCTCCTTCAGAGCTACAGCTTGAATAGCTCATTGAACATTCCCTAATAGGAGAACTCTATTCAAAAATTCCAGCGTAAAAAAATTCAAAATATTTTTGTGAAGCTGCCAGTTTTAAAGAGGCTCCTAAAAGAAATACGAGACTCCCCAGTAAGCTGAATTCTTGTATCCAGCTGGCTCAAAGTCCTACATGACTACCCCAGCATATGCATGGTCTTTCACTATGCATTATCTGAAATTACCCAAACCCTAAGTTTTTAACTTAGGTAACCTAACCTACAATCAAAAGATGTCCCAATGACCATTTCTGCATCTGCAAGAACAGTTCCTACTGATCATGAACAAGTGTCTTCTATAGGTACAATCTGTAACTGTAAAAGAGCAAAGAGACTTCCTCAAAAATATGCTCAGCCCAGCAGGACTAATAGGGAAGGACATGAGGATTTAGCAGAGCAGGGTAGCAGCTAAATTTCTGTCCTCTCAAGCCTTTCACCAAAATGATAAAAAAAAAAATCTCACCTGAAGGGTTGGTGTCATCACCTCAATTCGGAAACAAGGGAACAAATCCAGGAGATGTCAAGGGATCTAATGAGCTTGTGTTACATGTTTTTATTCATTAAGCATTTTTTTCTAGTTATACTACCAGAAAATACAGTAAGGACATAAAAATATGCACTTTGTCCATTTGAACCAGACCAGAAGTCAGGTTCTCAGATTTATAATCCTGCCATCACTGAAATAAACTGACAACAGAATACACAAATAAACAAACAAACAAACAAAATCATAGTTTTCATTATACCTCCTCACCTTCAAAGTGCACCCTTCACAATGAGGTACATTAAAAAGGAGAGAATGCTCTTGTCTTTTTTAAGTATTAAAGCCCAGGAAAAAAAAAAAACCCATCAAGATTTACAGGAACCACTGGTAAATAATTCGGCACTACAATTCTTAGGATGCATTTTTTTTTTTATTAAAATCAGCCTTCGAGCACCAAAATGAGAAATCACAGGAGATTAGACCTGTGTTTCTGCTGCACTGCTGTGGCTCTGAAAATACAGGGCCCCTGCTGATTTACAACACTGGCACTGTCAATTCCACCAACTGACTACTTACAGGCTTTGCTGCTGGTTTGAAATAGTGCTGAACTTTGGCTAGTGCAGCAGTTTGATTATGGAGGCAATGTCCCCTTGTCCTCTTCATTATGCTGATAAAACAGCAGCCAGCACTTTGCATTAGGCCAAGTTTCTACTTTAATTACAGGATTTTTACTAAAGCTTGTCTTTTGGTGTCACTTCAGGAAATGTGGAGTCTGCATGTGTAATGTAAAAACAACTAATTGATTCTGTACCACTGTGCCTGCATCACTACTTGCAATAGATTACGGCTCCTGGTATTAAAGTGTGGAGAAGTAATATAGTGATATCCACTTGCTATGTAAGTAAATATTCAGTCTGAAGAAAGGCCTTTTCCCGAATGGTAATGCAAACATTGAATTAATTTCTTTTATTGTTTTAGATTAAACTTTATATTAACTATACAGATGTTTGATATGAAGAATATTTAGAAAAATGGCTATCCATAGATGGTGACAGATTACTCAAGTTTAAAAACTGAGTCAAATGCTAAATTTAATCAATACGTGATTGTGATGGCAAAGTCAGATTCATGGACATTATTAGAAGCAGACCTGCTAGGAAGTAAAAATCCCAATTCCTAACTAGAAACAGGCAGTACCTCATATGAATGCTGGTCTTTCCAACTTTATGAGAGATCAGAAAGAAAGAAAAGCACAGCGCTGCATTAAATTCTCTCATATGGGCCACTGCATTCCTACAAAGTATTAATTACAGGTTACGGGACATTACAAAGAGCTCAAAAATTAAGTGATTTCTGTTTTCTTTTCAGGCATCAGCCATTTTCAGGAATTAGTTTTCCCTCATCAGGTCCCCATGGGGTAGTCTTGCTTACTTAGGACATCTACAGACACACCCACCAATAGCCAAAGAAGTGGTTACAAACTGGCCCTCAGTGTTACAAGTCATATGATGATTTTTGAATGCCTAATAACACAATTTTTGGTGCAATGAATTGTGCTCTTAAAGTCTGTATTGCTGTCAATAGACTATAAGAGCCCAGACTAATAAATAGAGCAGATATCTCCAATTACAGAATCACAGAATATTCTAAGTTGGAAGGGACCCACAAGGATCATCGAGTCCAACTCTTACATGAACGGCCCATACAGGGATCAAACCAAGAGCCTTGCCATCATGAGCACCATGGTCTGACCAACTGAGCTGATCTCAGGGTCAGATGAATCCCACCCTCAGTATCACTGCACCTACTCAAGCCCAGAAACTTGGATGCATAATTCCCCTAAAAAGAGGACCAACATTTTCAGGTATAGGCACAGAACTTCTTTCCCTATAGCACTACTTCCAGTATAACACAGTTAAGTGGCCTGCCACAGCAAAATACACTTCACAACAAGGAGGCACCTCCATGTGACAGAGATAGTGTCTTTCTCCTATGATGAGTGAGAGTAAATGTCTTGCAGCAAACAGGAACTTGATCTCCTTAACCCTCAGGTTGAACAGTATAATCTCCTTATTGCTTTGCAAGCAGTACCGTGCACCAAACCTAGGGTAGCTCTGTTTGCGCTATCACGGTTCTAAACGTGCTGATGGATTTATTCAGCCACCATTCCCCACTCCATGGGGGATGACTATCACCTCAGCCAACATTTCTAGTATGAAAAACCAATCTGTCCCAGAGAATTACTGATCTAAGCACACTTTCTACAAATTACCAGTTCTGTTTTCAAAAGTGAACAGCCATACAGATAATGAATGGCCCGATATCGATAGCAACACTCAGCACCAGACTATAAATAAGTGAGGTCTGATTCAGTCCTCCCTTTTCTAAGTGTGACCCAGGTCTGCCCAGCTGTGAGTAAAGCTGCAATTGTCCAAGAAGCCTTATGCAAAATTACTTGTTTGCGGAGAGGGACTAATAAGTGGCCATTAAAAAATGAAGCAAAGCAAAACAAAAACCCAAACAAAAATTGGATGTATTTTCGCAGAATTTTTGGGGAAAAGAAAAAAGTAAAAAATAATTAAAAAGTGAAAGGCAGCACTTCACTTCTCCTCACCCCTGCAGTTTACCCCATGCTTCAGTGGGCTCAGTAGAGGCTGCTCCATAACCAGCGTGCAGCATGCTGGATCATCACTTGAATGGGAGCCAGCCAGCCATGGCAAGGATAGGCTCATGGGCACTAAGCAGAAGAAAAAGTCAGTTTTGAGGTAATTACATGTTGAATGCCCTTCTTAACCCGCAGCTGTTGGGGGCATTCAGCACATATGGTTAAGGCTGATGAAATTTTTGAAGTCACTGAAATTTATAAGGTTACCTTGGCAGGTCACCCAGCTTGATTTTTTTTTCTTGTTAGTAGGAAACAGCAGAGAGTGAGAGCACACTGTTTACTGACTGTAGAAGGGGAATGCAGTCATGCTGCGTCAGGAACTGCTCAAGGACCAAAACTGAACCAAAACTCCTCAGTGCTGCAGCGAAAATGACTGAGGGAGAAGTCAGACTAATAATTATCCATTGCCTCCTATAAAGCACCTTATCACTGTCTTGGCTCTCTCCATCCCTTTTCCCCAACCTTAAAAGAGAAGGAAGCATTAATAAAGAAAGATGCTACTTCCCTTTCTGGCTGCTGCATGCTTGTGGATGTGGGTACCTCCTGCAGTGAGCAGGAGAATTTCTTATAGTGCTCAGACTAATTTTTAGCTCACTGAGGAATTTTGACAATACTTTTTGAAGGAAAAATCCTCAAGAAAGATAACTTTATTATTATTATTATTATTATTTTCCCCAAAGAAACACATTCACAGGAAGGGATTGGCTCACAGTTGTAGCCACTTGCCATTCCCCTTAGATGCCCCACATATTTTATGATCCCAGGTGTGTGGCTTCAAATACAGCTGAAGTAAGTAACCTTAGAAAGACATTATTACTTAGAATAGACTGAAGTTGGAGTTCTTATTTTTAGTCAGCTCTTTGGACCATTCCCCATCATCACAGAACTGAGCCCTAGTCTTTATGAGGAGCCAGGCACTGAAGAGCTGTCAGGACTAAATAAGGCTTTTTGGCCTTGGATGCTGCCGGGAGAATTCCCTCCTTACTTACCAATCCCTCCTCTGATACTCTCTGTTAATAGAGGGGTCTCAGCCACAGCCTCCAATTAAAGTAGCCATGACCCAACTCAAAAAAGTTCACTCTCAAAAGAGAAAACACATTCTACAAAGTTTCTTGCTTTTTATTTTGAGTCAGTCTTTAAAGCTGTGCCTGTGTCTACAAACAGGTCTTAAAAACAGACCTGTACACCATTATATGAGGCAGTCAGACATTAGCTAAGAGTACACAAAGTGAGAAGTCATGTGATTTGGAGAATCTGAAATGATCTTTCCCAACAAAAGGATGAGGCTTCTTTTAATTTATCACTCTGTAGGGAGGCTCCAGTGTTCAGCCCTGTACAATACAAGTTCAGTGTTATTACAGAGTGTTTCCATGCAAATTGCTGTGGAATTGCATTGGCATTTTCAGAGAACTAAAAATGATAAATGTGTTGCAAGCTCCTTTACATTTTTTAACAAGTAAAAATGTAGATCTGGGTGACTCAGAAGAGGCAAGCTTTGGACGTTCCAAGTTTGTGTGAAAAACAACTGTAACTGTAGGACAGCCTTACTGAGTCCTTGCTACTAAGATTCTGTCATGACCTGATACAAGAAGATGTAACTAGACCTGCTCTTTAGAAATCTTATACCTTTTATCTAGAAATTAGTTGCAAATCCTTGATTGAGAATAGTCGTGAAGTACAAAGGTGTAAAGTGAAAAACAGCAATCTGCACTTAGGAGATCTGGTTGAGGTACATAAAAACCGTCCATAGAAGCCAGGATTATTGTAGGAGTTCAAAGAAAAAAGAAGCTATGCATATGCATGGCACTGATATCGAGGAATATTTACTGAAGACTCAAACACATTCATCCTTACATGCAGCTGATCCCAGCAAAGAGTTACACGGCATTACAGACAATTAGAACAGCCACATACTGGCCAGGTGCCTGGTAAAATTGATAACTGAAGTATAGTTAAACTGATATGTATGCATACGGTAATCTTGATTACTTATGTATTTTGATATAACACAGAACTTGAAAGAATTAAGTGATGCTTTAAGCATGGCAAGTGAAAAATTACCCATGTAATTTTTTCTTTTGGAAAACCAGACTAATTTGCAATGCTAATCAGTCTTGCAATAGAGTAAGAACAAAAGCTAGCCATAATGGGAAAAGGCAGTCAAGTGTCTCAGCCATCTGAAGGGAGGTATAAAGATCTTCAACCTTAGGAATAGAGATTGAATTATAATTTCTGCACATGGAAAACTTTCAACTAGGATAGATGCAGGTCATCTCTATGAGATAATGAGGTGAGTTCCCAAGTATTAACCAAAAAGTGAATGAGAATCACCTTATGTTAATATTTTCTACGTAAAGATTATTACAAGCCGCTCACCTTATATCCTATCAAGAAAGCAGGCTAATATAATTATGAAAAGGAAACCAGACTTCAGATGTATAAACTGGATGATGGTGCTTCTGCTGTAGGTTGCTTTATTGGTGGTCTGTATGCTTAAGGAAGAAGGCAAGAGCAAGTCACTGCTGGGACAGAAGTCCCAGTGGTTTCAAGAGACCAGGAAAAGTCCCAGGTAAAATCCATTTGAAGCCCTTTCTTCCACAACAGCTCCAAGTGCTGTGCACTGAGTACTTTGGATTACTACCCAAGAGTAATGATGGTGTTCACCAGCCATGTGCCTTAACACCACATCCTCCTGTGAGGTCCAAATCAGACTGCACCATTCAAACAGACCAGCTGGGGCTACTGGAAATATTTAGAGAGTAGATTACCAGTGCGGTGCTGCTATTACTGCACCTAACTAAGAGGACCTAAAAATCCAACCAACTACATAGTCAAGCTTAATTCAAGTGAATCAATAGCGTTTCCTGACTCAAGTGCTACAAATAGTTATGAGGGACTTCTCCAGCCTCTACAGCCAGTAAAAGTCTCATGACTGGAAGAGCTCATTGACAGGCTTGCTGCTACAACCCCTCCAAAAGGATTTGGGATATACATTGTTGTGTTTTGCTGCTGGAAGTATCCCCGTTGAAAAAGGAAGAAGATGCTCCCCAAGTGAGTGACCCATCAGGACTGGAAGAAGTTAGCCAGTGATTTTGTCTGAGAGGGATCACGTCAGAAATATCAAAGACAGAACTGATAGAAACTACAAAGTCAGAATTTCATTCAGACAGACTGGAGCCTAGAGACGAATGGAGCAGGCAAGCTTCATGGTTCTGTGACCATGAAGCTTCTGTAGTGCCATTGCTCAGTGTTGAGATACTGTGCTCACTTGGCCCAAATGCTGTGCCCTCAGAAAAGTCAGACTACAGTGAGTACTGATTTCTGCCGAAGAAACAGTTAACACCAAAGCACACATGGTTTTTGTTTAAGTTCTCCTGCTGTCTACAGGAGCTAATTGCAATCACTTCTTCCTTTCCCAAAGCACCAGCAATAGGAGATGGAAACATTTGTCATAATTATCCTTTCTGAAGAAATAAGATCACCACAGCACTGGCTGTCTTGAGAAGGTATCAAGATGATCTGTTTATACAGAGAGTAAGATGAAGTATCGCCCACACTCACAATATAGTCATATTCACTAATCACACTGGGACACCTCTAGCACCTTCTTCTCTGAAGAACTGGGCAGAGGGAAACCAAAGGAAAGAGGCAGGCTGAAAAACCCTCCCTGCAGTGATCTTATGATGTAGGGGCACTATGTGTTGTGCATGAGGAGCTTCAGCAGACCCATATGTTGTTACTACTCCTTTAGCCACCCTTTAAGTGTTTAAATTTCACTGCTAGTGTGGGAAGTGTGTGACAGATACACAGTATTTCCAGTAATGATACAAATGAATGACATTCTATTCAAACAGTTTAGACAACAGTAATAAAAATTAAAAAGCGCATTAAAAAGAAAGGAGAATGTATGTGTCAAATAAACTACCTGTAGGCTTGAAACATGGAGGGATAATTTAAAGTGTGCTATTAGAGTAGCAGAATTGAAATAAATGTCAGCCAAGTTTGAGGCTAACATGATCATTATTCCTTTGATTGCAATGCTTCATAGCATTTAGCATGTGATGGAAAGTTTTCACTTATTTATGGTAAGAAAAGCAGAGTACAAAATATTAATAACTCATTCACTGTATTAAAAAGTAGCAGGAGGAGTGCAATGGCTGCTTAGAAAGCTCTCATTTAGCAAGTTTTAAAGGAAGTTCCACATATGGTCCAAGTTAACAAAATACATTTGAAAGATAATACAGCTTAGTGGCACCACTTCAGGGCAATCTCTTAGAACCCTTCCAGTGATGCAAAAGGCACTAAGGCAGCATCCCAGCCAGTGCTCTGCCATTTCAGTGGCTCTCAATAGCATCCCAGATTTCCAGGCCAACACATGAGCCCAACATATGAGTTCTCAAACTTCATTCCCAAGACAAACAACCCAGGAGAAAGATCAATCTGCTTTTGCTGAACCAGAGCTGGAATCTTCAAGTAGCCTGAAAAACTAGTAAAGATGTGAGGCTGGCAGAAGAAAGGAGCCAGCTGGGAAATAGAAACCAAATAAAACCAAACCAATGAAAAACAAAACAAACCAACCAACCAACCAACCAAACAAACAACAAAAAAAAAAACCAAAACCAAAACACAAAAAACACCCCCCCCCCCCCCCCCAAAAAAAAAAACCAACCAAAAAAACCCCCCCAAAACCCCAAACCACCTCAAAACCAAGGTATGTATCTCTCTAAGATATATATATCTCAGGAGTCCCCTGGGAAGCCAAAGCACTGAAGTAAAAACATACACGTATTTCCTCTACCATTGCCCAGAGGGGAAAATTCCACAACTCTAAGAATCAGGCCAGCAGCATCCATCTGTGTGCTACCCTGAAGGGCTGATTAGAAAACCTGTTAGGTTAGGAACTGGTTGTGAGTTCTGGTGAAGATGGCTCAGTCAGTCATTCATTGCACCTCCACACTTAAGCTATTCCTAAAAAGCTCTACAAGCTCTATCTTTTTTCTTCATTACTCCTACTGTTGAAAAGTTTTTCTAGTATAACCTGCAGCTGGCACAAAACACCAATTCCTTCCCCTGAACAGAGACTAAGCTTGTTGAAAACCTCCACAGGTGCACTTAGATATCTGTGTTTTCTTGTATTTTTAGAAGCACCCCTACTGCTAAACTTGTGTAAACTAAAATGAGCAATAAGTAACCACGACTTACATTTTAAGACTCTCTAAATAACAACTCGGACTGCCAAAGAACCTCAAGTCACACTTTAACTAAGTGTATAGAAAAATCACTTCATCCACAAGCAGTAAGCAGACACCACTGAGATAAAAAGCACCATCTGCTTAGCAGAACTCCATGACACTATACAAGAGTTTATGACAAAAAGTGAAATGCCAGGAGGAAAGCAAATTGATTTTTAAAAGTTCTGTATCTATTACTCAATAGCACTTCTCCCGGTACATAATTCTAGTAACACCTGCTCTCCTCAGCGTCTAACATCTCCTTCTTTTACTCCTTTTAGCTCTGCCTAGCCAAGAGATTTATGGTAGTGTGTGGCATCCCCCCCCAAAGCAGAAGGGAGTACCCAAGATTCATAGATGCCTGTGGTGGAAAAGAAATGACAAAAGTCAGAGAGTCTGTGAAAACTTAATAAGTTTTATTAGTAAATTATACACTTGGCATGGAAATTGGTATAAGCTGGTCCCTTATCTTCTAGTATAAACACACAGAAGTGGATTTTGAATACAGGGTGGAGTGAAAGAGAAGACAGAGAGAAAGAGAAGACAGACAGAAAAATGAAAGAGAAGAAGAAGAAAACGAGAGAAGGGAGGCAGGGAGGGAGGGAGAGATGAAGCTGATCTTGTGAAATGTGAGTGAGTTTTACTATCAGTTTCAGAAGAATTGATGGCTTGGGTCATGAAGGCTGCAATCTGCAGCAGAACTTGGCAAAAGCATGCAAACTAAAAGAAAATTTGGATCAGGACTTCAGTTTAGAGTTTCAGAAAGCTGAACTGAACCAGCTTTGTTTTGACCAAACATAAAGTTGTAGCAATAAAATTAGGATAATAAATTCAGCTTGTACATATGCTATTCTATATACATCTGGCAATTTCGGTTAGAGGGATGAAAATAAAATTGTGTAAGACACTTTCATAGAAATTAGCAGTCATACTGGAAAGACATACTGGTTCACACATACCTATAACTGAAAGAGCTACATCAGTACAGAAGTCTATCCTTAGATTACAGCATGTAAGAAGATGGGTTTTTTACTCCACATGAATGATGCTTCACAGTTCTTACAACAAAGCACAGTTCTAGCAGGAAAGATTGAGAAAAAGTCATGCAGCATTTTTACACCACAGTGGTTAAGGCCGCTTTGCAAAGTCAAATCCTTTCCCTGTCTAATTCAAAGTAGGGACGTAACCTAAATCTTCTCCATCCTCTTCCTGATCATAGCTGTCATTCTAGGGCAGCTCACCACATCCTTCCTGCTGAAATTGCCTTATTTTATAAGATCAATTGAGAGGTTGTATATGCAGAAGGTAAATTGACCTTTAGGCAAATGGACTATTCATTTAGAGTTTGTAAGGGTCAAATTGCTACACCAAAGAACTTAATATGCAGTGAAAGAGTGTGGCCAGTCTCCCACTGTGTGGAAGACCAGAGGTAGGAAGACCTGACTAATGAATCCATGCACTTACATGGTGAGGACGTTAGATACCATGTTATAACACATACCCTGGATTGCTTCTCCTGTTTTGATCGAAACAGTTTGTTTTGCCAAGGTGTTATTTGAACTGCTATTTTCTCTTGAAAATGGTCATTTTTGATGAGCAAACATTTTCTTGTAAATCACTTTCCAGCATATTTTCAGTCTCATTTTAGATGGATACCTGTCACATTCTGAACAGCCTTTACACCCTCAGACATTTTCCCATCTAAATGCTAACTAGAGGTGATACTGCCTACTTAGAAAAGTCATATGAAGTCATAGCCCACATTACTATAACAGCAATAAAAGGGCAAGAAAATGAGGAGCTGTGCTATTAAACATGATGAAAATAATAAATGTTGTAGCAGTTGCAAATGGGCTGGGGAGTATTTTGAAGTGCAAGCGTTTTTCTTCCCAGTCTAGAACACAGCTTGGTAATGAGGAGCAAGGTGCCAGAAGCAGAGTCATTGCACTGACACACGCTGGAATTGGTGGATCTTTCCAGCCTGTTTACTCCAGATTAGGCAAAGAGTAATGAACTCTCTGCAGTGCACTCGGGCTGAAAAAAACTACCACCTACTAGAGGACAAGGCAGATTTCAAGGAGAGACTGGCACTTTACAAGGAAGATACTGGGATTTTGCTATACCGATAACTTTTATAGGAACGGTTGAAAGTGGGTATCAAGGTCTTTTATAGCCAAGCAATAAAAAACCCAGAACTATGTGAGAAAATCTTCCACTGTAGCTGAAAAATGTATCTGAAGCCGAGGCGGGGGGGAAAAATCAAACCTTTTAAAAACAGAATGAAAAAATGGCTATTTTCTTCTTGGGGATTTATATATCGTTTTAACAAAAGGAGAAGGAAGAAGCCCTCTCAATTTTCACACTCTCTTTGTTTGCACATCCTCATGGTTCAGATTCATCCTCCTACAATAGACTCCTTCCTGGTATTCAGCATCAGGTTGATAAGTATTGTTTACTTCCTGGCCTTGCTGTGCATTACTCTGAGCTAATCCACTTAGTTCCCAGCTATCTATCTGCTGGCCTCAATCTGCCCCTTCAGCCCTTTCTCATAGCAGGAGATGGAACCTCTCTGCATAAACTCATGCTTATCCCACATTAATCATGGGAGCTCTGGTAGGTGGGGTGTTTTTTCCCTCCTCCCATCTTTAAAATGTGGATTGATACAGATTAGAAGTAATGAGTCCCTGAGGGATGGCAGGTGTAACTCTTCTCTGATAACCTGCCCTCAGGCTTTCGGTGGGGACCACACCTTGGGCAGAATATCTCCTGCGGAGGCAGTTTGCTCCCTGGCTGAAGGAAAAGAATATGTCAGACAAAAAATAAAGGCCAGTCTATATGCCAGATATTCATCCATTTAAATAACACTGGGAGAAAAAAGCCCCAACAAACAAAAAACATTTAGCTGCAATGGTGTAAGATTCTGCGCAGACAATTCCTAACCTTGATAAAGTCAAGAAAGGAGTAGAGGAGCAGTCACTTGCACTGAAAATAACCATCAGCTAGTACTCTCTCTACTGTTTTCTACAGTTACTTTCAACTGATTTACTTAGAAACCGTAATCACCCGTCTTGTCATGGCAGACATTAATTAACTACAACACTTACAGAACTATAGCAGTCAGTCAAGTATCTCAGCTTTGACAAGCAACACAGCCAAGGTAATGCCAACTGATGCAAGCCACTGGATTTCCTTCAGAAGAAAGTCTAAGGCTGTGAAATAAACTTCAGGAAGATCCACAAATGAGTAAAACCCCCAGCACAAGGGGCAAAGCCTGCATCGCTGACACTGCCCTCAGCTGCAACATACTTCATTATTAAAGAAAACCAAGGCACTGCAAGCCTTAATTTCCCTCCATGAAAAGGAACATGGGAGAGTAAGATTGACACAAGCAGCTTAGTATACTCTGGGTAATTAACTCTTAGCATACTCTAGGGTGCTGTAATTCAGATGCCATAGCTTTTGAAACACTGGAACTTCAGCAGAAGAAAAGACAATTCAGTTTGTACAGTGCTTTATTTTTAATTTGCTGTCATGAAATGATTAGTTTATTCTAGAGTTAAACTTTTATGATTATACTTTCTGGCTTCTCAGTCTTCGCTCCATTTCAATACACGTATGTTCTCTGTTTTCTTGTTAGCTACATCAGTTTTCAAGAAAATTACATTGTTATTCCTTATGCTACAGCTTCTTTCTAACAGGACAGTTGTTTCTTTGGGTTTTTTTTGTTTGTTTGGTTGGTTTTTTTTTGTTTCTTCTGCAACAGATTTGATGAATGGTGGCTTTAAAATCCCTCTCTCAATAATTGCTCACATTAATGGAAGTCCCCACTCCTCCCAAGGTCATTGGTACACCCTGCTTATGTCGTCTTTTCAACTCTGGCTTTGTTATTGTTGTGAACTTGCTTCTTGGGTAAAAAACCAAAGCCTTTCTGGCTTTCTCTAAGGGTAGAGCTATACAAACAGATAATATGAGGCAGTGTGTTCCAAGACTACAGAGCTTTGAATACGTCACTCTAAAATTTAAGAGCCATCTTGCCTCATGGCATCTTTGGATCCCTGCACCTCATCCCCTTTACTTACTTTAGCTGAAAGAAGCTTCACTTCCTATTAGCTTTGATCCACTTCATAACAAATCAGAATTAATGCAGGCTAAGGAAGCCAGAAAAAATCAGAAATGAATTTCCAGCATCCCGACATTCCAGCCTTTAGGGAAATTATTTGGCTTGGTCTCCAAGTCTGCTACAAGCTGCTAAGACTTCAGTGGACAAAATGTTGTGACCGTAACTAAAAGGAAACAACTGAAAGAACTCAAATACCCTGATGTGATTTAGGTTTAAACAAGGACATAGACATTAGGAAAGGATTTGATTTGTGGTAAACATGAAAAGAAATAAAACTAAGTGTGTGTGTTGCTATTTCACGACCCACTGTGCAAACATTGCTGTAGGCTTGGTGGGTTTTATTGCTCATTAGTAAATAATTGAGTTAAAAATAAGATGGTTGGGAAACTGCTGATTGATGAGGAATAAAATAACATGACATAAACATCTGTCTCCTAGTCTAATATGTGTTAGTAGAGGAAGACATTGCTAAGGCACTTGAATGCTCAATGCCCTGATGAGATGGTGATTACATTGGGAAGAGTGTAATGCAACTACAGCTGCCATTCCCTTTCCCACATGGGGAAAGTTACAGAAACATGGTCCTGGATTGCTTACTTCCGGAGTGTCTTTAATCCCCTAAGACTTCCACAAGGCACAAACTTTCTTTCCACATAAAACTCTGCTCCCAAGCAACAAAGCTCTTAGACTCTTGCTTGCAGCATGAATTCCTCCTGTAGTGGAAAACACTTTCCCAGCTACAGACAATGACAGCTGACATGCCCTCTCACCTCAGGCATGTCCAAATCTACTTCGTCAAAAACACAGATAGATCTGTGCAACAAACAGCTTTTAAAGCTTAAGCATTTAAGAAAAATATGCTGCACAGGTATGCCTACTTCATTAAAAAACTTTCCTGGCATAGAAAGAACAACACACAGACTCTTCCACTAAGGCATCTTCTTCAGTGGCTTCCTCTATTAACTAGACGAAACTGTAGTTTAACTGTAGTTTCACGCCTACAGAACTAAATTCACTACAAATTTTAGTAGTGAACACAACAATGTTTTCAATTTCTACTGAACTCAATTTCTGTCCTCCAAAGAGGATAGAAATACAATTTCTCCCAGGTACCACTGACACCCTGCTCCTTTGGTCTATCTTCACATTGGGAAGAAGAAAGGCTGCATTTGCAATGACAATCTCCCTATATTTTTAAACGCATAATGAACACACAGAAATACAAAATAGATGCTTTTCCCAATTAAACATTAAAATAGTGAGCAAGTATCTAGCACTGCCAAACAGCCTGCCCTCAGAGGTCAAACAGTATTTTGAGTTTTCCACACTTGGAGAAATAAATACGAATAAAACTACAAAACTGAATAAATACATGCCATGAGAGATGCAAATAATTTTCAAGATGTCAGCATTTACCTCAGATTATAATACACTTCATTCAGATTTTAATAGGCTGACTTCAGCCTATTCCAGAGTTGTGAGCAAAAAAAGATAGATTTTGTATTTAAAGAATCTACCTGCTTTCCCTGGCCATACCACTAAAAATTTATTTATGTATAAATTAGAGAAAAAATAATCGTTATTATAGAAAATAATACAACTTGGCTCAAAAGGAATCACCTTGATTTTGATTATATATTTTAGTTAAAGAATCAGTAAGAGAATGAAACAGAAGCAGTATTTTCAGAATACAGAATATAACATTATACCACACAATACTCCACCTGAAAAACAGATGCACACACAGCAAAAACTCTCTTAAAAGAATATAAATTAAGATTGCTGACAGGTAATAAGTGAAAACTGTATGAAACAAGGATAAATAAAGGAAAGTCCAGAATGGTACCAATGTCTTGGATTTACATAACATCCTCATGAACAATTTCAAACCAATAAACAATACACTAAGCTTTAAATTGATATATTAAACAGGGAGTAGGAAGCAGCTGGATCAGGAAGACTGAAAAGAATGGGCAGAAAACACTACCTAGGCAAAACACAAGAGATCTGTGACAAATATGCATGACTGGTACACCAAAAGAGACAGACCACAAACCTGGGAATGAAAGTAGCGACAGGCAGAGAACAGCAAACTAAGATTAATCTGCTATGCGACACAGCTGTAGCAAAGGCACAGCAAGGCTGCCAGTCTGCACAGACTGAGCAAACACTGTGAATTCTGCAGCCAAACCCATGGCTGGTAGACCACCAGCACAAATGGCTGCGGGCTCCCCATGTCTGCTTGCCTTCTGTAAGCACCACCAACACAAACGTTTTACGGTCTCCATCACACACACGTTAAGCTTGAGCTCTGCATCACATTCCTGGTGCCTGCATTGGGTCTGGAGGCCGGTCCCAGGGAGACTTAAAGGACAGCTTCTCCTCAGGAGGCTGTGTACCACATTTCTAGTGGAGATGTCCAGACAAGGAGATGAAGCTATACCTAACCTAAAGCAATACTCCCAAAAGATACATACTGAAGATAGGATGAGCAATATGGAATGCAATCAGAGCTGATGAAAACACCTCCAATTATGTAATTTAAATTACTTAGGAATATTTGCTGGGAAGTAATGTTGCATAAAGAAAGGAATTTGAAGAGATTGCTTGAAAAGTTTCTTTTTCAGTTTTCATCAGTCAATAGGCGAAACATTTCTCAAGCTGACTGGGACCTCTGCTGCAGCCAAGAACATCTGGAGGAATTACAAAATCCCTTGTAACTATGCTGTAGAAAATTAAACTAGTAGATCCAAATAATTGCAAATTATAAAATACTCAGGCAGCTAAAATCTAGAGTGTGTTTTTATAAAATAGAATAGTTCCTAGCTATAATTTCTCTGTACAAGTTGAGACTTAAAATGGAGTCTATTCATCAATGCTTTGGGAAACTGAACATCTTGTTATTCAAGAGAAAAACCACAAAAGGTTTTCAAGAGCCACATAAGGGAAATTCCTCCTACTCCTACTGAAATTGTGTAAGTTCTTCTCTCAACTTTCTCACTGGTTGGTTTCCTAGACTTTGCACTTGTTTTGTATATAAATGAAGAAGCTTTGTCTATATTTGCTGGAAGTGTAGTATTTTGGGGAGCCAAAAGACTTAGAAGATCGTGGCCACACAAGACAGTCTTGCAATGGTAACATCCTTATGTTCTAATGACTCTCTTCCTTTCACAATTCACTGTTTTCACATTTTATATTGCTGCATTTTGTTGTTATAGTTGAAGTCCTACTTTCTATATAGGGTGAATTACATATCTTTTTTTCCTGTTCCATACTTTGTCATGCAGACAAAAGAAATACATTTCTGTCTACTTTGAGATTATCTTCTCAAGGTCAGTTTCCCAACTGCTCCTGTTGCCAGTCAGCCCAGAATGCACTTATGCACAATGTCTAACTTTGAGCATGATAATCATCCCACTGTATCGCAATTTCCATAATGAAGTCAGAGTAAAAACTCTCTCACCAGCTGCCTCAAAATTAAGAGACGTGGAAGGTCTCAAATCAACTGCTTAAGTTCATAAATTGATTACCACACTCTTTAAAAAAGTCTGTATTTACTACAGCAAAACTACTGAAATCTTAGGAGCCCTACTGTCAGCATCCTTCCCTTTTGAGATTGCCATTTCCCCCCAGTGGATAAAGTCAAACTGCCAGAAACCGAGCAGAGTTCTACTGTTAGTGGTGGTTGTGCATCTGCTCTGCATTAATAGGGTCAGTTGCCCCGAGGAATTAGCCATCTATATTCATGGACTAAATGAAATTGTATTCATTGAGCAGTTGATGACAGCACAGCTGAAGAACAGGTCAGTTCTTGTATTCAGGACTAAATCTTTCCTTTCTGTTGCAGATGAAGGATATTCTCTACAGGTTCAATAGTATTCCACCCAGACCCTTTTCTCCTTTCACCAATGCTTCAGTCCTCTTCTCTGTAATGGGGATTATGTACAATGAGAACTGATTTAGGGAGCACTCGTCATTAGTAACGCAAAAGGCACATAGCAGGTTCTTTCGGAACCTATATTAGATGCTTTTCATGTCTTAAACAGTATCTTAAAGCCAGGCTACTGTATCGTGACTATGTTATCAACAAGGGGTTCAGCAGCTGGCCTCCTCCCAGCTAAAAGATTCAATGTCCATTCATGGATCCATTTGAATTCAGTGAGATGTTCAGCACGCAGTGAAGGATCAAAATAAAAATGATTATGTACAGAACTGATCTGAAAATAATAAAGAATAGAAACAGCATTGTATGGTCAGGTGCTAAGTATAGTCTTCCATTAATTCTCTTTTCAAGGGGTTTACTTCAGTTTTTATCTTTGCACTACATCTTTTCCCCCTTTTCAATGACCCTACTGTGACACACGTGAAACAGCTCCTACTGTGAAAGGGGTTCAAGAGTTACCTTCCCTTTACTCTGAATGTTCACTTCATGAAATAACCTCAAAACCAACTGGAGAGACCAACCAAAGGGAGAACAAGAACAGATATGTCATTTCCAGCACGCAGAGATACAGTCATCAGATGTCACAGTCATGTATACATCCCTGAAAGAGGCACTTCCTCTGAATGTATTCATGAATAAATGCACCAATTGGTCCAACAGATTTCCTTGGTCTGGATAAGCTCTAGGACTTGGTCTTTCTCTGGCTCTTCTGGTGTATCTCTTGGGAGCAGGATCCCATCCTAGGATTACTTTGCAAAAAATGAACCCATACCTTATTTTCAGGAATTTTTCTGCCCTCCCTTTTCCTCTATCCAATAATTCTGACAAACACAGTTTCCTTCTTGAATGTGAACACCTTTTTCTCTCTTGACTTAAAGTATAACATGTGTAGTGTCCTATAAAGTTCATTGTTCACAAAGACTTGGTGCAGGAAGCTGAAACATAAATCACTATTTCCCACTTCTCTGCCACTTGGGAGCATTTTACTGACAGATATGAGCTCCTTCTGTATCTCCAAGGTATGCTGGGGATTGCTCCCACCTTCTGGCCAGGACAACACTCTCCTCCTTACCCTACACAACCCTGCCCAGGGAAGACCTGCTCCTTTTTCATTCTTTCTTGCTCAGATCTTCTGACCATTCTCTGCAATTCTGAAGCACTCATATTCCCAGACATGAGATCTCGTTCTGCAACTAGATATTTACACTGCTCCCAACCCCCTACTTTGTGTATCCTAACATGCTCACTGCTTATTCATCATTAACATCTTCATGCTTAACATCTCCTCAGCATTCCTCATCTACCAGTACATGTGGTAGAACAGGCAGGGAATCCACAGAGATCAAGGCATTCCAGAATGCGAGACTTTTGCACAGCTTTTACATTGTTCAATGGTTATGGTTGTAAATACACAGAGAGTGCAAGATGGTACATAATAATATCTGTGAAATTACTTCAAGAAAAACCAAAGCCTTCTCTGTTCCCTCAGCCCACAGAAACAGTGTTCTATTTCCACATCACAGTTTTTCCTACATTTCTGTAGATAACATAGTCCCTTTTTTTTTCTTTCAAGGTCTCAGCCCAGCATCAAACACAAGCTAATACAGAAATTAAACATTTGTTGAGTAGCTTCACTTAAGTTTAGAAAACAAGAAAATAACTTACCCCAAGGAAATTATTATTAGAATAGTTTTCAACCTTAGCACTGAAGTTTTAAACAAAATCAAGTACAAGTAAGTCCTGCAGCAATGACTGTGCCTGACAGGCAGATAGGGAATACACCTATTCACTTTGGATCTAACACCGTCTCTAACACTTCACCCTCATTTACAGTTTCCCATTTGATATTTAGACAACTTTATAACATTATTCATTATTAAGGCCAGATTCACATCAGTAACCTTCAGAAGGGAAGTTACATATCCCATTTGTTACTCAGTTCTCCAGATAAGTGCTTCTGCCTCAAACTCACGCATCAGCTTTGATGGCAGAGAAGCAGTGTTTATTGAAGTGATGCTAATGAATTCCTGAGTCTGGCTAATTACACACAATCAACTGATTCTCAAACATCAGGATGCCAAATATTGCCTTAAATCACTACCACTTGATGAGAAACTTTCTATTGCTTGAAGAGGTGAAAACAGTTGAGTTAGTAATGAAAATCAGGTCCAACATTTTGATACAAACCTCCTGAAGGCAGTTACATAGAAATGAAGACCTTTAGCCCTCCTCCTGTTGCACAGAAAATTATTTCAGCTATTTTTTTCTTTCTTACAAAACTGAATAAATACAAGCCTTTAAAAAACCCACAAAAAGTATTTATATGTGTTTAGTAAGAGTACTGTTAAAACTCTCACCTGACTAAATTCGTATGGCAATGCATTTCCTGGAAAACAATGGTCCTAGCTCTTTCTTCAAGGAACATGATTCCACATGAAATTCCACATGCACTATGGAACAGAATCAGCCTTCTGCAGATAATCCACCAGGATTGTAATCTAAAATCAGCTGCCACCTTCACTCTGGATCACCTAATTTCACTTTTATCTAGAGTTCTCTCTTTGATATTTGAATTAGCTAAAATATTGCTGGTCAAGGCACCCTGAAACTCAGGATAATTAACAAAGGAACCCAGTTGTGGGAGACTATTCCTGTGTTTCTAAATCCCTGCAGACGTGCAACAGCAACAGAAAAAGCAAGATGACAAGGCCAAGGAAAACACCAGCTAATAAAATAGACCAAGATGAAAATAGTGATACAATAAATCCTACAACAGACTGTACCATCAACTCAGCTTTGTTTCCCAGGCTAAAAGTAAAATTTAGTTAGGTGCTACAAACCTAGATAACTTAACCTATATCTGTCAATACGGTCTAATGCTGAAAAACATTGAAAGGATTCATGTACCTGGAGTGAGGCACGCCAGTTTGATCACCCTCCCTCCAGGCACACACCTGCGCCTGCCCTGTCACCCAAGACACGTCATGCCATCCCCTGCTTTGCCACCAGGTTCTTGGTTGTGCCCCTCATGAAGGGGTTTAGGTATCCATAGTGGGACTTCTGAGTAGGTCAACTACCTATGCCTGAGTCAGGTCTTCAAAACACCCACACCTTTGTGTTTTATTCTGTTAACACAAAATGCACTCAGCATTGTACCCCAGAATTTTTGGGGGGTGAGTAACCTGACCAGTGTTCTTCAGAGTTATGACTGTTCACTCATTTGTAATCAACCTTTAATAAGGCACTACTTCATTTCATAATCAAAAAAAGAGGGTGGACCAAGAGCCCCTGAACCCAAACAAGTCAATTCTTCATCAGTTCGGACATCCTTTGACTAAAATTATAATTGCACCATTTATGTGTTTAAAAAGAACATTTATATGAGACTGCTGGAGAGGATGAAGGAAGATCTTTCAATGGTTCAAAGCATACAATTAAACCTGAAAAGGGTCAGAATTCAAGATACAGCCTGAACTGCAAAACATGAGGTCCTTAGTTTAAGGCGTTGCTTTGCTCTGTGGATCTCCTCGGTGTGTAACTCTCCCTAGACCTGTTAAATAGAAATCAGGCACCAAGATCACAGGTATGGATCTAGGGAAATGCAGTACTCCCAAGAACAAAGGCTTTAGAGTTACAATACAAATGCACACCATCATCATCATCATCGCGTGTGCAGGACTTCCAAATATTTTTTCTGACTCTCCTGAAATCAAACAAAATGCAGCACTGGCTACCGTTCCTATATGAAGCAGAGATGCCCCCTTGGAAAACAGGAATCTATGTATTGACAAGCTGTCATCTCTGATGAAGTCAGGAGTAAAGTGCTCTTAAATCATCCTTGGAAGATAAAACTTTTAATGGTAGCTTCGCATTGCTATAACTGGAAATGGATCTGCAGCTGTATTTTAAAGGCCAAATTCTTCTACTCCTGTGTTCCCTTTTTTTAATTTTCCCATCCCTTTTCCTTTCCCTTTTCTCCAAATTAACATTTGGAACACTTGAAAATGCTAATTGAGTTTCACTTCATTCAGACAGGAAATAATGACCTCAAGATAATAAGACAAGTTAATAGTCCCCTGCAGGTAAATTAACACAAGACCAAATACTTGAAGACCTTGAGGATCACAACTGTTAAACTTAAGTATGCATTCAAAGCAACTCTGAGCACCTAACAAAGCAGGTCACAGATCATCAATCAGAGCTATTGAAAAAAAAACTTCTTCAAAGAAACAAGAGAACTGCAGAACACATGAGGATAATTTCTTTTCAGCATCTACGGTAACACAGCCAACTGAAAGATGCTTTTAAGAAGATATATAAAAACCCCACAACATGCATGCTCAATGTGTATAGAAAGGTGTACTCAATGAAGCCATTAACTCATCCCCAAACTCAAACAGATACTTCAGTAAGCCATCTGTCAGAAACAGATACGTTTCCATTGCAATAACATCATATTATCTTTTTGTAATCACTTTATAGGGTTCAAAATATGAATCTGATTACAGTATATCCATGAAGAGGAAATGCTTACAGAAATCATAATGCTGCTTTAAGTCACAAAACAAACATTTCACAGCCCATGAACTGAGAAGTGCTATAAAAGTGCCCAAAGCACAATAGTCACTCTACAAATCACCTTCATGTCAGAATAGACAAAAATGTCTAACCTTAGAAAAATATCTTCTCTCTTTAAAATACAGTTGTTGACAAATAAATGGGTAATTTTGACAAACTACTCAGGTTTAAATTCATAGCCCTCTATCAAAATAGCACCAATGTGTTTTAAATGTTAAAATATGTTGCTGGATCATTTAGAAATTAGAAGATCAAATAACACTGGTTAAAAACCGTAAATGATTATGAGAAATCCAGAATCTGTGTGTTCAACACAGTTTGAAAGATATCGCTGTATCTTATAATCCTTTAGGATGCTAAATTATCTTACTGTTTAGAAAGGAGAAAACCTGTTATTTACAATCTTCTATTTTTAATTTGAAGTTTTTCCCTTAATTACTTTTTGTTTCAGCACAACTAGCACGTGTCAAAAGCATATTTTCTTTGCTTGCACAAGTTCATCTACAGACACCAACTCTGAACTGAAAAACCGCAAAAACTCATTTTCCTCTCCCAACACATGAATATAAATTATATGGTAAGAAGGGGGTAAATTGAAAATCTGGACATGCACAGATATTCATGGGTGCCCAACAGTACAGGTAGGCAGCAGAGACATTTCTGACAGAACATTGTCTCCACTGAAGGACTGCTGCAAACATAACCCTGACATTTTATCTGCTGGGAGACACTGTTGAAGGCTTTGCATTGATAGCTGATTAGACATCCAGAAAACCCAGTCCAAGTGTGACTAGAAACAATAATGAAATTTAGTAAATCTGTTGTTTCAAACTGGAAACCTGACATTGACAGAACTACAGTAATAAAGACATAATAAATGCAATCACTATAAATATGATGTAAAATTCTAGCTTTTCTTTTAAAGCACTTATTTCCATTCGAACAGGAAGGGCACAAATCATGAGAGAAATAATAAGCAAACATGAAATATATCAAACAACATTATCTGTGTAATAAAAATTAATATCTGTGTAATAAAAAGAGAATAATTTGATTGAAGCTTGCTAATGATTAAACCACTTGAATTAACGTTCTGCATAAACAGTATGCTGGATTTGCAAAGCGAGGCCTCAAAAATAAATGTGAAGATTGTTTCAATTAGAAAAAACTACATATCAGTGGGATTTCCTATTCTTTGCTTCTTCCGGACACAAATACAAAATAAGATTTAAAAAAATACACTTAAAACATGCTTGTTTATTTTATCACTACTGTCATTACATTAGGCTGTCATTAGAGACTTTAAACATTCTGTTTAAGCTTGTTCACCCTTCTCATTTCTGTGCAATTCCCTAAGTGGCTCACTAAGTTTGCTTTTCCAATGATTTTGGGTTTTATCCTTTCTGAACACTACAAAAAGCACACTCCAAAGAATTTTCTATACAGTTTTGTCTGTAGTGGTTACATGCATCATAGCAATACTTTCCCCAACAGCACCAATACTCATGGTTTCTGAAGAAAGCTTTTCAATCAAAAGGCTGCATCATCCAGGTCCAGGATGGCCCCTGAGGAACCTGAAATGGCTTCCAGAGAGACTTAATGTAACTACACACAGGTCACAGTTACAATGACGGGCACAAAGCAAAGAGAAAAAGGTGGTCCGGAAAAGACTTGATATTTATCCCAATATTTTGCTGCCAGTACCCCAACCTCACCTGAAAAACAGAGCACCTGCATACATGCAAATGCATCCCACACCATTAGAGCAGCGCTGGTACTAGTCCATGCATCATTTCAATCTAAATAGTTCAGTTGCTTTCTCCACAGTGTCATTCTCATTTTCAATAAAAAATGATTCCCCAAAGTCCTGTGCAACATCTCATGGATCTGTTTCCTTCAAATTATGGAAGAGTTCAGACTTTTATGAAAAGTACTGTGGTGGACACCAGTTTTTAGAACCAACAGGGGAACAAGTTTAACCCGAACAAAGAATAATTAGGTAACTGGACCACAATTAGAATAATACAGATCAACCTAACTAGGTGTCTCTTCTACTAAACTAAATGTATATATTGGTTCTCTGTCAATCAGTTTAATAAAGTTAACACTTAGTGTAGGTCTCACTCACCTCACAATGGAAGTCTCCAATTGGTCTGAGAAACCTAAATCCTTGTGTTTCCCGCACTTTTTGGCATCACCTGAAAGCTATTTACCTCATTCCCTAAAAATGAATGCCAAAAAGATCTGTGTAATGTCACAGGATGTTATGCTACCATATAAAGCACATTCTATAAGTGCCCTTGTACAGAGACAGAGCGTATTTGAAAAACCCAGTTTCATAACTTGAACACAATTCAACTCCAGATGTGGCACTAATTTTTTCATCCTGAGGTATCACAGTTGGAGTTGCTCTGATTTGCTGATTTACACCAAAGAAACACAGGTGCTGCACTATCTTGTTTAGGCAAAGAGAAGAGAAAATGGTACAGCATTTCCATATGAAGTTCTGAGGAAATATGCATGACTCAACCCAAATTTAATACAGGTTCATATTGTCCTTGTTTAGATGCACATATGTAATAGCCAAATTTAATAACGTCAGAGATCTGCTCACAGAATTTCAATGCTCAGTGGACTTAGTCAAGTTGAAAAACTCATAAATCTGTGGGAAAATATTAGACATTGTAAAAACTAAATGATCTTACAACTACATGACAATGACTGAAACAAGGTAGTGAAAAAGGCAGTTAATTTTAGTATTTCCTTATGTAGTTTGTCAGTTCATCCCTCACAGTCATAAATATTCATGGGAGGGCAGAAAAAAAAGTTAAAAGGATTTTTTGTTTATTAAAAAAATAAATTTGCCTTTTTTACTGGGGACTCTTACCTTCTATCTACTCCCAGTAGCTTTGGCTATTCACTTTTTAAATTTGGTTTAAAAAAAAAAATAATAATAATAACCCTTCTCCTTACATTCTTCTTTATCTGGGGAAGAAATGGAATTTACCAGCTCTTTTGGTTCCTTCTTTAACAGCAAGTTCTGTTGTTATACACATGCATTACTAAATGTGACTACTTTGACGTGAATTTATGAAGACCGACTTCTGTTTTTAGTGCTTATGTCTCTACCTACATTCTGTTCTTCTGCTCATCTGCTGCCTAGTCAAAACTGTCTGAACTTGAGCTAGTTTATACATTGTTCTATAGTGCATGCCTGACTGTGACCTTAACCTTTAACTAATATTCTAAGACATTATTCCTTGCAGACCTGAATAAAAATATTCTTAAAAGGAATAGTATTGGTTAAAAAGTTATCCTACTACCATGCAGATAAAATGTCCAGGAACCAGATACACACTGGGCTCTGTCCCATAAATCTCCAAACACATTTCATCCTGTAGGTGTGATGGTCCCAACCAGAAGTTGTTACCAGATTTTGAGAAAGTTTGTGGTTCTTGGTAACCTTTCAGATTTTACCCTCACCTGAGGAAGGAGTGCAAAGCAAAACCAGGTGACATTGGGAGATATTTGGGAAGAGAAGACATGGAACATTTCTCAGATCCCTTTTGCATCAGTCTGCATCCCTATCTCACAATTTTTCTCAGGTCTACCTGCTGTCTATCTGCAGCATGAAAGGACAGGACTTAGAGAAGGCAAATGTTCTTCATTTAGCTTGTTTCCAAGTTGGCCAACTGAAGACCAAGTAGAGAGCACTCATTTTTTTTAACACAGAGACAGTTGGTATGTTTGCCTTCTGTCTCTCATTAGTATGAGAGGCTGTCACTCCTAGTGACCATCAGCAGTTTCCCACAGACTTGAACTTTCTGCACACACTGTAAATACATTTAATTCATAGTTTTACATCAGTTTTTACAGCAACTGTCTTCCAGCTTTTGAAAAGCAAGTAACAATATTCTTTTAAGAAAGAGGGCTGAATCCAACTCACAATAATTGTGTGCGTAACTTAGTCATGTAGACTACGGCAGGGGAGTAGTGAGCATCCTCTCAGACCAGCATGCTTACATTTTTTCTCCAGAGAGGTAAGTCCCCCTGAAAGTATAACTGGAATATCTTCTTGACTCCATTAATGCACAAGAAATTTGTGCATTTTGAGAGGGAGAATAATCCTGCTCAATTTGTGCAATTACCGTGAGAGAACAGGGTACCAGCCTGGAAATGGAACCTTCAGTCAATCGGACCCAATAATGGATTTTGCTTTTATCAGTAATGGTGCAGTTTACATCCATATTCTGAGGAACCCTGAGCTGGGAAGATCAGTTCAGCATCCTCCTCACACATTTAACCACCTTTCTTGTTACCTGCTTTCTCACTCGGCTCAGCTTTCACAGCACAAAAGGTGAAAGCTCTGCTGAGGACATCTCAAGATCAATTCGCTTACCAGGGAATTGGCCAGGCCAATTCCCTTACTAAGACATTTGGTCATCCATCTCCAGGCTGGTCAGCAACCAGAATCTGCACCCCCCCACTCCCCAGCCAACAATAAAGAAACAACCCTCCACCAAAATCCATTTCAGATCTGCCCATATCTTGTTTTCTGGATATCTCTTGGAGATTTATACACTACTTTTCTAAATCCACCTGATAACATAATGCAGGGCCCGAATCTTCCATAGGCCACTGGAATGAAGCATTTAGAGATCTAGTGAATAAGCAACAAGTTCAAGAATGCAATTAGGTACCTCCTGAAATTCATTAGGCTGGGTGTCTGTCTGGGCTTAAACTCTAGGTATTGAAATCTTAGCTCAGGGGTTAGGAGTCCAATCTCAACCATTGTCATCTAAAAATCACGAGAGCTGCAACGTAAACAGCTCACGACCCAGGCCTCAGCTGAATTTCTACAAAAGCAGAAATTATCTGAAATCTATGGCTTCAAACAGCCTATGTAGCCCTTAACTAGCTGTATATACAAAGTGTGGGAAGCAATATCGATAAATATCTCAAAGGTCACCTAGTCATGAGTATGCACAAATACCTTCTTGATAGATATGCTTAAAAATCTTCAGCACTGTCTATGGAAACTGTGGCATCACCTTATCCATTCCAGCATTTCACTACTCTCACCATAAGATATTCCTAATATCTAACATGATTTTTTTTTTTTGCTTTGATAGTGAAGTTTGACATTTTGCTATCCCATCCTTTTCTCCACATAGCAGCATTCATGCACAAAGACTATGTTTTAATACAAAGATTTCCTCAATTCATTGAACAACTCTTCTTAAGTTTCCCAAGTATCACTGACAACAAAATTATAAATCTCTGCTTCATAAAGTGTAATAGCTGCTTCATTAACTCAGATAGAATAATTACAGTCATTTGAACAAACCTGCATAACACCCATCCAACTAAGCAAACCAGCATGATACAGAAAATTCCTAATTTCAATTAGCTGCTATTTCCAATGCCTGAAAGTACTGTGACCACACTGACATAGTATTTGAGGGTTGCTGTTCAGTTCTCCAGATCAGCAACCACATTATAAAAAACATCATAGAATATGGAAGTCTCATGGAAGAGATTGAAGGACTGAGGGTGGTTGGACATCTCATCCTGTTTGCTGGTTTGTTTGAATTAAAATTGAAGGTTTGGAATAAGAACCTGCCATTTCCCCTAAGCTTAGCTTAATATTAAATAATTGTGCAGAAGGCAAAACTTTGAGGACAGAAACATTCTCCAACCCAGGGGAAAGTAAGCAAAATGTAGAAATAAGTTTTTCTCTCATTAGCATAAAACCTTAACTAATCAGGGCTTCTGATCATTACATTTTCTCATTTACTTTAAATGAATAAAACATACCTTATGTAAAAAAGCATAGCTCTGTATCTTGTGTCTTGAATGCGTCTGCCCTTAATTGTCAATAAAGCCCAAAATTAAAAAAAAAAATGCAGTACTGAAGGAATGCCTATAAATTTAATCAACTATGACCCATTGCTCACCACTCTCCAACAGCCAGGGAAAAAGGAATTGAGCTGTAAAATTTGTTCTGGGCAGGAACTTGGCATCTGCTATCAAGTCAGAGTCTAGAGAAAATTAGCATCATGAATTTCATGTAACTCAAAGCCCACAGATTTGATTTAAATCATAATGGACTAAATCCTGCCAGGCAGTTAGATCCATGCATGGGACAGGAAAAGGGGGTAGAAAAGCCCCAAATGATTTTTCCTTGGTAGGGTGAACTGTTTGACATCTTTTTCCAACGCTAGAAGTAGGTCTAAATACCATTTGATCCATTCCTATGTCTCTCCCATTAAGTACTACTTAATAAAAAGCGTTTGGGCACAGCATTCATCAGTCCCATCCTTTTTGACTGCACAGTTTCAGACACCATGATAGGTGATGCTTCTCTAAAAATGCTATTTTCATTTTTGATTAGGACTCACCAGCAAACAGAAATCCTGTTCTCTCATAACCAACTCCGAGCTTTAGAAAATATGCTTGAAGCTAAAAGAGCATGAACTCTCTACTCTCCAACAAAAAGCATAAACAACACTAATATGGAGAATCAGAACTGCAGAAGGAACACCCTAGCCTATAGAGCCCCAAGGAAGACCATACTCTTGAAAGAGCAGGGCTGGAAAGGTTAGATTCCTCATATTTGATAGACTAATCTCATCATAAATAAGTAGCAAAATGGAGAGGAGTACTGGAATTCCTCATTAATAATTTATCCAAAACTACAGACAAGTTTACTTTTGTTAAAGAAGAAAATATCTGCTATGGTAACAAAGTGTGTTCCATAACACTGTAAGATCGAAGTATTCACAGAATTTACAGTAACAAGGAGAAGGTGAAATACTTTCTCATCAGTATTCTGCAGCACTTTGTTATCTGAAATGCTCTTTTCAAAACACTTCTATCAGTCATCAGAGATTATACTCTTTAGGGGAGAACAGAATTAATGTGGCATTTGCCTTACCTCTCTTCAAGCTAACTCATGCTAGAGCAGTTCTGATGTCTTCTGTGTTAACTTGTACACCTGCCATTGGCTTGGTATCAGAAGAAAACACTGCTCACTTCTACACAGTGAAAAACATTTTCAGGGAGCAGTTAGAAGCATTTCCTCAAACCTGTGAAAGGGCTGGGATTTCCAGAGTGGGCCAGGTTCTTCCATGACACAAGATCAAAAAGACTGCTCAGCGCTCAACAGCTCAGAAGATGCAAAAGTGGATGAAGTGCTTAGCCTATGGTTTTACTCATAATAATAGATACCGTTTTGGTAATCAAGTTTGTAGAATAGAGCCCTCACCTATTTTCACTTTTGTCACCTTCCCCATAATGTGTGTTGCGTTTTTCCTAACCTGGAAATGAAACTCAAGATAATTTTAGTAAGGAGGAAATATAAAAGGGGATCTTTATTTGAAGGCCTTCAGAAGCAGTTACGGGAAGCTGTCCACAAAATCCCACCCCTCCCAGGCGTGAGTAAATTTTTATAGTTTTTAGGAAATTAACATAATTGATAAAAATCCCAATTAGGAGGACAAGTGGTGATGCAATTCCCCTCCAGGTCAAGCCTCTTCTCTGGAGGCCCTCCTCAGCACTGGCTGTACGTTGTCCATGAGAATGTATCTCAAGGAGTTGTTCTCTGCCTTGGTGCCCCGGAAGAACTAAGATAGGCTAGGGGCCTTGTACAACCTGGGCTTGGAGCTCTGGGATTTGTTTTGTCTTTCTGCTCAGGGAAAGGCCATGGGAAAACACTGGGAAAACGAGTCTAATAAAATAGACTACAGAGCTCCAATACATGCGCAAAGGATACAGCAAACAGGAAAAAAGGCAACACCCAAACCAACATCATGTGTGTATAACTGCAATTATTTTGGCATATTCATAACTGAAATTTCCTGGCACCTCATTTTCCATGTGCAGCACCATTTGAGGAACGTGAGAGCAGTTTGAAGACAGTCTCCTTATCTACAGTAACTTTCTACTGCCTGTCTTGACCTGGGGAAGAGGGCACTCAGTCTTTTGGAAGAACAATTTGTAAGATGAGTCAAGGATGAAGGCAGGACTTGGAGAGGGCAATTTTATCCATAGCAAAGATGTCATGTTTTACTTACAATTGGATAGCCACTCCAAATGTTGAAGTCCCAAACAGTTCTTTCTATTCATACACGTTTTAGGTGCAGTGATTGCAAGATCATTCGGTACGTGGTGCATATTTTGCACAGCAAACACCAACACATAATTATCTCCCATAATTATTTAAAACAGTTCTCAAACAATTTCTTTTCTAAATTACATTACTGTGCAACTGGAACCATTACAAATGATCATATTGTTTAATTAGCCAGTTTATCCTAATTTTTCTACATTTCAGATTTTTAATTAACATTTCAAATCTCTTAAACTGAGTGTAATTACTAACAGCTCACATGAACTCCAAACTAAAATGAAATCTTTTAATAAACTGCTATTCCGAAATTTAATGTTTAATAATTAAGGATTTGTTTGGCTAGAATCCTTACCTATTCCAAACTAAGAATTAGTTCAACAATCAACATAAAAATGAAGTAAACTGCCCAAGCACACAGCAGTCTCTGTTTCAGAAACTAAACTAACAACATAGCAAAAAAAGTGTATGCTGCATTGTATATAAAAAAATGCATGTTCTCATTTTCAGTTTCTAAAAGAGATGGAAGGCAGAGTTTTGACTTGGATGAAGATAATGGCCACAAAGAAGGTCTGAAAAGGCTAAATTAATGGTGGGGAGCTACCATTTTGGAAGAAGGCAAGGCACTGATCTGTACAATCAGTGAAAATGCTTAGGGTACAATCCAAGGTTTGGGAGGTATAGCAAGAGACTGTTCTTGAAGAAAGATATTAGAGAAGCAAATATTTTAGATGTGATAGACATTAATTGGAAATTATGGGGAAAATCAAGTGAAAGAAAACTCTGCAAGGCTGAAAGGAAAGCAAAAGAACCTGCTATTTTAGGAAAGGAGTAAGTATAAAGGGCAATTGCCTTGAAAAGTGGAATTCAACCTACCCAGGGAATAGATTGAAAAGGTCTCCTGGGAGAGGAGTAGAAAGGATGGAAGTGTTCTGGAGACCTAAGAGATTTTTATTAAATACAAAAGCAAGGAGCTATGTTACTGCAGAGGAAGTGTACAGAGCGCAGCGATAAAACAATATGACTGCATTTAGATCCCTTCAGCGACCTCGGAATAAAAAACCCTCTACAGAAAGCTTAATTAAAGACACCTATTTATGGACAAGGACAGAGGAACAGCACCAGCATGTAGGAGTAACACTGCAAAGGTTATGACACAGTAAAAGTTATAGTTTGTATAGTATGTAAGGGACATAAGTGGCAACAAAAAAGGTTAATAGAAGGAATAGACAGTGAAACACTTTATTTCTGTAATAAGAAAAGAAAGCATACAATGGATGAAGCAGGGAAGTCTTAAGTATTCAACATCTACCTTCTTTCAGTCATTTATTCTCCCTCACCCCAAATTAATTAACCCCACTTTAACAGCTGAACAGGATTGTGAAGGAACAAACTGGGAATTACTGAGTAATAGTTATACGAGTCAGGCCAACATTTGAACTGCCCCCTACACTCCTTCAAGAAGTAGGTGAGGATGTCTCTGAACCTACTTCACCTCAAAATATTGTCAACAATGCAAATTTGTGTAAAGGCAAAAAAGATTTGCACTGAAATTCCTTCTTTAATTAGTTCAGAGCAGGAATTTCTGCCAAAGTCTCTTTTTTTTGGTAACACTCATATAGCAGAGTATTATATGAAAGCCTAAAATAGTGTCCTTAATATTTTGCCAGCAAATGAAACAGACAGCAAGAAGAAAAATACTCTCTAATTTAGATGACTGGGTCCTGGTCCTTGTCTCATCCAAAGTGAAAGCATGCCGGTACGAAAGGCAGAGGATGAGATCTAGTGCTTAGGTGTATTTCGGATTTGGAAAATTTCTGTTTGTGCCCTTGAGATAGAGAGAGGAACTGAATAAAGTTCGCCCACATCAAGGGTGAATGCCCTAATCACTAAATTAGTTACGGGATTAACAAATAGAAAACTTCCAATTTAGCCTTGGATTTTTTCCAGCCGCAATTATTTGGTGCATTCAAATGCTTTTGAGACTTGAAATCACACTGTTCAGCAAATTTGCAGTTTCGTAGTAAATATAAACATACAGCCCTAATGAATATCGCCTGAAGGTGAACAGACAAGAAAGAAAAGTTATAATTAGTTGAGCTAGGATACAATTTTCTGACAAAGTGTTCAGCTGGCAGTTGCAGCCTTCATTCCTGCCACCCCACTTCCCCTCAGCTTCTTCTAGTGGACCCTTTCTGCTTCCAGAGGAAGCCTCCAGCTTGGAAAGCACTTTTCTTCCTGCATGGCTTGGCATGGCAGAACTGCAGAGCAGCAGCAGCCACTTCACCATAATACCATTTACATTACATAAATATGGAAAATCAGAGCGTATTATTTCATAAGAGATGCTTTTAAGCTCCGTGTGTTCCTAGCACTGTTCTCACTCCCTTATCTCGCTTTTCATCCTCACATTTGTAAAAATAACACCAAGTTATTATTCAGTCTTTGTGATAGAAGGCATATGTAGAGCACTAATTGGCAACAAAGGGTGAAAACAGTGTATGAGCTAAGTCTTGAAAATACTTCTTATTCACACACCCATTACCTCACTTTTCTCAGGCTCATATCAGTCGGCAACTTTGCCCAAGCTGTTGCTCGAGGAGCAATGCAATAGCCATGCATGGCTGCTGCAATGGTAGCACCAACATCATATTCAGTGGTCACTGAGAAGGAGAGGAATGAAGCCACACTGAATCCTCAGAAAAGGTCTGGGGAAAGCAGTGCAGCTTCATCAGATTTGGACTTCACCACTCCTCCTGACTGTACACCATCAATGCATTGCAGGGGATTGCAGCCAACCATTCCAGAACTGCCAGTCTGTCCATTCTGGGTGTCTATAAAATGCGTTATAAAAGCCATCTCCACACCCTTTCCTTAAGGAGACTAAGAATTGATAGATTTTGGTGGAGTTAGGCTTCCTCCACCTTTCTCATAGTTTTGTATAAGGAAACCACTGTTGCCAAGCTATCATTTAAACTGCTAGATTTAAGCGTCAGGAATATTTTATTTTCTCCTTACGTTTTGAGTCAATAATCTTAAGTGTTTCTGCTATGTGCCAGTTATGTTTTGCTGTTTGAAAGTGAAACCTAAACTACCAAATATTTTTTACTGTAGGACAAATCCATGTTTATGGTAAGAGAAATAAGGTTCTGTGAGCAACAGTCTAAAGTTTTAAATGTTTGTTCTCATCTGGGGTAAATGTATAACCAAGATTCTCTGAAGTGCATCTTCAGTATCCTTCAGGCTCTAAGAGGCTTTCTCCCAAAAGTGGAATGTTGGCTTAGGAAAGCACAAGTTTAGCTATTTCCTTCCAGTTAGAGCATGATGGGGTGCACCATTCTACATGGTCACATTTAACACTCAGCAACCCCATTAAGACTCCTCCAAAAAGGAAAGTCTTTACATTATGGACACAGAAATGAGCAACAGGCACACAACAGAATCAAGCCAAACCTAAGGAGCAAGAGTGACAACTCACTAAATAGCTCAGCCCCATACTGAATGCATGTGCTGCATTACTTGAATTGCAGCTCAGTGTCACACAGCATGTGATAGAAAAAGGAATTCAAACAGGAAGAGTGAATATCTGCTTCTATATGGAAAAAGAAAAAAAAAATCACATAGTACTAGATATATTTAAAGAATTCCTAAAGTAATCCCAATGTAGTTCAATTGTATTTGTCCATAAGCAGCAGCACATTACAGGCAGTCTGTGATTAATACCACCTACAGAAAATGAAAGGCTTGCAGAGAGCTGTACTGGTTAATACAATAGAGACAGCAATTTGTTTTAATGAAAGTTACTCTCAGCCTTCAACTAGTTTGAGAGGCCAAAAAACCTTCTCGGGATCTGTACTGCCAAACTTGCAAGCTTCATTTTAAGTGCCTAGAAAAGCACTCCTCAAAGCAGTGAGAAAGAGGCAGGTGTCCTTGAAGGCTTCCAGAAGGAAAAGCTCTCTGTCCAACTTTCAGCCTTTTTGTCATCAGACAGGTTTACCTAACATATTTTAAAAGATTCAACTCTAATCCCAGTAGTTAATGCTGTATTATTAAACACTTCACTTTAATTATGAAATAAGTATTTGTCAATATTCCCTGCTTTCATTCTGGATGTGATTACCCTTCCAGGTCTCTGCTGCCAAAAATTAATGGCTTGATTTCAGAGGTCGGTAGATGTTAGATTACTGTAGAGTTTCCGCACAGGCAGCGACCTAACACCAATAATAGAAGAAAAATACTGGAATCATACACAGAAAAGTTGCAAGAAAAACATGATATGCTGGGGAAAAAATAGTAAATTTAAAATGTATGATTTTTCTCTCATTATATATGTATCTGCAGAATACCTTGATCAATAAGCACTTTCTAAAGCTGAGAGAAACAGAACAAGCAAGCATTCCTGGCTGGCCTCAGTTATTGTAACCAAAATAAACCAAGTTACAGAAAAATGTATTTTCATTTTCATCTGACAGAGAAAGAAAATGAGGCTCATCTGTGTGGTTCCTAAAGTTCTTCCTAACCAAAAAGCTGTGTAAGAGTTATTATTAGTTACATAAATCTTGGAAGCTTGTTGCAATCCAGACTGAAATCACTAAGGACTATAGAGCAGAAATCACCGTAAAAATTTAGCAACCAAGTGGTTTATCTAGCTGAAGCAATAATGAGCTGTCCTATACTCCTCCTGATAACTTCAGCTTCCACCTGTCTGACTTGTTCTACTCCCTTGTTCCCATCACCATGAGATTTTGTTTGACCTGTGGGATCAAATGAACAATTTTGTGGGTTGTGGTTGGTTTTTTTTTTTTTTTTTTTTTTTTTTTTTTTTTTTTTTTTTTTTTTTTTTTTTTGTGGTTTTTTTTGGGTTTTTTTTGTTGTTGTTGTTGTTGTTGTTGGGTGGTTTTTTGTTTGTTTGTTTGTTTTTTTAACAGAAAAGCCCATTCATCTTTACAGAAGCCCATTCATCTTCACCATATAAACTGGTTCCTTTTCAGAAGCCTCTGTTGCTCCACTCTCCCTTTCCAAGCATCACCAGCCCTCTTCCTCATCCTTCTCTAGTTACCTTCTGGCATCCAGCTTGTATGGGATATATAATGCCACAGGTATGATGATGTTTCAGCAGAATTCAAGACCTTTTCATGCCTCTTCTGTGACAAAGCTGTCTTCAATTGCTCCCTTTATGTGGCCCACGCTACTAGTCCCTGGGCCTGGATCATTCCAATATTTCCTTCCCCCGCACCTGCTTTTACTTTACAAGACACCTTTGGTAAATACTGAAAAGTATCCCCAGCGACATTCAACACCACTGATGCATCTACTCTTTCTTTAGCTCAACCACCCTCTACTTCCTTTCAATACCTTCATTTTAACTCCAAGAAATCTCACATCAACAGTCACTGAGACCTTTTAAATGTCCAGGATTTTCTCCTCAAAATCCCAAAGCATTTCCTGTCTCTGCTTCTCTCTCCAGATACAATATTGTTGATTTCTTTGAAAAATACCCAATGAAAACTTATTTTGGCCATTTTCTTTCTTTCAGTCCTACTTTCCATGGAGAAAAATGAGCCAACCTGGCTCTGCCACATCCCCCATCTCTCTCTCCTATAAAACCTGCACTTCCCACCTGTCTTATTAGCTGGGATTCATCTCACCTCACTATTGACACATCTACACTGTAAATGTCTATAATGCTGCCTGTTAGACTCAGATGGTATTTTTTTTGCCTTTCCATCAACAGGGAAATAATCCCCTTAGTGCACAATTCACCTTCCCCCAAACCACCTTTTAAGAGGACAAATGAGTTGTGCCCCCAAAGTCTCTGCTTTTCTGCATCACCCGAAACAGGAGCCCCAACAATGAAGTCAGACAGATGTAGCTTGTCAAAATTAAACAAGCCCCCAGCTCGCATCCACGTCTATCTCAGAGCTGCCCATGCAAGTTCAGCATGACTCAGAAGCTCATCATGCCTCCTTTCATGTTTCTTCTGATCACCACAACAGTGCAGATCTTGGTCCTGCAACTTGTACATCAGACTTAACTCTGATTTTTAAAACCTCTTTCTTTTAGTCAGGAGATCCCCAAGACCTGCACGTTTCCAACTTAAAGCAAAATTGCTCTTCAAATCTCTTCCCATGGTTCTCCATTGCCTGCAGCCTCCCAGAGCCAGGCCAATGGAACTCTGTGCAAACGCTGTTTATCACACCACCATTTAGAGCACTGACTGACACACTGCATCATGCCAGTAACTGCAACAACACTGTATTGCTCTATTCCTTCTTCTCCTGAAATAACTTATTATCTCATCCCAAATTTAAATCACTCATTACTAAGGACAGAGATAATATTTCTGTTCTGCATTTACCTATCTTGCAATGGGAGACTGCATCATGACTATGCCTTTGAGGTATTATAAATATAAGTAAGTAACAAATATACACAATAACACAATTACATTGGTTTTGCTTACAGCTATGAAATTTTTCTTGGGCATTAAGCAAAAGAAAAATAAGACCTAGCAAATGCTTCTGTGGCACTCCCTCAAAGTAGAATATTTTGTTTATTAGAAATGCCACATAACAAATAACAGAAGAGTAACAGAAAAACATTAGCAGATTTACAAAAGGACCAAAAAACAGAGATATAAGTATATCTAGTTTATTGTTAATTTGTAGGGCTCAGAATACTTCTGTACATTTACTTTCCTGTTTTCTTGATTTGCCTTTAGTTTTTTCATTTTGCTGTAGCTCACACACTTGAACTCAACAGCGCTAGAAAAATAATGCAAGTCTACAAAGCTGTTTCCACAGATTTATCCAGCTCTAGGAAAAATATTACAAGAATGTCCTACTTATTTTGATACTGTGCAACTCTAAACCTTCCCAAGTTTTCAAAAGTTAGGTTTCTGGAGCAATTCCTCCCATTTGTAAGAGGTTGTTACATTATTCTCATCTGTCAGTAAAAATCAGAAACTGCCTTTTTGGATGGCAGGCAAAAAACTATGCAAGGTGACCCCTGTAACCTGAAGTATTTTTAAGATCTCTTGAGCTATTTTACAGCTCTGCTTATAAACAATTACAAGAATAGGATTTTTATTACCCCAAAATAAAATCATTATCTTAATGTTGAAGAAGCACAAAGATATAAATGGTGCACTTTTTAATACCTAGACTATCCATTACCATATTTAACTACATAGCTACTGGGTTATATATGTACATGTACTTGCAGGCAGGGCAGGGCTCATTTGCAGATCTTTAATTTGATGACTTTTTCTTTTATTTAAATGTTGTTGATTGAAATCAGTGTCTTAATGTTGCACAGCTCTGTCTTTTGTTTACTGCAAGTGATTAAGGCAACCAGTGGCAGTAATTTTTCTCAGCACTATAAAACAAGAAAAAAATAACCCTTTCCAGTTCTTCATTTATTCATGTTGCATAAAATATAGCTGGAAATTCACTTAAATTCCAGTAGTGCAGTTCATATGCAGACAACAGCCAGCTGCTCTCAAGGGAGTGAACCTTTAACATACCTTGTCCACAACACAAGAGAATCCTGTGTTTCTCATGGCGTATAAGGTTTTTGGTGCTAAGGCATGTCCACTATGAATTGGCACTTGCCCTGTGAGCTGCTGAGTTAGCCAATGGCATAACTTTTTGGTCAAGCAGACTGCATCAGCTTAACCAAAAATTTTGGTTTGTCAATAGGAAAACTAGACAAAACATACACATTCAGAAGTAAGAATGATTCTGAACACGGGGTTTTTTAATAGTCTCTGTGTCGCATTCAGCAAGGGGAGTTTTAGTTTCTTGAGCTGTCTAATATTCTTCTCACATTTCCTCTCCCAAGTAGTTACTGCACTCCTTTAAATGACTTCTAACACTGAGAAAACTCAGAAAATATAGTGCAATTCATCCAACCTACATTTCACAAACTTAAAAAGGAATAAAAATGTTGTTAAAGTTGCATAAATGACAACTTAATCCCACATCAGGTAGAGGTAAACATAGCAAGAAGCCAAATTAAATGCAATCTCTTTTTCTGTTTTTCTTCTTGGACTGCCACACACCAAACATTTTATATGATCTATGCGGTTTCCAGGATAATAAAGCAAAAAAGATACATTTGTATAATTCTTTTTGTATTTACAGCAAGACAAATTGTCTTGTTTTGAAACACCAGGGCTGATTGGAGTTGTACAACAGGATATAAAATTGTCATTGCAGCAGTCTGTGTTTGCATATACTCAAATATCACACTGACAGTACAAGAGGAGTTCATTGTGCTTTGAAAGAATTGTATCTGTACATTGTTGTCTGAACTAAACCTCTGAAATCTTGCTTTACATTTCTAATTTTCTAATTTTACTCTGTTTCCAATGTGTACAGATTGATTCAAGATGCGAATGCAAATCTGGAAAAATACCAGAAAGCTATTTTTACCTATGTTGTGCTGGCTCTACTGAGATGTTTTGGTATTTACACAAAACATGTTTGCTGTTTGCAATTTCTCTTCTGTTTATTCTGTGAAAAACTGAAGTGATAGCCACCAATGTTTTAAATGGTGGTGCATGAAATTATCCTTCCATATTTAAGCTTATGGCCTCCATTAAAACCAGACATATTTTACAAAACATTGGGAACTAAAGACGTTTCAAACAATTTGATCATGACCTGAAAATCTTGTATCTTATAGACCTAGTAAGACCAGATGCTTGCACATGGCACAGTTTACACAGTCCACTCCCGTTCCGACCGATTCCGAGAGCGCCCAGCATCTGCACGGAGAAATCTCCGGAGCGCTCACAACTGCTGCCCTACAGCCTGAGGTCTGGGCTGCTGCATCAGTGCCCAGGACCAAGCAGCAGCCCCTTCTGCCACACTGTGCAGCTGTGGGCAGCGGCCAGGACTCGGGTGTGAGCGGGACCAGTTCACTTCACAAGCAGCACAAGGAGAGACGTGGGGGCAGATAGAAGGGTGCACAGAGCTCAGTGCTGGGAGGCCACAAAAGTGGAAGGGTAAAGTGCGAGCATGGATAAACTCCCAGCATGCACCAACCTTTAATTCATGCACCTTCTGATCCAAAGGGGGCAACTTTCAACGTGAGTGGATTCTTCTTTCGGTAATTTGTTCAATGCCTTTTTGAACCTCTATAAACTCAGCGCATCCATTCGTTGTCGCCCAAGGGGACAAAGATTCTACAGCTCAAATAAATGTTGCGTGTGGAAATATTTCTCTGACAGAATTCTGCTCATTTTTGTCATCTATCTCTAGAATTACAACTGTTGACAAGATTGCTCATCCTATCCAAAGCACTCTCTAAAATAAAAACTATCTATTTCTAAAATCTCCTCCTCCCTGAAGTGAGAGTCATGAACAGCAACTTATCATTCCTTCCCAATGCAGAGCGATATAAGTCTAACAGGAATAACCAGGAAAACTTCCCAGCTTGCTTGGTGAAGGCACAGAATGCCTTTCAACATCTGTACTCCATAAGGAATTTGAATACAAAAGATTTTGAAGGAGGGACAGTCCTCTGGTATATCAACCACTCCTTTCAATTGATATTGTCTGTACATGTGCTAAGGGTGTATCCTGTCCCATCCTCCAGGTCACTAATGAATATGTTAAACATTACCGGTCCCATTATCCAGCCTTGGGGCACACCACTGCTTACTGGTCTCTAGTTGGACTTTGGGCATCACAACTACCTTCGAGCTGTTCAGCCAGTTTCTAGTACACCTCATCATCGACTTACCTAGCAAATTAAATCCCCAATGGACAATAACATAAACATTGTCTAGTAAACTGAACCCAGGATGCTGTGGTGCAAAGTGCATCACCCTGTAAGTCAAATACTTCAGTCCAGCGTTGTTCACTTTCAGCTGCAAGGTGCCTGCCGTGAAGAAAACAGTGGGATACTCAGTGCCATAGGCATTCTCTGTGCTGTTTAGACTTTCACTGTAGATGACAGCACACTAATGATGCTAGTCTTTCCTCAGCTTTTCTCCCCTGAGATAAAAGATAAGGTCCTCAAGCGGGATGTAATATGTCCTAATATAATACTGAGGTTTTTATCAGTAGCATATAAAAATTTTGATTGCCTTAAGTAGATTATCCTATGGCCATATGGATTTTCTGGGACACAGTAGTCATTGTGATGTCTGTCAGACATCATGTACTTCGCAACTCCACTAGGAGCAACAGAGCTTATAGCAGGTCCTGAAGGAGGGTTTCATGGTTCAGCTGCTTTGCAGGAAGCATGCCCATGGTCACGGTGTCTCCCTCTGTCCCCCGGTACGCCCTGTCCAAAACCCACATGATTTTTATAGAGCCTGTCTGGGCTACAGGTCACTCCAACCTAAAATCTGAAGCGTATTCCACCTGCCTAGTCTGACTCTGACACCTGCTGCTAAGAGCTCTGCTGAACTTGCAGGATCCACACAGTGGGACAGGATCCTCAAACTGGCACATCACACTGGCCATGCATCACACATCCATCTCGTGGTGGAAAGACTACAGCACCGGCGTTTTGCAAGTAGCCAGACAAATTCAGAGGCCACATAAAAGTGGGATCTAGAAGTTTTTAATCTGTTTACTGTCTCTATGCTTTATTTTTTTTTCAGTGAAAATGGGATTTCAGTTAAAAAAAAAAATCAATAGCAGCTCTGCCTTGTTTCTGAGGGCTAAGTGACCCTTGAGCCTGGTAATCCATAAAGGGCCTGTTCCCCAGTCTTCTCTATTTCTCATTTCATACCTTCGATCCTCCTAAAATCTCCTTTCCCCAGGCACTTAAGTCAGTGATTAATTTGGATATTTCACACTTTGCAGTGTGTGAAAGTCAGGTTTACTTACAATCATAAATGAACTAGTCTATAAATAAAGTCATCACTGTACACTGATTCACAGAGCTCCTTTCAGGTTGGTTTTTTTCACATATCTTAAGATGTTGTATTATAAAATGGCAGTCTCAATTAAAACAGGATGGAGAGACATAGGGCTAACTTCACCTTGTGTAGTTATTTGCCATCAGACAAAATGAATATAAAACTGCCCCTGTTCTGTTACAATGCAAATTGAAAACTTTTGCACCCACAAGTCTCAAGTGGCACACTTTCCAGCTGCAATCTTGTAATTAATCCTTAAAAATGAACCCATCATTATACTTTGCCTTTAATAAAGTCATGTAAAATAAATAAAGTCACATAAAATGCAGATTCTTAACCAAAGCTATCCATTGCCTGGTTTCCAAATTAAACAATGCTGAGATAACTATAAATATCTCTTTTCCTCATTATTTCAATTCCAAAGGAGTTACTGAAGAACTGCAACTTCTGTTTTGTCAGGGATTATTTAGAATTTCACAGTAGGTTTCAGAAAATCCCAGAGTAGCAAAGGATCCCAAAATATTAGCAGAGGATAAAGCAGTCTGGCATTAGACTGCTGTCTGCTAATGGAGCTATAAGCCATACAGATGAGAAGTAACTGATAATTTGAGAAGAACTTGGAAAAGGATGATTTTCATCTGTCAGGTGAAATATACCGTATACTATGTAATATTGTATTATAATACAATATATAATAAAAGATATTGTCTCTCCCTGAAAATTGAAGCTCAAAGATGCATGGGAAGAAGATTCAGATATGAAATGAAGGCCCAGAGAAAAATGCACTAGGAGGAAGAAGCAAGGGAAAAAAGAATGTCCTGCTTAAAAAAAACCCAGATGGTATACTGCCATCACATACAAAATCAATTTTCTGTATTTGATCAAAAAACAGGCTTGTTTAAGTCTCTCATCGCAAACCGGAAATTAATAATTTAAGAGATGATTTCTACATTCACATAGATGGGGAGCATTTCCTTTATTTTCTTTTTGCCAAGACAGATTAAGGATGGCATGGGAGGAGGGTGTCAATACTGCTGCCTCTCTGCAGGCTCAGTTCAGGGATCACTTCAGAAACTACAAAGAGTTGGTGGCATCCTGAGTTTCCCCAGCAGAAATCAGTGGTGTGTCCTACTTGAAGGTCTCAGTGCAGGTAAAATATCCTGTATGTTCCTTCAGTAAGTGTCCTGATGTATCTCCAGGATGAAGGACTGCTTGTGCAGAAAGGCGAATGCGATGCTCGCTGCAGAAATAACGCTTAAGTTTTCCACATTTAGAAAGGGCTTATTCCATCTCTGCATTAAACCTACTAAACCACTAATTCCAGCTTGGAAGTCCATTGGAAAGTAAAGCCTTTGCCCACAGACAAAAAAGTAAAGTTATGCCCTCATTCAGGAAGGCAGATGGAAAACAAGGAAACTGCAGGGAAAAGCAAGAAAATGTAACTTTTTTTTTTTTTTTAAATCAGGAAAAAATAAAAGAAGCAAAAAAAAATATCAAAATCTCTTTTACATCAACTTTCTCCTATTAAGAAAGATTCAGGAGAACTTCAGTAAAACAAGTAAGTCCCACACACCTTCTGGAAACCCTCTGCAGTTGTAAATTACAATGGTGAAAAAAATGTGAAATGAGGTTAGTATAGATCTGGTTCCATCCTGACATCCTGGGCAGGTATTACCATAATTATTTATGACATATTCCAAGAGCACTCTAGGAAAAATTACTTAAAAATTAATTTTAATCTATCTTTAGATACAAAAGATTCACATCATAAAGAAATTATCCCAGGTTAATAACGCTCTTCTAATCTAAAACCCAAATGCATGTTCCTTTATGTCCTGTTCAGCACTCAGCATTATTTTTTGGGGGGAAGTGGGGCTAGCTTTGGTTTGTTTTGGATTTTTTCTCTTAAATACAGTCATCCAATCTAAAGCTCTCATGTAAAACCTACATGGATGTTTATAACTGTGCTGGAAATAAAACAGCTAGAGCCATTTAGCTCAGTCTAGCATGTGGAAAGATGGCTGGGGGTAAAACAGCAGTCTCGGCTCTCCTGGGGCACTGACAGACACATCAAACACTAAGGGTCAAGGAAATCTTCCCCTTTTCACATGACTTAGTGCCACTAAAATCTGCACAAAAACCTATTTGCAATCTATTAGGAAACCATAAGATGATTTCTTGCAAAATTTTTAAATATTATTTTTTAAGTGTTTCTCTGGAAAGCGCAGTAATTCATGGCAGTCCAACACAGAAGGCTGGTTATCAATTGGATTTAACATGAGCCTTTAGTGACCAAAGAGAAGTAAATCTTGACACATTTCATTTTTACACGCTGAATTGTCCAATTGTATCCTATCTACTAAAAAAAAAAAAACAAACCCCAAAAAAAACCAAAAAAACCCCACAACCAACCCAAAGTCATATCTCCAGTGATAATCATCCCTTCATGCACTTTTTGGCTTTAGATACCATGGTCACAGATACAGGCACTGGAGGAAGTGTCCTTTTATTTCAGTCCCACTCAGAGTATCATAGTGTTGTCTATTAAAATCACAACTAACTTTTAACTGGACACAGTTCAGAAGCAGAAGGTGAGCAGTAACATTTAAGCATACACTCATGCTTCTTCAGTCAAGGGGACCAGACAATCTGGGAGAATAATGCTCTGAGACCTTCCTCTCATCCAACAAAGTTCTTCATAGGAAGAAAGAAGATCTTTGTTTTAAAAGATGCTTTAGAGGCAGTCACTGCCATGCCAGTCTCAACATACAGACTGGATCTGTAACTGCTTCTAGCTCCTCAGCACACATCATGCTATAGATTGAGAAAAATGTAGGCATTCTCAAAATAAGAATGTAACCTCTTGGACTACTACATGCACTAGTCAGGAATATGCAATCACGAGAAAAATAAAAAGGATTTTAAAAGAAAGCAACTTGATTTCTGTGTTTTAAGAAACAGACAATTCATAATACAACTGTCCTTTCATCGACTGTGTACCGTGTGGATTAAGTCCTATAAAAAAATGAAAACACCAGGAAGTCACAGAAGTAATCTGTTAATTTTTTTGATTACATAAGAAAATGAGTATGATTATTTTTCACGTTGTTCCAAATAGGCACTTATTTTTCTCATTAGCAGGATGAATTAAGTTTTACATTTTGATAATGGTAGTTAATTTGTTTTCATAGGTTTTTACAGAATTTCAACATGGTCAAATACTATTTATTTGTAACTAATTATTTGGGAAGCCTCTGGTGCCAGATCCTTTCAACAAGTCTGCTTTGGGCATGCTAATGACAAGTACTGTCCTATTCTTTTAATCTCTGCAGCATCATTCTCAGAAATTTGTATTGAACACCTTAATATTTTTCCAGCAAAACAAGCTAAGGAGTACTTAAACCACTTAAATGACACACTGAGGTCAGCATGTCGGTTCTTGGTACAAACATCCCACTTTCCTCCATTTCAGGGCTCCTAGAGCCCATCAGGTTCACCAGCACTTACCATTTTCTGTTCCTTGAAGCACAAATAGCTTTCTACACAGGAGGCTCCCAACAAAGCAAAGCAAATACACAAAATCAACCAAGCAAGCAGTCCCATCATGTAAGGACCTATCTGCCGGGCTTGAAGGGAATTTGCACTCAGATTCCTTTTCTTCACATTTTGGAGTGGGAAAGCAGGAACCAGGTGCAAGGAAACAAGAAGGAAAATTGCTGCTTATATCTCTAAATGCACAGACGTTGTGGAAACATCACAGGAAAAGCTCCTATTTTTTGACACAGAACTTACCACATGAGGAAATTTCCTCAAATGCCCTTTTCTGTGGGCAAACTGAGGATCTCATCCCTTATTTCTACACATACCCTGATGTATAATTCCTTCTACTTTTCATTAAGATCCAAGCTGTGTGGCTAGTGTGAAACAAAAATGTATACTCATTACTGACCAAGCAGAGGTAGTTTGTGCTTGAGGCTAAGTGGCAGACACACCATCTCACGGTAACAAGCAGGTTTGCATCGATCACAGCTGGATTACTGGGTGGCAAGGCATATGCCTTGTGTGCTATCACTTCTACAAATCAGAGCCCTTACAGTCCCTAATTTTTTCCCTCAGATTAATTTTTTCTCTCAGACCTAAAACTTATTGGGATGGTCCTTCTTATCATACACCAAGAAAAAGATGGCGCAGGAGTGGAACACCATAGGTTTTCAGAACCCTCCCTTAATACCCACATTCTTCTTCAAATACAATGGACCTGGTCCTTGTGGGTTTTTTTTTTTTTGTTCCTTTCCAGACAAGCCGTGGCAGTGTAACAAACTGCAAGTTTTGCAAAGTGGTGAGCAGAAGCAGTTATAGAGCCTTAAAAATAATAGAATAAAATAATGATAATTAAAACCCCTCAGAATAATGTAGCTTGCAGATGCCAGCTAAGAAGGCCTGATGGGAAATCAACTCCTGCATTTTCCCAGCAAGCAGACTCACCACACACTTTAGCACCACCCTAATAAGTCTATTTCTGAAAAGTAAAAACTAAAAACAACAAAAAGCACAAGGAAGAGATCTGGAGATACAGCTTGAGAAGCTCTCAAAAGTGAGGTAATTTGTCATGGACAAGCTGAAAAAAATCTTTGGTGGTAAACTTTTAATCAACACATTTAAAAAAACCTCAAGCCTGTGTTTGGAAATATGTGTTGAGACTCACTTTCTCACAGTAAAACATACTGTAGATAAGCCATCTCATAAAATGCATTTGAATCACTCTTCTATTTCATCATTTTGTTTTCAGAAGTTGCAGTACATGAACATGTTTTGATGACCCAATATCCTGATGTTCTGGCAAGAACTTTGCTTTACTGTCTGCCTACTTAAAATCCAGGCTGTCAAGATTATGCAGCATTTCAGCTCTAAGCCTGGTGTTTCTTATTTGAATAATTTACTACATGTCCTCTTTGTGCTCCTCTTGCTTTCTCTGCGACTCGTGCGGCAGATGGCTCAACTGGCGCGACACACACTTGGTGTAGAGAAGGGAAGTGACAAGTTGGATGGGGCTTTGAGCAGTCTGGTCGAACGGAAGGTGTCCCTGTGTGTGGCAGGGTGTTGGGAACTAGATGACCTATAAGGTTCCTTCCAACCCAAGCCATTCTATGAAACCATTGTTGGAACCCTGGACATGGCCCCCCAGAGCCAAGACTCATGGCTTGAGGAGAGCCATGCCTGAATATTAAGTTGTGTGGGTTTAGATGACTTGATGTACTTTGTGGTATTTTTTCTATGTTATTTCTCAGACCCTTTCGTGCTCACATACTAGGAGAAACTAGGACTCTGGTAAAATAGAAGTAGAGAAACTGAGCTGCAAGTACACAATTTTTCCTTTTCTTCCTTTTTTTTTTTTTTTTTAACTGTTTTTATTCTTTTGAAATCCTTCTTCCACATTTTCTTCTTTGATGGAAGATTTTCAATTTTACACCCAGAAAAAGGAATTTGAAAATGACCAAATGAATCATCCTCATATGAAAGCTGACTGTTAGCAACAATATTTTCAGCAAATGCATTATATTGTATTTTGGCTAAATGCGTGTGCATTCTGTGCAAGCCACCTAAAAGAGATTTCCGTTTCTCACCTCCCATGTTTGTTGATGTGGATTTCTCTGAAACATTAAGATTTCCAAAACAACTCACAAGCAAACAAACAAGCTACACAAACGGAAAGCCGTTTGTTCAGGCTTGAACTGTACTTCCTGTGTTAACTTGTCACTTAAAAAAAAAAATATTGAAAACACTATCAAGGGTATCTACACCAGCAATGTGTTGAAATTGAAGAAGTTGGTAGAGTACAGAATTATCTAACCCCAGGACATGGGATATTTATTTTGTCCACCTCTGTGACTTTATTTCTGTGTTAACACTGTATTATAAAAACCTTTGCAGCTACACTGCCCTGCAAAATAAAATACTTCAGGGAATTGGTATCATTTTGCTCCACCGAGCATTAACATTCATTTTGCATTATGCATGCAACCCCACACTTTCCCATTTACTAGTTACAGAGTAAACTTTAACTGAAGTCAATAATATACATTAATAGCCTCCAGCTGTATGTTTACTAAGATATTCTCAAGTACTCAATGAATAGCATGAATAGCATGATCATTTCACAAACCATTTCATCTCAATGTGAGGATGTGTGTAGGTCCCAGCTATTACAGGAGCAAGTCTACAATACCAATATCTAACACAACACTGAGAGGACATTCTCTGTTTTCTAAATCTTGTCAGCTCTTGGATGCTGGAAAGCATTGTGGGACTACCAGATCATATTCTTTGAAGAATATCATCCAATGGAAGAAAAGGTGATGTTACTTTGGGGTTTTTTACCTTTATTTTCTTTGATGGAAAGGCAAGGCTCCCCTGTTAAGCAACCTTTGCCAGAGACTAATTCACTGGAAAATTGCTTCTCTAGTCCTAGCTCTTTCTCCTCTTGAATTGCATCTGATTGTCTCCAGTGGCAGGTTAATATACACACATGACAGACATGGCCAAGAATTACTTTGCCTTTTCTGATTTCAAATTACATATATTAATCATTGTTCTGATTACTATTTTCAATATTTTATTTTTCTAATATTATAACTATCCCAAATCATTATTAGAAATGTAAAATTTGTCAATGCACATTTTCTCCCAGCTTAGTTATGATTCTCTAAGGCCTTCACACGGCCAATCACTGGGATAAGAAACAGTTCCACATAAAGAACCCAACACCTGAGAGGGAAAAAAGTTCTTCCAATTGCTCTAGGAACAAATGGCCAGTTTCTTTGGATGGCCAGAGGCGGGCAGGTATCAAATAACAGAAAAGTTTTTTTCCCAAATAATAACCAAATAACTGAGAGAAGAAACTTTTTATGGTAGTAAAGTCTGTTATTTTTTCAAAAAACTTTGTCCTAGGTTACAATGTTAGATGTGCCCAAAGTATGTATTCTATGACCATCTACATGAAATGTTGAAACTAGGTTGGGCAGTGTTTCCCTTGCCCCCTCCCTCCAGACTATCTTCTGTTAATGGCCCATCAATGCCCTGCTGCATGACTCATAGATAACTCTCCCCAGGAGCTATCTCTGTTTAATGGGCAATCAAGGACCCATTGCAAGACTGATAAAATTATATCAGCCCATTGTGTGATGCTCCGCCCAGGGGGAGGAGCCAAGCATTCCCACCTGGATATAATCTGGCATCTGGGACAGCACAGGCAGCCTTACCCACTGGATTCCCAGAGGACAAGAGCTACCAGAACTTTCTGTGGGAATACTGCTTCAACAAGACCACTTCATCTGAACTGCCACCACCACGGTTTCAGGTTGTATTCTGACTCTGTCAGTGATCTTTTGTACTACTGCATGTGTTTTATTTTATTTTATCTTACTTTTTTTTCTCTCCCATTAAATTGTTTTTTCTGACTTGGAGTCTCTCGCTGGTTTTGCCTTCAAGCCAGCACAACTTACAACCGAAGTGACTGTGTGTTAAAATGCACTTCAGATGGAATAATCACTATGAATAGCATACCTCTTAAATAACAAGGAAGCATCTAAATAAGAGCAGCTTAATAGAAATCATGTTAATAAATCCACTTCAGTGACATTGAAAAAAAATTAAAAATAAAAAAGTTCTTTTAGTGCAACTGATGTGCTGTCTCTTTCAATGAAATTTTCATTTGCCAGTCATTATCATTTTGGTGGAAGACTAAATTATTTGCTGCTTGTCAGTGAGGGGCAGAGTGTAGACAAAATGTAAGAAGTTGACAAGTTAGATGATAGAAATGAATAAAATTTATGTTCCTATGAACCTAATGGCAAGTAATTATCTCTGAACTGGCAGTACAAATGTGCTTTTTCATCATGAATATCTGACATGCATTAGAAATTTCCAGAAGACATATTATTTATACAGTAAAGCAACAGAGTGGAAAACTTGTTAAATATATGGCTTCTGCACCCAGCATTTAATAGAAGAGTTTAATTGAGTGGTGAACCTTCTAGAAATTTTTAATGCCATGTTAAAAGGCAGGTGCTAAAAAAATCCCCCAAAATACCCTGTAAGTCCCTAAGACAACGTTCTAAATATTTTTTGGTTTTCTTTAACATGTAGCAGAATCCCAGATATTCATTCATATATGCATTGTATGTTCTGGTCACAACCTGCAGTATTTACAAAGCTGGCTATAAGACCATAAATGAGTGTGTGTGTGGGTGTGTTTATGTGTGTGTGCCTATGTAATACAACAGACAATAACAGTAAATATAGCACCTCCTAACAACGGTATTAAACTGTAACTCAGCAGCCAAAAAGTTGCATGTATCAGAATTATGGCGGACTGTGCTACTGTTGTTCTTTCTCCTGTGCTTACGTACACTTACACTTCCAGCACAGAAGCCTTGATTAATACTTTTTCTATTCTAATACAGGGGCTGTGCCTCATCTGGATGCACAGTGCTCTAGCCAGCATTTTGTGTATGACCCTGTACCTTGATTAGCAAACAATATTCGGATCCTGCTAGAAAGACAGAATGTTTAATTTCCTTGCAGAAGGAAACATTATTCATCCCTTAAGTACTTAAGTGGTTCACTAATAATTTATCCTCACAATATCCCTGAAAGATGAACAGTTGGTATTATCCAAACTTACAGATGAGAAAACAAAGCACAGGAAAATCAAGGTCAAACATACCCGTTAAAGGGAGATGCCTACTTTGAGCATCTAGACCAGGCCCTTGCTGAATATGCAGACACATCATGGCTACAGCTGCAAATATTCATGAGCAGCTGGAAGGAGCCACCAGAAGAAAGCACAGTGAGCTCTTCCCGAGTGAATATTTTGCCACTAAAAGTTTCATTTAGCAGTTTTGTATTAAAGAAGTTTGCATACGTAGAAGTATAATGAATTCTTAACACACCTTGTGCATTATTACTGAAAAGTTAAATGTATGCGTCTTGGAAGTTTTAAGAAGCAGATCAGGCCTACTCAATATATTTGGTTTCAAAGTACTTTTGCAGGAACTTAGTATTTTTAAGTTACGTAGGAGTACTACAAGTTCAAGCTGTACAGAAATTATCTCAAAGAACATTTTATATACAAGTGGGCAGGATTTGCTAACGGATTTTTAGAGCTGATAAATCTAAAAGTGACTAAGCAAGTATGTCTGATACTTCACAAGTGTTATTTTTGTATAATTATACATCATAAAAACCCTTGAACACCGCCTTGTAACAGAACAATGCGGAACAGGACAAACAGTCCTCCACAGAACTGACAAATCCAAGTGGATATAAAAAGCTCCATTAGGCAGATTGCCTTGTGCTCTCCAGCTACACTGTACTGAGTCCTTCCGTCCCAGGCGGAAGGAGGTAGGTGTGATTTGAGAAAACAGCACTCTCAAAGGATGACAACTACTCTCACGGGCACCATCCCAATGTTCTCTTCCCCAGAAGAAGAGCCTCTGCTCTCACAAGGGATTCTCTCTAAGTTCTTCTATCCAGGGGTCTAAGAAGAAGTTATAGCCTGCTTGGATTTTCTTCCATTTTGATGCAGCCTCCCACGACAGGTAACATTAACCTCAGGACACATAAGTGTCCTATTATTAAGGTGGCACCTCAGAGAGTACAAACAATGGAAGAGTTCAGTTAAGTGAAAATCGACTTGGCTAAAGTTTTCAGTCAACAAAGAAGAAAATTAGGTTTTTTGCAGTATTTGTCTTCACTGCCTGTCCCATTATCAAAATTTTCTAAACTCCGCTTGAGAATATTGAACTCTATAGTACAGCAGTCCTGACAACTTCAGCGTTGAAAGGGAAGCATTTCGAAAACCAGAGGAGAGGAGAAGATCCCCAAAATCAACAAACCAAACCCAAGGAAAAACAGCAAAGGCAGTATGGTTACTCTATCAAATTCTGGGGAAAAAACGGGAACAAAAAACCCCAGTAAGTTAAAGCACACATTCGTGGGCTTCTCAGGAGGACTACCAGTATGGGAAAAATGAAAAAATGCTGAAGGAACTGCCTAATGCCAGTTACTGAGTTAACTATCTGAAGTGACAGCACCTGGGTTTTCCCCCACCCCGACATAGCAAAAAAGGCCAAAGAAAGTTAATTTTCTGGAGTTATAACACTTTATTGATTTTTAAAAAATCAGTTTGAGTGTTCTAATAATAACATATTCAGTTAAAATGTAAAGATCTCATGCCTGTTAATAATTGTACGAACATGGACAAAAGGAATGTTTCAGCTGGGCATTAAAACTGAATCCTCAATCTCTGAGAAGTGAAAAGTTCCCTCAAGGTTTCTATTACTGTTTCTCAGCAGGTCTACACATGCAGTAGCAATTTGGTGCTCCCAAGCAAAAATACTGAAGGTTTAAGGTCAGTCTCTATTGTCCTAGTAGGAGAGAGAAGGTAAAGCACTGAACAGCAGCTATCTTCAGTTATCTAGGATTATACAAACCTGAAGGACTCCTTTTTATTTCAAACCCATGCTGGGCAAATTGGGTTAGCTCTTAAATCAGAAGACTCTGTTACACACCTTTTGGCAGATACATCATTACAGCTGTCACTGCAATTGTTTTCTTCTATTTTCTTTCAAACCATAGGCAACTGTACAATTTTAGAAGTTTCTTCTATTACATACAGAAACCTGTTTCTCTTCTCTCTATCTGATTTGAAGGACAATAGATAAACTCCCTTATTCAAGTGAATACATGATGCTTTCACCCTTCCTTTATCTTCAAATTTCTATTTTTCACCTTACCTCCAATTTCTAAAAGAAAATGTGCAGTCGGATCCCTTAAAATATTTCAACTCCAATCATTTTACTCCATATTTTGGGCACAGTACTTCCAACTACATCTGAACACTTGGTATTTAGTAAGACAGAGTGTGAAGATGGACAGAGACATGTCAATTTATCTGTCACCTCTTACATCCATGTGGGGATAGACACAAAGTGCTCTCTGGAAAGGCTACCCACCTACTTTTTCCTATCCCATATATCCACCTTTGGTAGGATCAGTCCTGTCCGTCATTGTTGCACCAGAATACCGATAAGGAGGGCTTGTACAGGAGGTTTTTAGACTTACCCTGTCAGTGTCCAAGTTATTACCTGACTCTCAGTGAGTCACTACCCTGTGCCCATCCATCTCATTAATTTTCATTTACTAAACCTACTTCCTGACCCCAGTGTAAGCCACATCTTCATTCTGCCTAAGGACTCACCCTGCCATTTCCCTCCGGAGCACTTTCTCTCTGGCTGATCCTTATGCATGGGAGCAAAGTGCACTCAAAGCCTTTAATTAGCATCCCCATCGTCCTTCAAATTCTTCATGAAAATACATCTTCTGTGGTCTTCTGCAAAACAAAACACCCTTGCACTAACGAGGCCACTGGTCACTCAGGACTACTCAGTAGCTACTCAGAACTACTGATTTATACATGTGGTTCTTCTCAAATCACCCTCCTAAACAAGAAACTCGCTTGTCATCAGGCTTCCTGAAGCTACTAAGCAAATGCATTTTATCTACCTGTTGAATCCCTCCATAATCCTAAAATTGAAGCTTTCTGGTTGGTTTAAACTTTATTTGTAAATACAGCCTACATGACTGTAGAAACCTCTGGCTACTGTCACATACATTATTATAAATAGCTGTTGCAGCCTCCTGCTCCTGAGTTATAAGCCTGATTTGTTTAAAGAGAAAATTACGGCATTTCTCAATTCTCTGAATAAACTCAAAGGATTATCAGAGACTGAAAACATTTTGGTAAAGGTATTAGCAAACCTAGTGCAGCCACCACCTTGACAATTTTCCTGCAGTAATTCTTTTAAAGAACTCCTTTTGGAGTTAAAATCATTTGCAGTGATCTTTCTTTTCACATGAAACCAAGAGCTAAGTACCAATTTAGCTCACTAAAGAGGTAAGGTGACTAATTTAGCACTAAAACTACCCCCAAAGTATCTTCTGCATCTCAGCTACCTAATGGTAAAGGGGCCCATCTTCCTCTGTTGACTAGAAGGGAAGTGTAAGCAACTGCACCACTAACGCAGGTACTTGCACCAAGTATGTGAAAGGAGGTAAGGTGGGTATATGCCTCGTGCTTGTGTCATCAAGCTTATACCCAAAGCTTATGTGTTTGATAAGAGGTAATTAAAATATCAGTATTAACTATTTTTGTAAATCCTTTCATTTTAGAGGCCAAGTAATAGCTTCAGACCCTACTCTATGGTCACCACTTTACCACATTTCGCAGAAAACCAGTAAGTCACAGTGCTTTTGCAAAAAAGCATAATAGGATAATTTAAGACGGAGGATACATGCTGGAGACACGTTCCGTCTCCATGTCAGCAGATGAGGAATGGAATCTGTGAGAATTCTTGTTTTTAGTGTGAAGCTGAGCTCATTAAGACATGCCTGAAAAGTCCCAGTTTCTAAGCAGAATTCTAACCTGGGCTTGTCACTTGTTTACATCAATCGAGCCCTTTGGCCTATTCCTTTCCCTGTGTATTTTATTTTATCTCACACAGGGAGTAGTCGCTGACCTCATTTGGACTACACTTTCCTCTCAATTGACTTTGAAGAAAAACCGTATCAGCATCAATAGGCAAATTTACTGGTATTCACCCAAGCATGACAAAGGTAAGAGCTCGTGCTCCCCTGCCCCGGCATTCATCAAAGCCAGAGTGACACACACACAAAAGAAAGGACACAAACCTGCCACAGCATCAGCCCAGGGCTTCTCAGTCGCAGCACATGGCAGTCACACAGGCTGCTTAGCTTAACCCCTGCAAAGCTGCTGATTTGCTGTTGGAGTCCAGGGCATTCCTTTGGTTGCCCTGGAGGGTCAGGGACCTGGGCAGGGGGGTCTGGGACCCCAGCCCAGAGCCCAGAGCTCAGAGAGACACTGGATTTGATTTCAGTCCATGGGAGAGGCTTCTTGCACTGCAGGAAGCATTGCAGGCCACAAGAGTGTAAAAATAGTAGTTTAGAATATCACAGGGTGAAAAAAACAGTGAGTTTGGGATTCTTGGCATTGAAGTGAATGGGGCAAGATGGAGAATTTAGGGCGTTGTCCCTTTCTTCTTCCTTCTTGTTCCCTCACTCCATTTCTGCAGTGACGTTGGCACAAAGTAGTTAGTGAGGATTGGGTCAGAGTAAAGATGACCTTTTTAGTAATAGTGATAGACATTGGTAATAAATAGTAAATAAAGAATACGTAGCAATTAGTATAAAAGATAAGGACAGCCCAGAGACAGGAGGAGTCACCAGATGTCCGAGCCGCGGCAAACATCTTTTGGACACTGAGAAAATTGTAAGATAAGAACTAATAAACGAAGCATGTAACCTTGAAGACTCCGTCTTTTCCTGCGTTTGGCACAGAGCTTTGCAGAGGGCCAGAACTCGAAGACCACCTGAATGCCGGGGAATTTAAGCTCCTAAAAAGGAGCCCCCGACAATTTGCCACAATGCATATTTAACAGGCGCAGTCACTGCAAGAAACAAATTTTGTCCAGCTGGGCAGCTAGGTTGGTCATGCCCACCTTTTCTCTTTAACTGGCAAAAAATTAATTTGATAAACACTATCAATATTCAAATGGTTGATTTCAGGAGGAAAAAATACAAATATTTTAGATTATTTTAGTAAAAAAACAGACTAGGAAGTAGAATATAGAAAGACTAGAAAGGAGAAAATAGAATAGAAGGAGAAAGTGCTGAGTCTGTTGGTCCAACACCAGTGTTACTATTTTGGGGATTCTTCTTATCTGATGGAGGATTTAGAGAAGCTCCCTTCTTCATCTTTTCTTTTGCACCGTCAGTGGTGATAAAGGAACGAAGTGGGGGAAAAAAGGTTACCCTGCAGTGCTTAGCACACCACTGACTTTACAGGAGAAAAAGGAAAAACTGTCACCTAAAATTGGGTGTCCTGCTCAGAAGCAAAGCCTCTGATCTGTGCCACCCTGCAGAACCAAAGAACAGACCTACTCAAATAACTCGGTGGAGCGCCGCTCATTAAAGGGAACCATCTCGGAATGGGTGGGGAAAGAACAGGCAGAAAGAACAGAAGAGTCAGAGCAGCTCAGGCAGCAACAAAAAAAAAGAAAGCCACTTCTGTGACTTGCAAAAGAAGAGATTTCTTCTCCCTGCCCTTCCCAAAATTAGTAATTATGTAGAAGGAAAAACAACAACTGGATAGGGAACCAAACAGTGATCTAATGTATGACAGGGAATCAAAAACTCAAGACAAGGCAAGGCATGAACTAAAGGATTAAACAGAAGGACTGTGCTGGATTAGGCATTTCTGTGCCTGGTGGGCTTGTTCAGCATTTGAATCTGCTGAAACAGTTTTGGTATTTTTGGAGGGGCTGTGGGATTGAGCTGGGTTACCCTTCAGCCGCTTCAGGCCCTTAACTAAGATGTGTGGCCTCAAAAGGGTTCATACCAGCATAGAACAGAGGAGTGAATGAGCAGAAACTGATTTTTTCAATTGGTAGAGCTTCCTGAAACAGTATGTACTGTGTACAGAAAAATGTTCTGTTTCTGCAGCTGACAATGGCAATTTTGGACAAGAAACAGTGAGGATGTGGGTGCTTAATGGCAAAATGTTGGTTTTGCAGACTTCAAGTTAAGCTGCCTTGTAGTATGGCAATTTTAACTTCAGCGATTTAACACTGCTGCTAACACCTTGAAATTTTACATATTACAAAACCTGCAATTTTTGTTTCCGGCCACACTTTCAGATCAATATGCATTAAGGGAGTGTTCTGTAACACTCGAGCAATGACTTTCAGACATCTCATCTGTGTGTCCCTCTGCAGCATGCCTGTAGAAGTCACACAGACCAATTCCATTCAGAGATCCTGACACAAGCCCACTTGTATTCCTGAATAGTAGTGCATGTTCCTCATGCATTAACCACCCACTACTGTGGCCTTTTATTTCTTTTTGCTTCACATGCTTGACATCCCTGGCCAGCTCTAATGATGCATGGGATGGTGAAGAAGTGAAGAGGCTGTGGGATTCCTTGGCACTGTCCTGGCAGGAGCCTTTGTAAGAAGCATTAGCTTATGCTACACCCTTCCATCCACTGCTTGCTGTCATATGGCTGTCAGTGTGTCTCACTGTATGGACTGATGCAGCGGGACTTCAAGATTATAGAACTTTGATGTGGCATTTCTGAAAATATATGAGATCTGCCACTTGGTCCTGTTGACCCCCTCACCACAGTAATTTTCAATCCTAGTTTGTGACAAAGCACCAACTAGCAAATGCTGGGAAACATCACACATTTATGGACTAAAATGTCAGGCTTAACCCTATCCAGGAGAGCACCCAGCAGAAATTCCTTGGAAAGCAATCAGCCCAGCTCCAAAAGTACATGTGGAACAGCATGGTGCTGCATCCTTGTCAGTAACCAGAGATGAGCCCTGCAGAGATCCCCTGTGGTTTCCGTTCTCTTAAATGGGACGATCATTCATTTTGTAATGACCACCTCTATCAGAATGCATGTCAGTGTTCAGATGAAGAGAACATAAAATGGTAAAAATTACGGTGAGATGAGAACATTTTTCTAGTCTGAGAGGACAGACATAGGTAGCTATTTTGTGTCATTTACATCACTCTCTTCTCGGTTTCATAGCCATGTGAAGCAAGAAGAAAGGATGAGTGTTCCAAATTCATGGATAGATCTAAAATGAAAAGCCTAAAGTAAGACTGCAGCACCAGAACTGACCATAAAAAGCAACGCCTGGGGGATGGCGTGCCCAAAGCTCTGCTGCTCCCAGTTGTGGCAGTATCCTGACTCCATTATCAGTTACAACTTGCTGACAATGCACTTGAACCCACCTTTATCACCTTATCTTTCAATAGATGGCAATCTGCTGCAACCACACCCCTGCCTGACCCACAGCTCCCATCTCCCACCAGATTTCCCAACAACTGCCTAGGGGTTTATGCCACTTGGGAAGACAGGACACTGCACAGCTTCAAGCTGCACTTCACTGCACCAAATGATAAACATGTCCATGTGTATCCCACATATTATATTTTTTCTAGATATTTCAAAACCATATTGCTTAATCCTATCCTCCGGTGATCCCCATAATTGCAAAAATCTCAAGTGTACACTCCAGCTATCTTTATCTGTCTGTCGCTGAGTTTTTTTGGGGTTACTGTTTCTATACCACCACAGAACTTGATGTGTAAGATCAGCTGCTCTCACAAGCTTCAAGAATTTTTTTATTCACTGAGGAAATTGTACCTGATGTGTGTCAGGACAAGGCCCCATCTTTGTTCCAGGTGGTAACACTTAAATTCTCTGCCTCGGGAGAAGAAAGTAAATAATCCACCATGCTCTGCTGCTCTTCAATATGCAGAAAGCTGGTTGCTTACATAACCCTCGGTACTTGAGAAGCCCTTCATTTGTCCATCTAAGTAAGCCTTTATTCTCAGACCAGTCCTCACCTATCTCCCTCCAAGCTACAACTTGCTGTTTTGCATATTAGCAGCACAAAACGACCCTGGGACACTTCCTGCACCATTTTCTGATTAGAGGAAAAGATTTTTTGTCTCTTTTGGACTTAGCAATCATCCCAGGTTGACCCAAATCGGTAGCAGCAATAGGACCAACTAAACTTATGCCTGACACAGCACTACTCAAACCAAGGGTGTAATTCTGAGCGATGCTCACTATGGCACAGTGCGGTGCTGGTCAGCAGCTGGCTTGCAAATTGACCATAGGCCTGTAAATCAAATAAAACATTTTCATTATCTTGTATTTTGCATGAAATCATTACATCTCCTATAATCACCACCTGTAAAATTACTGTAGGGACAGGGAACTTTATAACTGTCCCTGAGGCAGCCAGGCATTTTATTCTCCCTCCCTGGCATCGTTCATGTCTTACATTCCTATTAAGCAGCCAGGTCTGACACCTGTCTCTTTAACCCACTCCCACAGATAAGCACTCACATCTGCATGTAAATGATTAACACTCCCCTCTTGTGAAGCCACACATCTTTGTGCTCCAGTGAGAATAACTGCTTATACTACTGCAAATAATAAAACGTGTCATTCAATCCTTGTAATAAAAGCTTAAACTCCAACGTGAGGTGACGTGGGTGTAAGTCAACATCAGCAATTTGGACTCAAAGGCAGGTTAACACTATTCATAGGTTCAAAGATGAGTAAATTGTCTCTTATGGCTCCTATACTCTACCATCATCCTAGTATTCAGACTTCTGCCAACAATAACCTATTACACACCACTTGAACCCCACAGGGATCATTCCTCTTTGTCTACTTCATCTCCTCTTAATTTTGGCACATAAATTACACTAGCTTTGGTTGACAGGGAAAAATGCAAAGCTGATGCGTAGAACGGTGTAAATAACCCATATATAATAGCTTTTAAAAAGTTTACTTCTTCAGTCATCCTTACTTTTGGGCACATGTAACCTCATGAAGGAGTACAATATTCCAGGAGACATTTACCAGTGAACTCTCATCCAGCTGTAGTGTATCTGTACTTCCATCTTTTAACACAATGAAGGTTTCTAACATACTTTAAGGCAGGTGTTCTGCCCTCTGCCACAGATTTCCAACCCTGAATAACTGAGCTCCAGAGGTGCACGTTTCTTCTAACTGTATCCTACCATGAGATAATATAAGCAAGGGAGAAATACTGAAGAAACATAGAAATTGTTTTAAATTGGGCTGGAATTATTTCATTGGAAAACAGCTTTTCTTCGTATTTCTTCATTCTCATAGGATACTATGAATTGTTTCTAGTTTTACAAATCTGTTCACAGATCCATGATGCATGACCTTCCCTTCTTCCACTAGAATATGTTCTTAAACTGAGCTCATACTGTATTTTACGCTTCACAACTGCTGCTAGAAATGTTCTTGCTCTTTTCCCAGGATCAAGCAAGCCTTTGCTAGAGGGAATGCTTACAGGTAAAGAAACCAGATCTCCTACCTTCAAAGTGCTCCTAATTCTGGGTGCAAGAGTAGTGACATATGGTTCTTGTACCTTTGTGATGCCATTTTTTAAAGAAGAGAACTACAGTAATCAAATCAAACTGGTAAATTTACTGAAACAACAAAAGGAAAGGACATTCAGAAAGATAGGTGAGTATCCCCTTACAGAGAGGAAGTGCCATACCAAAGCCTTTCAAGTGTTATCCAACTACTACTTACACAGACCTTTTTGTGAAAACACTCTCATTGCTTGCAGTTTATCAGCCTTGCCCAACCTACCCAAAAGGTGATCTAAGGGCTCATATGCCATTTCCATGGGAGATGGGACATTAAAATAAAATATATTCCAGCTCTTTGATTCCCATTGATTTTGTGGGTAATACAATAACCAGAATGAGATAGCTGAAACCAATAAAAACTGATTTATAGCATTAAAGGCATTCTTTATAGCACTTATTTATGGTACATTACATCTGAAATCCAATTTCACAGGCTGCTGTTTGAAACTTTCTGTTCAATCATAAATACACTACATACAGCATAGCTCAGTGCCACAGAGTCAGATTACACAAATGCCTGTGTTCCCAGAAGGAACTGCACTTCTGCTGTAAATGAGTTTGACAGTAATTTTTCCCAACCAACTTCCCAACCAACTTCCACACACAAAAGTTCCAGGCAGCACTCAATAAATTTAGAATATATGGTTACTCCTTTAGCCATAATAAACAACTATTTATTAATGTATTTCAGCTATTGAAAAGGCATTAACGGAAATCACAGAAAACAAACTTGGCATATGTTGCATGATAAACTACTGAGTACATTTAAGCATTGCAGCAGGGACACTGTTTGAAAGGCACACACAAGCAGGCACGTGTTCCTCTCCCATTTATGGGGACGGGGAACGCTAGGATCTTGCTCGTCTAATTTTCGAAGAGTGAAAAAAAGGAACCTCCTCAGTGTATCTCAAAGCTGCTCACTTCAAAGGAACATACCACACTTGGGTCACTTACTATAATCACTGTCAAGAAAAGGGCAAAAAATCAGATCTGACTTTTACAGAGACACTGTCATTTGAATCTGGAGCAAGTTCTCATTTATTTGAAAAGACTTTTCCCTGAAAGTAAAATCACTGCAAACTATGTATGCCAGGCTTTACACAAATCTAAGCTGAAAGATGTTTTCCCTCTCTCTCTGATATGAAGGCAGACTTTGTCTTTGCGTGATGTTTCCTTTCTCGGTTATAAAAGATTATTTTTAAAGATGTAACTACATTGACATGTTACAAAACAGAGTACCTGTAGTGTTACTACTTTAAAAACTAATGGATAAAAAAAAAAAATCATATTGTGCCATATGACGTTTTGCTCCTCTAGAGACCCAGCTCCACAGAGAAACAGAGCAAGACAAAATTGTGTCCAAACATAATGGGAGTACTTCTCTTCTCTGGCTCCTCAGCTATAAAGCCACAGACTCCTGCAGGGGGTAGAAAAGATATCAATATTGTAGAAGCAGACAGTGGCTGGAGACCTAGTGAAAGTAACAACAACAAAAAAAGCCAACTTGGGATATGTTTTGGGGGTAGGGAGGGGAGGATGGAAAAGGAGAACCCAAGTCCCAGGTTACCAGCTGAGAGCAGACCTGACCTGACACGTGTACTTCACTCAAACTTCTACTAGAAGCAGAAGGGAGGGGAGGACACTTTCAGTGAGGAAACTTGAGACTGAAAAGCATTAATAATTTAATGTCCAGACTTTCACCTCCAGAACACCAAATCTGATCGAAGTCAGCGGTGATCCAAACTTATTAAATGGCCTGCACTTTGAAACGATCTGATAGACTTAATTGGATTCTAGTGTATATGAAATAAAGCTGGCCACTACCTTTGACATTCACAGCAAACTTTACAATGGTTGAAGGCAACAGATGAGAAACACTCCCCCAGAACTGTCTCTCCCCTCAGTGCATGCTGAACAGCTCTCAGGGGCGACACTCCCTCGCATCATAAACAAAAGGTTAAACATAAACCTGGCGTTAAAGCAATGTAAAATATATACCAATGAGAATTTGTCAGTGTGTGGTATTTTTCCAAAGAGTAATTACTGCATAACATGGATGTTTATTTAATTTTCTTTTGTTTCAGGTGGTTTTGCCGCTGAAAGAAAGGTTTGGCCACTAAACCCACATACTAAGTGAGTCTGCACAGTTGGCTGACATGAGTATGATCAACCGTTTAACATCTTGGATTCTTCTAGATCACAACCCAGATCCTACAGCTGTAGCATAGTGGAAACAAGGATAAAGAGGGGCAGAATGGATAAGAACTGCAGATTCCATTATCCAGGTCCTGGTCACACCTTGTGGAAAAACCCCATTTATATACATTTCACTAAAATTAAATAATATCATATCACCTATTATGAGTTTTCATGAAATAAAATTAACTAGGGCTTGATCACAAACTGTTTACATCCAAATCAAGATTTCACTTCAAGACAAGACGTATCTAAGTACGTGTTTCCGATTCTAATGATGTCTCCAGACCAAAACCCCTTCTATAGTCTTCTGGCATAAAATGAGTAGTACTGCTACAGAAATTATTTTTTCCATTTTTCCAGCAATCCAGTGTTTTGCCCACAATGCAGTTTAATTTGTAAAAGAATTTATGATGAGCCTGCTCAGCATATTAAATGCAGCATGCTAGCACTTTGATGACCTTTCTGATGGAAAAATGTCCCCACCCAATCCCCCACCAAAAACCTCTAACAATTCTGTGATCTATTTCAAGGACAGATTAACAGGGGCAGTAAAATTTTGCAAATCAAAGAAATCATTTCAGCTAGTCAATCAAAATTTAAAAAAGGTCACTAGAAATACTTAAGTAAATGTACGATATTAAACGTATTATTGTATACAATGTATAAAGCTTAGGAAAGTACTTAGAATACTCATATTTCTGAATTCTTCACTAAACCATTCTAACGGGAAAAGAGTGAATTTTTTATTGGATAGTTCACTGACAAGTCCCACTTTATGTAGAAGTTCAGTTAAAATGATGCAATGAATTTGAAAATTAATTAAAACAATCAATCTATATTTTACATTATAGATTGCAAACGTTCAGTTCCAGTAAAGTACACTCTTTGAAAAAGAATATAGAAGTGCCAGAGGGATACAAAATTACCGTGATAAAGGTAAAAGATATGAGAATACTACTTAAGCAGATAAATTACTAGAACTATAAATTATGTTATATTTTTATGCTTTTCCTATAAGACAAGATCAAATTCAAAGATAATACATTAAAGTCCAATTAAAGGAACTTTAAAAAAAGATTAAATACAATACATTCCCACAAGATAAAGAGCAAGCTAGGCTGCTATAAACACAAAAATACAATCCTAAACCACTATGGATTATGACAACACCTTGAAATTACCCAAATGTCTTTTTGTTATTTTCTGTTAAATGAAATGCATAGCTCCTTACGCAGGCAGAAAGTGACAAACGTAATGCCGATGCAGCTGTAATGCTTCACATTGACACATAGCTTTTCTCTAGATGCCTGAATAGAAAATTAATAGCATAACAGACACCAAAGTTAACATCTCACGAAATCTAGCTCTACCCGCTTAACCAAAGAAAAGCAACAAAGAATCACAAAATCGAGTCAGCTGCAGCAGAAACTCAAACTTCATGTCCCACCTATGGGGTAGACACATGGGTGGACAACAGGGTGCTCTTCAGCACATCCTTAGTCTTCAAAATAAGGGCAATAAAAAACCACAAGGATCTTTCCCTAATTATCCTTTGTGTTCACTGTCATCAAGCTTCAGAAAACTTACTAAAAAAAAGGCAGAAAAATAACATAAATGGAAACATAATGTCTGGATAAGACCTGTTGAGTTTTCAGATTCACTTTCCTTGAATAACAGCTACCTCTCCCATGCCCCGTCTCAGGAATGGATCATGCTCTGTTTCAAAAACAGCCAAGAGGGCAATTAGACATACAATAGGTGTACAGCCCAGGATAGATATCAAAGATATTCTGTAGGTGAAGCCAGTATCTCTCACAAGAGAAGACCAAAGATGAAGAAAAGAGGCACATTGTACATTTTTCACTGAAGGATGGCACATAAATCTCCGAGTACATTACCTAGAATCCCACCTAACCTCAGAGACGTGGGAAATCTTGTCAACACTGCAAAAGGAGGACCAGCATCTGATTCTCTGTCCCACCAGTAGCTCCATCTTCTTTTGTGTTCATCCCATCCAGCCCAGGCTGGATGAAGCAAAATGATTTCTGGGGGATTTTCAAAGCACTTGAAATGGTTCTGCTGCAATAAACAAGAACAGGGCTTTATGGCCAGGAACTGAGTAGGCATGTGAATGCCACGGCAGGCAACAGGCAGTCATGTTGGCCATAGTGGAGAGGGCCAGGTCTGCTCAGGCACTGTCAGAGAACTGCACGGCAGCGGAAGATGATCCATGTGCCTTTTTGTCCACAAGACTTTCTGAGAGCAATTCCTACAAGCAAGGTGAACCCATACCTGGTAAAACCATCTGCCTCTAGGAACGTGATGCATACCCCAGGAACATCTCCCTCTGGAAAAGATGAGTGACTGCTACAATGACTTTATCATCAAAACTAGATGCCTTAGAAACAGGACAGAAGGTGGAGAGGTAGTCCAGCATGGGAAGGGCATCAAACCCATTGGGAGGAACATTTTTATATCTCTTATGTCAGCCCGGAGCTGCACAGTCTCAGAATCTTCTGGGACTGCAAAGAGGAGAGGAGCACGGACTCTGAAATGGCCCCACAGTGCCCTCCTGCTTCATTCTCTGAGACAGCTGGAGTCTGACAAGCCACTAGCTGGCAAAAACCCAGCCCAAACCTTTTGTTATTTGGTTCCAGCTTTCAGGGAAATCTAAAACTTATCTTTTCCTCAAGTTCTAAAACACAAATAGAAGACCTTTGCCAATGTTTTCCCACTGGTATGTGGAGGAAAGCCTGAAAATCACAGTGCTAGAAGTACACGGCACTCCATCTACTCTGATAGTACTTCTATCTCCCATAAAAAGGGACAGTACTTCTACTTCCCCTTCTTGCATTAAAGTAGAAGGAAAGAAGAGAGAATGCGCCAAAAAGCAAATTTAAAACAGTATCCTAAATGCTCCAGAGCAAACTATTTTTGAGGCATATTCTGCATTTTCCTAATTTTTCCTTTTCATTAGAATCTCAGTTCAATACTGTGCAATCTACTATAATTCAGGAACTGAAAAAATGTCAGTCTCAGCAAATCAGGGTTAAGATTTAATAGAATAATGTTGAAGCACACAATAAACAACTATAATTAGTAAAGCAAACTAGACTTTGTATTTCATTTTAATTTATTTTACTTCTAAAGTCTTTATTATGTTTTATTTACTAATTCATAAGATTGAAAAATTTGTAAGGCACTTTAAATTATTGATGTGACTTCAGTTCTCCAGTGTGCTCAACATATTTCTGGCCTCATAATCTAAAGCCTAGAGGCTCTGAATTTGTTCGTGTAACTCCTATCCACCTTTAGAAAGAGAAAAGAAGGGAGACTCCCCAGATCAGTGACCATCTGCAACACAGAATCATCATAGAATCAGAGAATGGTTTGGGTTGGGAGGGACTTTAAATATCATCAGGTTCCAACCTCCCTGACACAGTCAAGGACACCTTCCACTAGAGCAGGTTGCTCAGAGCCACATCCTGACTGGCCTTGAACATTTCCAGGGAAGAGGCATCCACCTATATGAGACATGTGGAAGTTTAACCGTGAGTTTACTGTCTAAAATTAGAAATCTCTATAGTAGCTGCCAAGGGGAGCCATCCCCTACACAGCGAGTATGGGATACAGAGTATTTCCTTTAGTTTCTGGAGTACAGGTAATCACAGAGGGCCACATGCTACTATTAGAAATCTCTCATATTTGGAGAGCTTCACCACTTCTGCAAAATGTTATCCACTTTTAATGAGAGAATCTCTGTGGCAGAGTGATTTTTTTTCTTATTAACCAAGAAAATTAAACAAAATATACTTGCTTGTTAACTCTAAATCTTTCAGGGAACACGTGTCATATTGTAAAAATTATAAATTCTCACTTTTAATTGTCTTTTCCCTAATTAATAACCAAAGTGTTTCTTATGTTTTTATGACCGCTATTAATGAAGTCCATGAACTCATTGCAATTGGGAAAGTTACTGCATGCCAAAAGTGCTTCATAATTATTCTGTGTTGATGAATAATTTTTATAGCCAGGTAGAGCAAAGCCAATTCACTTAACTTTCAGTTAGAAGTATTTTTAAATGTTACTGTTTGCAGCAGCAGTACCAGATGGCAACCAACATGCCCTGCTCTTTTTTGAAAGTTCACAACATCCCTTTCACCAGTCATCCTCTCTACTGTAATCCAGTATTAGTGTTTCTGAGTTTCTTTGACTGACAAAACAAGTCGTAGCTACTCAGAGAAAACACCGCCTAACATGCACAGGCTTTCAAATATCTTTAAACTGCACAAACATTTTTTCATCTTTTAAAGCCATTTTTTATTGTTTATGTCGTCATTAATCTCATAGGGGCTTGAAAGGATTAAAAGAATAAAAATAAGTATCTCACTCCAAGCAATGACCTGCAGAAACAGCAAGAGGTATGTAATCAGTGCAAGTGGAGCCAGTACCTGAGAAACACATCTGTTGAAGCCTTCTGCAGAACAATGAAGCTCTGTGGAGCTGTCTTGCAGTTAGAGAAGTGAGATCACATTCCCTCTGTTAACTCCACACTACTCTGTAGGATTTATTTCAGTTATACTGCTTGAACTCTGACTGTAGGAGCAGCAGTGTACAACCGGTCAGGTATAAGCTCACTTTCACTGTGCCCTTCTAATGTGATGGGGTGGGTGTACAGCAACCTCTGGAATGTCCAAGGATGCTTGTATTGAAAATTCTCATCCCATGTACAAACCCTTTGCATACTGATGATTTATTGCCAAGAAGCTTCATTCAATAAGCTCTGGAGTTTCTTGACTGTAGAACTGAAGATGCAAGTAGGAGACCTTCTCTGATGATTTCCATGCAGCCACAGGCTATAAAATGTTCCTACTGAAGTTCTCGGAGTCCAAGGAGAACTCATACTTCACTCTTTTCTCTTCCTAACAGATGACCAGCAGAATAACCTGGACAGAGATGACAGAAGGCTGACAAGGTGAACAGCAAGGCATGAGAATGCCAGTTTGTTTAAACTGGACAAAATACATTTTGGAGTAAGTCATTTTCCTAAACAAACACTGAAACTGCCCATTATGAAAGGGAAATGTTCTCACACAGAGCAAGAAATCTAGGAAGAAGCATTTCAGCCCATGAATTTTTAAATATTCTTTTCTCCAAAACAGAGGGAAAGAGGAAGAGCTCGAGTTCCTGCAAAACTAAACTCAGAACGAGGAACTGAAGGCTCACAATTCCTCATTCTGAGTTCCTATTTCACAAATAGGTGCTAAAGCAGGATGATAAGACAGTTCAAACTGAATTGCATGATAGCAAACAGTCTGCCTCTAGGCAGAAGCACTGTGCAGCCTGCAATTTATGCTGTGAGGGAAGAGAACTGCAGAAGAAAAACCTCATGAAATCGAGTGATTAGTCAATAAAATGGCAAGTGAAATTCAGTGTAAACAAATGTGGCGCACATGGGGAAAACAGTAATCTGAACCATGCATGCAGCCTAGCAATGAGATCTTAATGGGCTGTTTCCATTCAGAGATAACAGGGATTTTTATGAAAACATAAGCTCTGGACCGATCAACTGCATTTACCCCAGGGTGGGTGGGTCATCCAAACCAGATGCCTTTCTTTTCTAGCAATGTGTTCAAATGTCTTTCTGCAACATATTTCTGTTGCAAACATCAGATTCTAAGGCTTGGGCTGTAATTTGCTTTGTGTTTCTGCAATATAACCATAATCACACTAGAAAGATTAAAATGCTTTATTAGGCCTATTTAGGTAAATCCTTCTATGCAGTTTATTATCTTCAATTAACATTATGGTAAATTATTCTTCAGCCATCCTCACACCTTAAAAATAACACCAGAACGCTCAACATTACTTCCCCTTTTTTTTTTTTAAAAAATGCAAACATACCCAAGACTTACCCTTCACTGAAAGGGCTTTCCCGACTACCTTGAAATGCTTATTCATTAAAAAACCACTCCCTGGAAACCTTTCACAAAACAAAGGAACACTGCTTATTTGGTTAAGCAGAGGAGTAATGCATATTTACAGAACCGTGAGACTCAAATACTGCTGTTGCAGCAAAGCACAAAATTGAGGTCCAGACTCAGAGCACACTGGCAACCACACATTGACTTCTTCTCCATTGCCCCTGTTTGGTATGAAAAGAGGAGAAAAAGAAATAAATGAAAAAATGTTTTGCACAAGCTTCGTGCTACTGAGCCTGTCAACTCTGTTAATCTCAGCAAAGAGAAGGGTCAGAGCAGCCTAGGAGCTATTCAAAGTCTTCAAATCAGGTTGGACGGGGCCTTGAGCAACCTGACCTACTGGAAGATGTCCCTGAACATGGCAGGGGGTGTTGAACTAGATGAACTTTGAAGGTCCAACCCAAATGATTCCACAATTCCATGTTCCTGTTGAAATGAAGACTTAGGCAGCAATAACCCAGGAGGTCTGCAGAGTAAGCAGAACAGAGCACACCTTCCCCACTCTCCTCCCTCACTCTCCTACACTCAGGACAAGGGATTGCCCAAAAGAAGGGGAGGGAGGACAGTGATAGGACCCCACTCCTCATTCCTCCTTTTTAACTCCATATCAGCATTAGGACCCTTGCAGAAAACAAAAACAAGTACAGGAAAACTGAAATTAATGGTTAACAGGAAAGGTGTAGCTCATGCCATTTGTCATATTATGTTTTGTCTCTTCTTCCCAAACAACTGTCCTCTCCCTGCATAGAAAGGAAACCTTTTTTATGATAAGGTAGGTTCATGCCATGAAAAATCTAATGAGTGGATGAAACAGCAATTAATAATTTGTTTAAATATTGCAGTGGGTTAATCCAGCAAATAAAAATGGAGCATCAAGCAGATGGCCCTTCATAGTTCCCATGATTTCTTAAATATTCCCTCCCAGTGCACAGTCATTCTTGTATTTAACATTAAATGCACAGCTTTCACCATGTGCAACCATTCATACAACCTCATAAATGTTACATCCTATACAGTAATTATTTTTTATACCTTTTTTTAAAGGAAAAGCTGTACAATGTCATGGCCAAGTATTCTTGGATGTCTTGAAATAATTTGAGGTAGCTGCCAATAGCAAATGATAAATCCACTGAATGCAAATATGTGCTCAACTTACTTTCTGGACGTATATTAATATTCTGGGTTCAATAAATAACACAGGAAAAGCATTTTTGGGTGTAATATTGGATTTGGGTGTAATATTTCAAGTGTTTAGTATCTTGCAGAACACGTGCCAGCAAAACAGGTATCCGAGCTCCTCTCTGCTTCATTAAAGCAATTACTGTTCATACTGAAATAGCAACTGCATATAGGCAGCTGCTGCTGCTTTGGATTTCACAAAAACATGTTCCCTGCCACTGAAAAAAAGAAAATGTAAAAATCAGTGATTGTGATTGTCTCTTAGTTGTTTGTATACGTGTCAATCCAGTCCAAAGCTGTCCATATTCCTTGCAAAACACAGACTATGCAAATATCTTAAAAAATACACTTCCTCAATTCTGTGACCCATGTAAAGTGAAAAATTTCTAAAAATAATTTTTGTTATTAAAATGCACTAAGATGCTAACTCACCAAATGCAATTAATATACCACAAATTAATTCTGCTGTGTGCAAAAAGCCAACATGAGTCTCATACACTAACTAATCTCAACTACAAGTTAAGCAGCACTTATATACATATTCTGAAATGGGGCATTGACCTCTGGATAAAAAACAGAACGTAACCATTATTAAGTTTTATACTTTTGTTCCTTTTTTTAACTGCTGTATTGGTACTAAATACCACAGTGTAATCCAATGTGCAAACAGTGCAGCACCCAGGAACAGACAGGAATGCCTAGACAGAGCCTGAAGAGCCTCCATGGAGAAGAAGCTGGGAGAAGCAAGGAGAAAATCTGAAAAAGGACTTGGGCAGAAAGAAAAGACAAAGCAGGACAGGTCAGAAGTGCTTGGTAAAAGGCAGCAGGGTCGTGGGCACCAAAGCACACTTTGTTCCAGAGCTGGAATTAACCCCAGGATTTCCAGCGTGGTAAGCCAGGTGGTATGAAGCTATTGAAAAAGTCATTCAGAGAAAGCAGCTGCTGGCTGCTAAATTAGGTTTAGCAGCAAAGCTCTGAACTGTGCATCTCAAATTTTTTAATCCTTCTGATGATCTATTTCTGTACTGAATTATTTGCTCCTTTCTTCCTAAAGGATCTTCTACAACTACTGGAAAGTGCAGGCACAAAACTGTGTTGAAACAACCTTGTGATGACTTTAAGTCAAGCAGATGTGACAGCAGGAATCTGGTTTCATCTGCCAATTTAACTTACCCCCTCCATGCACACAAACTACAATTTGGTCTTTAATTGTCCCATCAGAATAGTTCCTGGAGGTTGGATTCAAATGGTGAGATCTGACTGCAGACTGATGCCCAACAAATTCCTGAATATAATCTGGCTGTACGTGACAGTTTCTGACAGGCACAGGAGGAGGTATTTGGCTTTTTAGGCAGATATTATGCAGTGATTGAAAACCATAAATGTCAACTGAAAACATCCTTAGGAAAGGTAAAACCACCTGAGACAGGCACAGCAACTGGCCCACGTTGGTACCTGCCCAAATACACCTCTTTACCACACCAAGAAAACCTGATGCGCTGGAAAGTAAGTTGTTGCAGACATTTTGTATCAAAGGCATATAATGACAGAAAGGTGTAAAAAAAACCATTGTGGGGAGTACAAAGAGACATTGCACTGATCCTGCTATCACAATTACGTTTTTCACATGGTATGAATCCGCACGAGGAAGCCCCCAGGCTAAGTCGATTCCTGAAGCACCTGAACGTTGAGTCTGAAATAAGTAAAAAGCTCTTAGAGTGCTCATAAGATTTCTTGCATTACATGGTATTTTACAAAGCAAAGAATTTAAAAACCTAGGTCTTAGTTGCCTAATTGTGATCAACTCAAGAATAATAATTTCCCCTGTAGTTCCTCAGTGGCTCACTCCTTTAGCTCCCACCAGGCAAAATATCACTGAGGCACCAGCAGAATTCACAAATTTGTGAGGCAAACAAATCTTACTGTAGGAAAAGAAATTTTTTCTCACATGGCCAAGATTATAAAAATATACTAAAGTAATTAGGGAGAGTAGGCTGAAGAAGACTATCATAGCAGGTTATTATATTTAAGGGAATGCCATGCTATCTCGTGAAAAAGCAAGGAAGAGATTCCTTATGAAGAAATAGTAGGAGATCATTTAATTGGAGGCTGTGTCTCAGGCACAAAAATTAAGTTTGCATGCTGCTTTTGCAAGCTTATTATGGTCTTATTACAATTTCTGTATTTGCAGCAAATTTTTATTAATATTTCATGCTATACTGAAGTAAGATAGATGCATTTAAACTGAAAATAATTGCTCTTCTGCTGTATTTATTTATATTCAGCAGTTTTTATTTGTTTTTCTATTCCATATATTTAATTTGCATTTATTTTGGCTAACATAGAATATTTAAAATGGGTATTATAAAGTCAAAGATATTCTTACAGCATGAAAGAGATTTAGAGAGGAAAATGTTGTCAGTTTAAAGTTGGAGCAAGCATAATTGATAAAATGAGGAGAAATCAGAACCATCTAAAAGAATTATAATTAGAGCCCAACTCAAAGATGACAAATTTCACCATTTAGAGAGATCATGATGAAAATGGTAAATATGAGTTGTCATGCTTTAATTAAAAAGGAGTGAAAATGGCATGAAAGCATTCATTGTTAAAATGTTCTTAGCACTGTAATTATTTTTATTGATTAAAGTAATTATTTATTCATGAACAGGCTCTAAAATGTTGATACTGTAATTCACGAAATGAAGAAAGGAATATGCTATCTCATTTATTCATGAAACTCTTGTATTTCCATAAATAGATTTTTATAAATGCATGATAGCTAAAAAGAAAAAAAACCCCAAACCATAGCCCAACCTGAGACAAAGTCCTGAACACATCCAAACTTACAGAATGAAGAGCCTCATTGAAAAATCTACCCTTTGCAGTTTGCCTAGCATTAAATTACACCATTGCTCAGCTACTCACTGCATCTGAATGGCTTTTCAGCAGAACTGCCTTCAATGTATCAGCCTGGTGACAGGAATAATACTGATACATTACAAAAAAGGGCTCTCTTCCCTCAGATCTGTCCTATTCTTCCTCCTGGAGATTTTTGTGCCTGGGTGGTAGAAAAAAAAAAGTAATATATTTGTATAATATACAAAAAATTGTCCATATTTGTAAAATGTGTGGGACATTTTAGACCTACATGCACAAGCTGGTGTGGATGACAGGGACTCCCTGAAAAAACACACATGAGCATGGCAGCTCCCACCTGTGTCAGCCTTGCTGTGCATATCATGTTACTGAACAGCAAATGGCAGCTTCCCTGGAAGCACCAAGCTTGACAGAGTTCAAGAAGCATTTGGACAATGCTCTGAGGCACATAGCGTGATTCTTGGGGTATCCTGTGCAGGGCCAGGAGTTGGACTTGATGATCTTTGTGGGGCTCTTCCAACTCAAGAGATTTTGTGATTCTAATTTTATGAGTCTGTTTTTTGCATGGAGGGTCAAGAGCCATATTTCCCATCCCCTGCTGATTGTAGTTCAAAAGGCCTTCAAAGGTCCTCAAAAGGGCAAAGTTTGGGAATTCCTGGGAACTGAGTGTGGTAGGATAAGAACTCTATGAGCATCTCTCTGGCATGCTGCTGGCGATAGCCTACACACACCAGAGACAACAGCCATCCTCAGAGAACTGTTCTGGTATCTCCTAGAAGAACACTTTCCCTGTGCTAAGAATTTCAGGGTTGGCTGCTGACACCTGAGTGGGTAAAAGCAGGCACTGGGGGAAGCTCCTGCAGGTGCACAGAATTGGGAATGCAGAGTCAGGTCAGCAGCTGGGCTGACTGGGTGACATGGGGGGCTCAGCACAGGGGGAGGGGTGCTGGGATGAGGTGTTTATAATGCCCTGCAAGGCAGCCTAGGACAATGTCTGAAGCTTATTTTGCCTGGCTGCTGTACTCTGCAGACACAGTTGCAGGGCAGAGGTGTCACAGAACTGGCTTTGTGGTCTGTGTCATCTAACGTGCTCTGAAAAGAACCTTGAAAGCCAGACTCCACGTCAGCCTGGATGGGATCTGCTGTACTCAGGCAGCATGACTTCAGATGTATACCAAGGGTATTCCTCCCCTTTGCTGACAGTCTGCAATGTTTAAACTCTTTATTTTTACATTTTTTATTACTATTATTGTTTCTATTTACTGTTATTTTAACCCTCTTTCATCTTTAATGCCACCCTTGTGATTAACAGCACATTGCTTTCACTCTCCTCTCCCACCCAACCCTTCTCCAGTTTTTCACCCATTTCTCGTCTCTGAGCACTGGGGTCGGGGACACTGCTGCTCCTGCAGCCTCTGTCACCCCACCAGCCCTCCTTGATGTGCTCAGCATCCTTCCCAGCACCTCCTTCCCTCTCTACCCAGACAATCCTGATGCAGGGCAAGATCTCAAGTAAGCTCATGGACAAGCCTTTGCACCTCAAGTCTCACCAGCAAGTCCCCGTTCTGGTGGAGGAAAGCCTCAACGACAGCCCAGTGAGGAAAACAGCCTGATGCTGGTAGAGAGGTGTCCCACACTGCAGTGTAGGTCTTTGACAGCCTCTCGCACAGATACAGCCCTAGTGCCAGCTCTGTGAATTTTACCCAAACAGAAACAGCCAGAACAGGCAAGAACTCACTGCTTTTGGCAAAAAAAACACCCTAAATATATTATTCATTGAAGAAATGAGAGTCTTCTGAGACACAATATCCCTGTTGATACTGGTTACAGGGACACTGGGATGATGAGGGGTGAGGTGAATCCACAGATACCCAGTTGTCCTGTGAAGAGGCACCATCAGCCAGAGAGCTGCTGAAACAAGTGAGCGGAGTTGGGAGATCTGCATCCTGGTCCTTCTCCCGATTCTACTTCACCTCTACCTCTAGTTTGATCTTGGCTTTTTCAGACAGCCAGTATTGGCTTGTCCCAGTGCTGCTCCATGTCTCTGGGGCACCCTGTGCAAACACATTTCAGAAATGACTACTCATTGATGCTAATTAAGAGGACAGTTAAAGGATTGCACTGGGGAAATCCCAGCAGAGTACTGCCAGCAGTTGCTTTGTCAAGCCAGCAATAAATAACAGCAGCAAAAAGCCAACTCACATGTCTTTCTCCCTCAGCCATGACATGCCTATGCAACATACAATTATCCAAAGCAGCAGCACACACATGACTACTGCAATCCCTAGAATATTGTACATGTTCAGCAATTCAGGATCCAGAGCCTTGGCTTCTTCTTCAACCTCTTTTCCTGCAGGAGAAGAGAAAACAGCACACATTACTGTGCTCTGTGCTACAAATAATCTCACAAGTGGCCTCATTCCCAAAAGACCAAAATTCTGAAATTCCTGGGAAATGGGTGTGGTGGGAGGAGAGCAATCTCTCCTCCTATCTAGACATGATTAGAAGCATCTCTGTGGCACACTTGGTGGCAGTAACCTCCACACACCAGAGACAACAGTTATCCTCAGAGAGCTGCTCCTGTTTCTTCCCCAACGCTGCCTGCAGCCCTGACAAAGACTGCTGGTCCCTGCAAACCAAAACTGCCTGCACCTCCTTTCCAGCAGCCAAGGGCCCTCTCTCCTCCAGTGACTGGCAGGGTGCTCTCCCTCTCCTGGCTCAAGAGCAGTTAGCTCCTCTGCACATCCCTCACACACTCCAGAAGCATCACCAACAGTCACACTCATCTCACCACGGCTATCAGTCTGCTGGCTGAAAATCCATCACAAGCAGAAGTGCCTGCAGAGTCTCTCATGGGTTGTCGTTCTTGCCTTGAAGCTGGGCTGTGCATGAGCTGAACACAAATTCAGCACACACCTGTTCCTGACATCTGGATATTCACATCTGCACAAAGCAACTCTGGCCAGTAATTGTAAAACTGTGGCAGCAGCTGCCCCCGAGACTCATTTAGGAGCTCAGCTGGTAGCAGACAGTGCTGAACCATCTCTGCGGCTCTGCAGCCCATGCAAGGTGTAAAATCAAGTGTCCCTGCAGTGAGGCTCTGACTGATCCCTTCCTGCTGCACAGGCTACAGGAAGTTTAAAGCTTAGCTCCTGAGGTCCTAGCAGTTAACAAAGTTGTACTAACCATTTTCAGTTTCCTCCAAGTCTTTCAGGACCTTCTTTGTAACTTCAAGTGTCTGCTGGGAATCATTCCCTGTTTTAACTTTATATGAGGACATTAACAGAAATTATGAAGTTACATTTCACACTAAGAACGTGGAAAAGGAAAGCTCTCTGAAGTCAATGGAAACTCACAGATACTCACTTGTGGGATACAAGCTGGGAAGCAGCACAGAATTGACCTGAGGAGCTGGAAGAGCCCTCTCTCTGGCCACATCTACAACCAAACAGCCATGAGTTGTACCCACTACATGTTCTCTCCACTGTCATACCAGTATACAGAACGTGTATGGAGGTCATGTAATGACAGGGCACATGCCAGAGGCTGGCTAACCATCGCCAAGTGCTGGAGAACCCACTGCCAAATTTCCGGCCCCCCGCTGTCACTCCCCACCTCTCTGCTTGTTAGGCACCCCCCATTCCCCCCAAAGTGGCTGCAGCCCCCCCACACCTCCTGGTGGTGTGTTTGCCCCACGCTGCACCGTGGAGCCTTTCTGGCTCACCCAGCCTTAGCCCTGGCCTGCTGCTGCCAGCCTGGGGCTGGGTGCAGGTGTCTGCCTGCCTACCTGCTCCCTGCCCTCCTGCTGGAGCAGACTGGGTGTCCTGGGCTTGCAGGACCACCAGGAAGAGGAGGAGGCACTGGGTGAGGACCACGACCCCCCATGCTTGCAGCATGCTGCTGCTGTTGCAGCATTGCCCACAGCTGGCACAGAACAAGTCAGAGGGGCTCTGTGACCTCACGGCCCCGTGGGGCCATGCCCTCCACCAGGGCTCCCCAAGGTGCTCCCACTGTCTGTGAATTCCTGAATTTCCCGTTTCTGCATGAGCATGGAAGGAGCAGAAGTGGAGAAGGGTGGACCTATTTTGGGAGGCAGCACCGTGCATGGGAGCACAGAGACACACAGGCCTTTCTTCTCAGAAATCTGTATCAAAAGCTCTGTATAAAGACTGCATAAAAGAGCCAACTGCAAGTGCATTTCAACTATTTTTGTCAGGCAGCATTCTATCAAAAAAATAGCTTTTCCCCCCTCCTTTTGCTACAGTTTCATTACCATTAAAGACACCATTTCCTACCTCTGCTACTGTCCTTCTAAAATGAGTGTGCCACCCCTAGGCTTATTATCCCCTTCCCCCTTCAAATCTAGTTTACAGCTCTCTCAACAAAGCCATGTTAACTCCTGAGCAGAGATCCTTTTCTCCTTTCAGACACCTGCACCCCACTGCAGCCATCAGGCCTGTAAGATGACCCGTGATCAAAACCCTCAAAATTCTGTGGGTAACCCATGTCAGATTCTGCACTGCCAAGAGGGAAACCCTTGTGGGTACAGGCTGAGGGATGAGAGACTGGAGAGTGGAAACAGATTGCTCTGCTCTGTGCTGCTGTGGCCTCACCCTCAGGTCTATGTGCAGTTTAGGGCACCACAACAGCTATTGGAAAGCATCCAAAGGAGGGCTACGAAGATGGCGAAGGATCTGGAGGAGATGCAATATGGTGTGATTGAGGTGAGTAACCCTATTCAGCCTGGAGAAGAGTAGTCAGAGGGAAGAGCACACAGTGGTCTTCAGCTGCCTCATGGGGGGAAGTGGAGGAGCTGGCAGTGATCTCTTCTCTCTGGTGATCAGTGACAGGAGCCGAGGGAATGGCATGAAGCTGTGTCAGGAGAGGTTTAGGTTGGGTATTAGGAAAAGTTCCTATACCCAGAGCGTGGTTGGGCACTGGAACATTCTCCCCAGGGAAGTGGTCATGACACTAAGCCTGACAGAGTTCAAGAAGTGTTTGGACAATGCCCCTGTACTTCTTATTATTAGATTATTCTTGTGGGTTGCTTCCAAGTCAGGAGATTCTATTATTACTCTTGGTAGGGGGTTAAAAAATGTAGCTGTGGTGATATTTAAGGTCATGGGTTCTCAAATGGTGTCTGATGTGAGGAGAGTGGGTTTGTATAAAGATCCATCAGCTATGAGCCAGATGGATACCAATCCTGCAACAGGATATGACTGTAAGCAGGATGTCAAAGGGATTTTAATTATGCAACAACTTAAATCTAAGTAAGAAGAAAAAAAAGATGGGGGAGAAGCTCATTTTGGAGATGTCAAGAATACTTTGTGTGACAGATTGCTAGATTCTTTTGTTTAGGAGGCTAGACAAGGGTCATAAGTGAGAAATAGAGGGAGCACAGCAGCTACTCATTTGTTTTTAATACTCACAATTTTTCTTGCAGATTAGCTTTTCATCATACTGGAGTCCTCGAGGAAAGAGCTAGAGGGTTGTTGGGTATGGCACACCATGCTCAAATCACTCGTAATTATCTAACTCCTTCCATAACACAAGCACCCCAAACACAAACTGGAAAAAGAGAGTAAAAGCTTGGTGATTTTTGAGTTAGTCAGTGTATTTTAAGAGTTCTTCTGCCAATGCACTTCTCTGACATAAGACTGTAACTGCAAGCCACCAAACACTATGAATAGACAAGAAACAAAAAGCACCCTTCCCTGTTCATGGGCACACAGTGACTTTGCAGACTGGCACTTCGGGGCACTGGAAACAGAAATGGAAAATACCCCACTGAATGATAAATAGAATGCCTGATCACTTAAGGAAGATATCCTCACTCTGCATATTCTGGACACATTTAAGTGCTGTACCTACACCGCCGAGCTTGTAGCGGGTCAGCCACATACCACACCCTGTCAGGTCCACAGCACACAGCACACTACCCAGCCTACAACTACTAATACTGATAAAATAAGGAGTTCAAAGAATGCTAAAAGGAGTGAACTACAAGAAACAGATGGCCTCCAATGGAACATATTTGCAAAGACCACACCTGAACTCCTGCAAAGAATACTGTCAGAGATTGCCAGGAAGCCACCTGACGCCCAGTGTGACGCCATCATGCAAACAAATGGAAGACACAGTAATCCCAACATCCAACCTTTGTCATAGGTGCCTAAGGCTAACAATCTTACAACCATACAACTTTGACTTTCTCTGTAAGATTTGACATAAAAGGACACATAGAACATGAGTGAGTCCTATGATCCTCAAGTTCCGGCAACAATAGGGGAATAAGCTCTGTCATGTGAAACAGACACTAAGAAAATCCCGCAGAGCCCAGCTTTTCATTGAGGACCATCAATACAGCTGAGTAAAATCCTAGCACGTTCTCTGGAATCCTGGATGCTTTGGATCAGCATCCTCCAGAAGGCTGGACAGCAGAAAGACTTCTAAAGCTACAACTGCCAGCCCGGGGGAAGAAATTTCGCACTCAAAGTTGCTTCATGACACACAAGACGATTCAAATAATTTCCAAAACCTTCTTTAGCCCTTCTCAGTTTCTGTAGACATAATGATGAAGAATAGAGACAGACATATCTTCCCATATGCTTTTACAGGAAATTATGACACAGCCTTAGTAAATGGATATGATTAATCATTTATAGAAACAGTCTCATTTCTGACAGCACAGGAAAAGAAAAAGGCATAAGTAAAGTTAAGATTCTCATATCTTTCCCACATTGGGAAAAATAGTACTAAAATCAAGACTCGCAGAGAAGCCTGTTCCTCCTGCAAAGGAAGATGGGAAATTGGTTCTGCTAGAACTGAAGAAAGAAAGAAAATCTAGAAATAGTCAGTATTTGGGCTACAGCCAGTTTTCAAAGGCATTACTGCAAGGGAGAAGACCTGCACACCTGCATTACTGAGAGGGAGAAGACTAAGCAGACAAAAGAGAGAATGGCCAGAAGTGCTTCATACCACACATGGCTCTAGCTGTCAGAGGAGAAAATTTCACCCTTTACTGCCTGACCTGTATTGCTGCTATCTATAGTCACTTAGCTTTGCACTGGAATTTTTTGACACTTTTTTTAACTACTGGTACTATAATACCCGTCACCATATTTGTTTCTTCTGGATAAAAGTTTATCTGGGTAATTCACCCAAAGAGACACAAACTTTGAGGAAAGAAAAAGAAATCTTAAGATAAAATGCTTATGTACCACTCATTTCTCTAAAAGTGTTGGCAGCTATTTGAGATTGCATTTAGGATAAACACTTGATTGTCTACAGTTTCACGGAAGAGAAGAAAAATATTAAGCAGGTATACTTTTCTATTTTGAATTGAATTGCCCCATAAACAGAAAATACTGTTCTATTTGTTCTCTGTCCAACATGTCGTTTCTGCAGACTTTTGTTGTAGTTGAAAATATAATCTCATGTGACATTTATACTACAGATTTTAAAGACAGGTACCTGCCAGGCTTTGAATCTCTTCAATGAGAACAGGTGAATAAATCCAAAGTCTTTAAAACTGCATTGACTAACTTTTCATTGTCACACTGGAAAACATCAGTGAATAAAGTATTCTTCAAAGAGGCTGCTAGATCATTACATTTAATACATCCCAAACCATTTCCTCAATCATACATTATAATGTGCATTGCTGGAATTCAGTGATGTCCACACTAAATAGAGAGGTTTAATCATTTGTAGAAGCATTCTCACTTCTGACAGGGCAGGAGAAGAAAGGGTCATTGGTGAGGCTGGATTCTTCTCTTTTGAAAAACATCATTGGAAATGCACGTGGTTCCATAAGCCTCAGCATACATACCCTGGATAAGATATACTTAGCATTGGCATGCACTCAATAAGCTTCATAGGTTGCCAGGAACACTCAAAAGCATCCTTGCACAGATGTGGTGTGCACAGGAGAGAGCAGAACAGAGAAACGGTGTGCTCCTGCCATCGTGGTTAGGACTGGTACCAACAAAGCATTTCTTTAATTGTTATTTGGTCACTGTGTAGTAAATGGTCTTAAGCAAGGAGGATTTTATGAGTGTGAGCATCCCGTTGCTCTTCTTCCAGCTCCACTCAGAGTTACTCAAGCTATCACATGTAGGAGAGTTTACCCTTGCACAGTCCTAACTCTCTGGACAATTAATTATATTTGAGAAGTGAAGGGCACTTACTTTGAAAACTTCATTAAATCTCTCAAGAAGGAGGTGCTACTAGGACTCCAAAGTCTTTGGTATTTAGAAGCCTTGACTTCTGCATGAATCCTCTTATCAGAACAGAAATCAGACTCACAGTCTTTCAAGAACAGAAACATGAAGCAAATTGAATGATCTTACAGAATTAAACACTGCTATGAAAAGCTGTTGAAAATAAAGCAAGTAGATGCTGTAGTCACAGACCTGCAAGCATGAGATAGCAGTGAATTAGGCTTTGTATCTTAGTTTTACAATACATATAAACCCCAAACCATTTCCTTCTAAACTGCAAAAGCAGATTCCTCTATTGATAGGGACGCTAAAAAACCACCTTCTACTACAACAGAAGTAAATTTTAAATACACCAAACAATAAATGCATCAGCATTTATTTTGGCATTGAAATATGATTAAGATTCCTAATTGAAATTAAACAAGAAAAAAGAATTGCAGTCTTGCATGTCTTCACTGATAAAAACCAAGGAAACCTCAGAGCACCTCCTCACCACAAGAATATTTTCTCCTCATCTCCTTCCTTGCTTAATTACAGAAATCTTGAGGTACAAACTGTATAACCAATACAATGCAAAATAAAACTGCTCTACCATATATTATCAGAACAAGAAACCTCATCTCTTTCTAAAAGTATGAGCTATTTTTCACAGTTACGTATTATTAGGTAGGATAAGGAAGAATTCAGGGAAAAAAAAGAACATAAAAAGCCCAGAGCAGTTTAGCACTGAAACAGCAAATGAAAAAGTCTCTCTCGTTAATTCCTTATCCCAGTTTTACCAGCAAAAACCCCATACCAATTATTTTAAAGCATAAAAACTCTCATATTGTGCATCAATTCAAGTTCCACAGCATCTATTTGCAACAAAAAGAAATCTGCAAACAGTGTGGCAAAATGTATGTTTGCAAGTCTCAGCTGGCAATCACATGGCTGAAGGGAAATGCAAATTTATTTTGAGTCCTGCTCACAATCTACTGATCTTTTGATGAGAAGAGAGGCCAGGATAAACCGAAAGAAGAAATGTGAGAAAGTTTAAAAAACATTTTTTTTTTAAATCTCTGTGTCATTCAAAAGCTTGGTATTGATTTCTTTGATGGAAAACTCCAAATCAGAAAGAACAACAGACACATTTCCTTGCTTCGTGATAACAAGAGGGTTGATGTAGTCATATTTATGGATATAATGCTGAGTGCTTATATGTGTCTTTTTATACAGAGGAACATCCAGATTATTCACTCTAAATGCATTTAAAATGCATATTTCCTTTTAGAAGCCTGAAAACTATAGTGGCAAAAAACCACACAGACTTACCATAATTTAGGGTTGTTCAGTAAACCATGATCTGCTGCAAATCCTATTAAGCTCAAACACAATCTCAATAAATAGTCACTGAAGAGATTTAATTTATAGACCCCAAAGACCCTTGATTATCAGATTCTTCACAGACTTACTAGCAAGCCTACTACATTGTATTTAAATAGCAGAGATGAAATAGCAATGAAAAGGAAACAAACTATTGGTTCTTTTGTCCTAAATATTGTTGTTTTATATACAGTTTCCACTCCAATTTCTTTGGAACAGAACTGCAGGTTTTGCACTACAGTGTAAAAATCCAAACATAGCAAGACCAAGCCAAGCAAAATCTCCAGCCTCGTAGAGACCTTGTTAAATTTGCAACTAAACCCACTCTTAAAGCAGAAAGGATGAAATTCAGACTGCATCCCTTTGAGCACATCTAAGCATGTGGCCAGAGCTGCTTTCTGTTTTTTTACAGAACCCTTGCATCACTAGAGATAATTCTACATATGCCTTTGATGACTTCTGCTTACTGTACTTACCTGAGCAAATTCCAAGCACGGCTACAAATGGCAGGGAGGCCTCTGTGTATTTGGGGTTTTGTTTCTGAAATAAGACCACTAGACATTAGGTGAAGTGCTTAGAAAAAGAGATATTCTCATTGATTGATGGGTAATACACTGTACGTTCCCTGCTCAGCAGGAGCATTGCATTCCTCTCCAAAACGCTGTCTCCAACCACAAGGAAAGCCAAGGAGCAGCCAAGATCCTTTCAATGTCATCTGCACTAGTCAAAAATACTTGTCCTTCCTTCCTTGCTACTACAAAATGGAGAGAAATTACATTTATCAAAACCCAAGTAGGGTGTATATTAATAAGGAAAAAAATAAGCAAGCAAATTCAGGACCTTGAAACTTCTGAACTCCATCTGCACCCTCATTCACTTTCCAGCATGCACCCCAAGTGGAAAATGAGCGCACTGGAAACATGTTCCTAAGGACTGCAAAATACAGTTGTGAGAAAAGGAAGGAGCAGTAAAGTGAAGGAGAGAATTCTGGTTTTATATTTACAGCTTTCTAAGCCTTCTATCATATTACACTTACGGTATGTTTGCTGGTAAGTTTTCTACGCAGTTCAAGCAGAAAAACTGAAAAACTGAGAAAAAGAAATCCCACTGCATTCAACAGTGTATCAGACAGTGGCAACACCTTCATGATAGGTGCACTCCTGGTGAAAGAAAAGGCTAGCTTTGTATTAATTTTTCTGCTTGAAGACTAACAAGTGAAACAAAATAGGGAAATACCCCTCCAGCTTGCTGTACCAGGAACATTTTGTTTAGAAGAATGGACTAAACTATTCTCATTAGCTGGCTCATTCAACAATGAATAATTTTGGAAAAGAGCTTAAAAATAAAAGCACTGTACAAAATCAAGGGAATAATTTTTGTTTTCATCGGATTTTGAATGCAAATATAACTTAATGAAAGGCCTATGTTAAAAGCATGATGATCACATGATTTTGGAACCCCCCTGAGCTGTTTCTGAACCCCCTTTCTGCTAACTCTCTAAAAAGCCAAACATGACCAGATTGCTAGTCCAAGTAACTCACAAGCTGACAGTTAATAGGTAAGAATCTTCCCTTCTTTCCAGCTTTTAAACTGCCTCCTACAAAAATGACCATGATTTCTCAACATCTTAGGACAGAGAATCGTATTTTCTACTTGTAAAGACTTTTTTTTAGGAAGAAATTAAATTGAAAAACCAGTGAAGAGCTCATGAAAATGAAAGAGCCAACAAAAAGAAACAAAAAAATATTTGCAAAATATATTAGTGCTGTGGAAAAATTCCAGATTCATACTTGGGTAGGCAATAGAGCTGGTAAATTGAGTCTCAAATGCACTAAACTTGAGAAATTGTAGGCTGGTGAAGAAGAACCTCGAGACTGACGAATGCTGACTTAGCCTCACCTCTACCTTGCGCTAGAGTCTTCACTGAAGTCAACGTGCTTTGCGCAGCAGAGAGCGAGACGCACAGCAACATTTATACATTTTTATTGCCACTGCCTTCCCTAAACTAAGGTCTGACATTTTTTGAAAATCATTATGATTATCTTTTAGCAAGACATACCTAGTGGATTGAAGTCGCTTACGTGATTTCTTGAGAAAGTGTAGCAAATAAAAAAATCCTACAGTGAAATTCCATCTTTATTGAACCTCTTATTGTCAATATTGCAGAGGTTATGAAAACATACTCTGTATCCCCACAGTAACTCGAAAAATGCAATTTAATTACTTCCATCCTACATAATGAAGTTTTATCTTTACCTTTGCATCAAATCCAGATGTAACCTTCACTTTCATTTGCCGTTTTGATGGACTTACTTCATCTGGAGGTCTCTTTTGTCTTCTTAAGAAGTATCAACTAAGAGCTCTTCCCATAAAAAGTTTTTTGATTGATGAGCAGATGCTTAGTTCCTAGTGATATTTCTGAGGTTAGTCTACTCTAAATGAAACAGATTAGCTAATTTTTAGCTGCTGAAGAATCATCTTAAATAAAGGTCACAGAACATCTCACTATGCAATTAATAAAGATTCAGCTAGTAATTCCTTGATCAAATATTAGTATTTTTGATTGGTCCCAGAAGAAATATCCTTTTTTAATGCAAACCTGGCACATGAATCAGAGCCACAGCTGCTGCCTGATATAATCAGTGTACAATATTCTAATCCCATGAACTCTGACTCAGCAAGCATCTGCTTTCCAAATAAACTTTATCAAACAACATTTTTTCTTCAGAATTTTGTCAGCCAAGGTTTAAAAGGCAACAAATTTAAAACCCTTTTGCAGATGCACTTTGAAGTCAAGTACTATATTTTACCTTCTTTCCAGAAGATATTCCCTGGGAATTTAAATGGTTATGACACTGAGTTAGACTGTTTAATTAGTAAAGAGGATACTGGTAAGGTTTTTTTACTGACATTTTATTCAGGCTACGGTTAGAGGATTTCTTGGATCCACAAAGCCTGATGTGAAAACTTTAATTGTTAGTGTTTTACTATACCAGCAGTCCCTTGGGTAGTATGAATTAAGCGAATTTACAACATCTGTGTTTAAGACATTGATTACCTGTCTGCTTCTAAGCACACACAGAAGGACATAAATAGTGGAGGTCCAGAGCTACCATTCTCTCCTACTACCCTGCAATTAAAATCACAATTTTGTGATTGCAAATTTCCCATGCAGTTTATATAGACTGAGGACTTTCCTACTGCTGACAGGAAAAAAAAAAAAAAAAAAAAAAAAAAAAAATTAGCTGCAGATTCTTTCAGAAATGAACAATATTAATACCAAAACACATGGACCTTTCAGGAGAGGCAGAATGCCAGTTTCTTCTCATCTTTTTGCCTTAATGTTTTTTGAAGCGTAATAATTTACGCTTGATGCAAACAAGCAGTAAAATCATCCTACGTAGCTGAGGGTGAGCCGGAAAGAAGGAACATCACAGCAACATCATCTTGTAAAAGGAAAAGCGCAAAACTGTAGAAATGGTGACATTTCCATCCAGCCTTCCACTCAAACCAAGACTATCATCAACATTAGGTCACCTGGAGTTTTATCAAACCAAGTCTTGAAAAACCTTCAAGAATGGGGACGTTGGGTGACCTGTCCCAGTGCCACATGATCCACCTACTCAAGTTCTTTTTCTAATGTGCAGCTTATACCGCCTCATACACCATCTGCTGTTGCCACTTGTAATATTCCCCTTCACTACTTAGAAGACCCTGCCATATCTGTAAAGGCTTTTCAAGGCATTTCTTCACTACTGGAAAAGCCCGGTTCCTTCAACATCACTGACACAGGGTGCAAATTCTAGCTCCTGCTCATTGCAGTAGCCCTCCTTCAACAGCTGCCCAGTTTCTCAACATCCTTACACCAATGTCTTATGTGCAGCTTCACAGAGTGACATAGAGACAAATAAAAGCTCCTCTCAATCTGTTGATCTCATTCCTTTGTATAGAGTATAGCAGTGAAGAACTGCTGAGGAGAGATGGTGTAAGGATGTAATTAATAAAAAGGAGCCGTAGCACAGCACACACATTCGCACACCACTGACAGGTGCAGGTGCACAGGTAAAACAAAGCACAGAATACAGGATGCATGCTCCATTGCTTCTTCTCCCAAAATTGAGGCAGGCCTAGTTTCCAAACAATATTGCTCGACCATGAGGAATATACTTTCTCTTCACTTCCTTTATGTGTTGGCTTTTATTGCTAAGGGTTTGCTATGCTATCTTTGCCAGTTATAACAGGACTTAGTATGTAGGACTTAGATGGCTGCCTATTTCAGGGTGGATTAATTCCGCCCTGAAAACATCTCTCTCACTCAAGTGAAAGTGGGGAGAATCTAGAGCTCAGATTCACTGTGCCAGAGCTCTACAGTGTAGGTGTCTACAAATGAATGAGTCATTTGGGGTGGATACATACAGCCAAACACTTTCACAATCTTTTTTTTTTTTTTTTAAACCAATACAAGAATCCTTTTCAAAACAATGTTACATTATACCGTCCAAGTTATTGACAGGTTTGAAGATAAACTACTACAAAATTAAACAGCTTGAAGACAAATTAGTCTTATAATTGGTTAACTATTGCTCTTTACCCAACATATATTAAGAACATTCCATATGCATTCAATCATTATGGATTCATTAAAGACAATTGCCACACTGATATAATCTAAAGTCATTTTCTAAAATGAAACAAACATAAACAAACCTACATTGTAAGATTCCATCTTTCTCCAAGTGTTACACAGTTAAAATAAACTCTCTGTATTTAAAACTAAATGTTAGAATTAGCATAAGCAACTATAATTGAGGTAACAGCGTAAGAAATATTATTTCCTGTTACTTCCAATAATTGCTAATAAGTTCAGAGTACTACTGTCCTAGTTGAATACAAAGATATGATTAACTAGTACAAAAATAAAATAGCTAATTTCAGTGAAGGAAAGCTTTACAGAAGTCTGTTTTAGTGCCATGGGAATGAGAAATCTCACAGTCCTAGGATGGACTTTTTTAGCTTGCTTAAGTATTACATTCTCGTTTTCCAAAAGCTACTTGCACAGCCCTTATCAGCTCCCAGTTATATGCCATACTAGTTTTACTGATTCTTGACTTTTCAGGGTTTAACCCCAGCCAGCAACTAATTAAGTACCATGCAGCTGCTGACTCACCCATCTCATCCTCCATGCCAGTGGATTGAGATAAGACCAGTTTAATAATTGAAATAAAATTGTTATCATAGTTGATCACATGCATTAGAACTTCATGACACTGATCTTGCCAATCAATTCCTAAAAACTGGATCTCCCCTTCAGTGTCTTGACCTTGCTTTGCTTTAGGGCAAAACTGGCTTTCTGAAGGATTTGGGCTTTATTCTCCTCAAATTTTCCCCTTCTGTTACCGTGCATGATGATGCCATCACTGTACTGCAGGTTTTCCCCAGCTGCACCCTGTTCCCGTGCAGACTGGATCAGTCCATGGCAGGTGGCAGGGCTGTGTGCCCACCCCGGGAATGTCGATTCCTCATGTACTGGACACCCCCACAAGTGAAAGTGGCACTCTGCCACCAAAGGGATTGAGAAAAATCCATTAGTGATACCAGCTGAGCTTTACCACTTGGCTGCCTTTGCCTTAAGCTCCTATTGAAGGGAGTAGGACATACCCACTTCAAATTGCTGGAATTAAATACTTGCGCCTATTATACCATGCACTCTGCCACTCCTGACTATCCAGTCTCAGGACATATCTCTGGATAGCATTCCTAAATAGTTGTTTAAACCTAAATAAGACCTGAAACACATTCAGAATATATAGCAGTAGGAACATGCTGGTTTGAACATCTCAAGGATATTCATAATTCTGAAGAATCGTTATTATCCTAGAGAAGAAGGGAAAGGGAAGTGTCTCTGCTATGATTTGTATCTCAGAGGTAAAAAGGTAAAAGGTAAAAGAAACTTCTTTATGGCTTCCTGGAGTATGGATATGACTGCAATGCTGAGTACAAATACCGGATTAGTTTGAGGACCAGCAATTCTATCACATCATAAACCAGTGCTTGTTACGAATGACAACATGACAGCCTCAGTCCAGTTCCCAGAGGTACTGAACAACACAACAGGGAACATGTACTGCAAGTAAGAGATTACATAATGCAACTTTAAGAACAGCCACATCAACTTTGAGAGCAAAGAAATCATTGTCACCACTGACTATTAAGTATAATGAATGCTTGTAACAACTTTATTCTAACACATTCTGGGCAGATTTGTCCTAAACTGAATCTACCAAGCCCCACATTGGGCATCAAAAGGACTGTCTTGGTTTAACCCAGCTGGCAACTAAATATCACAGAGACACTCACTCATAGTCTACACTACCCCCATGGGGTGGGAAGGAAAATCAGAAAAACAGGTAAATGTGTGGGTTGAGATAAGAATAGTTTAATAATTAAAATAAAATCAAATATAATTATAATAGAATGAAAAGAGAGATTTATAAAAAGAGAGAGTAGTAAAACCCAAGCAGAACAAGCACTGCAGTGTCCCACCACCCACTGATGGGTGCCCATTCCATCCCCAAGCAACCAGTCACTCCCAGCCAACTCTCCCAGTTTTTATACCAAACATGACATTCCACGGTATGGAGTGACCCTTTGGCCAGCTCAGGTCAGCTCCTCCTGGCCATGCTCCCTCCCAGCTTCTTGTGCTGCCAGAGCATGGGAAACTGAAAAGTCCTTGACTCAGGATAAGCGCTACTTAGCTACAACTAAAACTTCAGCGTGTTATAGCATTATTTTCACTCTAAATTCAAGCCACAGCACTGCAGCAACTACTAGGAAGAAATTTAACTCTATTTCAGCCAAAGGCAGGAAAGTCTACATTATTACCTTTAATCTGCTACACACTCAAAAGCTCCTGCACTTCTATAATTATTAATAACAAGTTATTAGCTCTAGTTTCAGGCCTCATTTAATGATACTCAACTAGAAGGTCACACTCCAGGTCCTGCCATCATTCTCACTGAGGATTTAAATTTCCTGCAGGTCCTACAGGCAGAGATACAAGTACTGTAGAAACCCATATGACCTCATGCTCTTGGAATGGTAACACAAAACAAAACATCATCACAGGGTTCCCAAAACATTGCCCTCACAGGGGAATGGAAGGAGCAGGTGGAGAGAGAGCCTTGAAAACCCCTAGCCTCCCTTCAGCCGAAGAGGTATGAAATGGCAGGCAGTGTGGGAGCCAATGTGACTGCCCTGGAGATGCATGCTCCAGCACATAGCCCCAGAATACCAGAGAAGATGCAGATATGGCAGGGTAAAGGAAGTGTCCAAGGAGTAAGTGGCCTGCAAAAGAGAGGGGAAGCAAGAGTTCTCTGGCCATCAAAAGAACAAGCGGAACAGGTAGAAAGGGAAGATGAATATCAACACTGGATACTCATGAATAACATGAAAATAATAAAGACTAACTGTATGCTGACACCACACAGCAGGGGTGGGTATCTGGGAAGTGAGAGACTGTAGAAAACAACAGAAAAATCCAGGAAAGAAAGTAACACTGAAGTCACAACATTTTATTTATTTCAGATTTATGTGTTTTGATATTCATTTGTGGAAGGCAAGATTCCTTTTGAAGCATCAATCATTTCTGCAAGGTGTGAGACGTAGCTTTTCATCTAGACTCCCTTTTCCCATTTCCTTTCTCCTCACCTTTTTAAAGACCAACAGACCACTTCACTAAGCTATCTATTGCTAGCACTGCACAGCAAGGCAGCAATTCAGGGTGTACAGGCATACCCTGCACACTCTTCCTCAATAGCCAAGCAGAGAGAGGAAGTGGAGAAAACCTTTCTTCTGAGGAACTGAGCATAGCAAGAAAGACCTACCTTACAGAGACTGCAGTGTCTGCAGAGAGAAGGTCACAGCTCAGGCTGGGGATGCTGCAGCTTCACACAGAGACTGCCCAGAGCCAGAAGCCAACATCCAGACCTCAGAAAGTCTGATGGAAGGAAAATTCTTCAGCATCAGAGGAGTCAGTGCAGCATTCACTGCTGTTTAGAGCCCTTAAACTGCCTAGAAGCAAACACCTTTTGAACAGACACAGTGGTTTGAAATCTACAAAAATGCTATACACTTCCTTTTCATTCCATCCTATCTATATACTCTGGGGTTTTTTTGGATTTAAGAAGTTACTTATTCTAGCTTTAACTCAGATAAAATCAGCCTTGAGTTCAAAAGCTTTTTGTCTTCTTCAGAGAGCTTATTATAGGATAAAGATCTATGTACATTTACCTCAAAGGTCTGACTCAAAGATTTGTTCACAGAACAAATGAGGAAAGCAGGAGTAAGCCTTCATCTGGAGAAGACCTTGTTTTGCTATGAACAGGTTCACATTTAGGATCTCCCAGAAATTAACTCTGCTATTCTTGACCTTGCCAGAGCAAGCTACTGCAAAAGCATGCACAAGGACATGTCAACATTCTTGGAGGACAAAGATGGAAATTAACCTCACTTCAGTCTAGAATTTCATGGGAGACTGCCTGAGCTTAAGACAGAGCAGTACAGAAAAGAGTGGAATTGTCCCGTGCAATTTATTCCCATCCCATGGCTTCCATTCCCAGGAAATGCTTGTTACCAGCAGCTGTGTAGGAAAATAGGGCTCAAGCCTGACTTAATGGACTGCCCTTGAAAAGAGCAGATACTGGCTGTGTGAGGCAAGAAATGGCAGCAGCTGGAACAGGAAGAGGTCTTCCCTGTGATTTGGGTATTCCAGGTTACTGACGAGATGTTGCTTCACAGAGCCTACTCAAGTGACCTAATGCAGAGGGATCCCATATGGAAGAGTTCACAGAAATGTCTGCGACTTTCTGTGTTCAGCAAAACAAAAAAAAAAGTCAGGTGTAGATGGTGCCTGATATGCTGTAACTGAGGAGAAACTCTAGGCAGGGACTTCAGTGGGAAGTACAGAGACAGCTTTTAAGGCAGAGGTAGAACACCATGCACAGTACCAGACTCATCACACACTGGTTTACTGGAAATACAGTGAAGCCCAGTACCTTTTCCTCAAATTAAATCACTTATGAGGAAAAGATGAGTTTGAAGCTGATTTTTACTGAATTAACCTGCCAACACATGGCATATGTCATGTAACTTGATTCTCTTTCCTCTGTAATTCCCTAAAGACACTCCAAGACAAGTGAGAATGACTTTGAAATGAGGCCTCTACGGTCAGGAATCACTTGCATGACAGAAAACAACCAGAGCCCAAGCTTCTGAAGCACAAGGGTCTGTAATTACTTAAACAAAAATTGAAGAGAGGTGGTTTTGTTCTTTCGAGACAGGTGATAACACAGGTCATGCTACACTTAGGTCACTGCTTATATTAAAATCTTGGTCCTCTACTCCACAACAGATGTTTGCTTTCATTAAAGTTTTCCATCTTTTTCCCATGCTGACAACAAAAAGAGCTTAAACTGACAGAGAAAGCGGTATCTTGCTTTCTTAAAAACACAGGCTTCCGTGAGCAATCAGGCAGTTATTTCCAATCCCAGATCTCTATCCCCCAAGGTTTCCCCAGCATCCTTTCTTCCAGAACTGTGTGCTCTAAACTGTATTTGCTACAATTATGAGATTGTCGCTGGAGCAAATCGGGATGCCTTGGTCTTTAAAACGCATTTAGCCAAGTGATAATAGGCAAGCATTGGCTTGTAAATGTTTACTGCTGTTCCGCGCATTACTCCTCCCTTGTTAAACTGCTGCAGAAAGATTACACACAATTTAAAACTTGATGGATGTATACATACCAGAGCAAGAGGCATACAAAATTGTTACATTACTGCTAAAATGATTGAGACCATGTGAATACAGAAAGCTCCATAAAATCCTGGAAAATCCTTTGATTCAGCAGAATGGAGTAATATCCAAACAAGGTCCCAACATCATGTTGTTCAACTGGACACAAGTTTCTATACTCAAGAAAAAGACTACAGGAAAGACCAATATTTTCCCTTTGTTCAGAACACCAACTAAGCCTATTCCTCTCTTTTCTGCAGTACATATAAAGCAGTTATCAAATCTAAAATACTAGTTTTTTCCTCAGCTATATTAATATATCTGTCATGAAACTTTAGCTTTATGAATTTAATAGTTTGGGGACACTGCAATGTAAAAATATCTGGAAATTTTGCAATAGAAATATAAGAAAATGTTATTTGTTGTTTTAAAACAAGCCAGAATAAAATTATTTATCAATACAATTCTGCTGCATTCTGTTTATTTCATTCTATTATTCAAAAATCTGAAGCAGCACTATTACTTTTTTGCTAGACTGGATGGCTACAATCAAAATGAATTTTCTGCCTCAACTCACCCTTTTATTCCAGACAACTCTAATTAGGCTGTTCTCAGGAATGGAAATGAATAAAGTATAAAAACTAAAATATATTTTCTGTCACATAAAAAACCCCATACATTCCCTGGTCTCAATTGAAAACAATATGCAGCAACCCCAAGCACATGGGTCCATTGCCATTCCATAAAGATTGGAGGCACTATTGCTAAGATGGAGGTTCACAGACCACATTAAAAAGTTGCTTCAGAGTCCAAGAGCAGCCTTGTTCTGAAAATCCCGCAAAAATACTCTGCTGGCATGAAGTAAGATAATATATACACTGAAGAGTTTCTCCTCACCGGTCTTTCCCATAGCAGCAGCCTAGCACTCAATTCAGGCACATGCAGGTAGACAAACAAATGAATTGTCACACTGGGCAAGATCAGGAGGAACACAAACTGGGTCAGCTGCATGTGGAAGCTATGGCTAGGGAAGGAAAGTCATACTGTGCTTGGCTACCCCAGTCCACATTTCACCCATTATTTATGATCAGACACCAACACAGCTAAACCTCATCACAGCTAATTTAGGTGTCCATTCAGGTCTCAATATTTTGAGGTTTTGTCACCCTGAGTGTACCTTCAAGTTTAAAGATCGACACAGAAGACAGTGGATCAACAAGACCTGCTGCCCAGTGGATGCTTATCAATCCACTCAGATAACAGAAAGGCCAGTGACAATTAATTACAAATTGCACCGGCTATTGACATGAGGAACTCTGGTCTGAAAAGGACGATCTGATAGCTAGCATAGGAGTATCTATCATGCAGACCAGCAAATCAGACAGCAGAAAAGTCATAAATCTTGAACACCACCCAACCTTTGGGAAGAAACACCTTTTGGGTTGAAAGGTAAGCTATACTTAAACAGCTTCATATTTTTTAAGAAAAACAAAAATAAACCAGTTTGACAGAGACAAAACTGTTGTGCCCTTAGGGATTGATTAGTTCTTGTATATATTCAGCTGCCACTCTACACAAGTGTCCCTGATACAGATGTCCAACTGCAGAGCACACAAAATTGACTGTACATCTGGTGGGCAACTACCTGCCAGAGTAAGGAACAAGTCCTGGCGTGTGGGTCTTTAAATACACAATTTGCTAGTGCAGCATTCATTTGTGCAGCATTTGCTCAGCACCAGTTCAAACCACAGAACCAGCACCACTCAATCACTCCTTACAGCGGCAGCTGTGCGACACATCTGCACTGGCAGCGCTGGCAGTGCATCTGTGTTGTGGCTTCTATCAGAGAGGCAGTGCTTGTTTGCTGCTCAGATTCTGCTTATTGCTCCACATTCCCAGGCAACACTACTCACCCCTTGCACCCTCTACAGCCAAGAGAGAACAGCTCCACAAGGTGACTTACCTTAAGCAAAGAGGCAAAATAGCACATTCAGGGATTTGATTCAAAATCTTGATACACTAATAGCAACACTATATAGGAAAGCAATTTTAAAATTTTATTGTAAGTACAAAATCCTCACAAACAGCTGAATATGCTGAGGAAACATACAATCACAAGAAGCATTATTATTTGAACTCAAATACTCTACCAGCAGGGTATTTTTGAGCAGTGCTGTAAATGAAAAATAATTTTCAGAAGATCTATTAGCTCTTTTCCCTTGATGATATTAATTTTGAGGACATTAGAAGAGACAGTACAAGACCTGAGACAATCTTAAAGAATCATAGCTCAATTAGTAGGAATTAGAAAAATTGTGCTGTTATCTTCAAGTCTGAAAGAAAAAGGCTTTGGGCTCAGTTATGGAGGCATTAACACATCAAATTAAAATTAGACGTGAATAATAGGAATAGACAGTGGTGTTACAAAACAAATGCCTCGACATTCTAAATGGAAGTAGAAGGGGGGGGGGGAAGGTCCCCCCAAAAGAAGTATGAGCTTTTAAAATGGAGTTGTTTCAGTGTCTATGACAAATTAAAGGAACTCAAAACTTTCCAAAGTAACATTTGCAGGACTAATATTTACAAGTTTTTTAAGCACTTTATGTACGTCTGGACACTTCAAATGTTCTCTGCCACACCTGAGGCATGAACAAAGCAACTGGTTGCATCTTTCCATGTATTCTGTATTGTTTTACTCCTTAAGTTATCTTGAGATTTCTTTTAATGAAATTTGCTGTCCAGATATCCATGAGGGTAGAAAGAGATGCATCAATATGAAATTTCAGAGAAAAACACAGAATGAACTACAGTATGTAACTGAGCTGTTCACTAAAATGCAGGTAAAAGCAGGCAGCCAGGCAGATCTGGGATTTCCAAGAATAACAAACAGAAAGCAGTTGCCTAATCTGCAAAGGCAATATCCAAAGGCCTATCCCACATCAGGAAGAGTGACTCAAAGCCAAATGGAGTAACACCTTGCTTCTAGATAAAAAGCTATTGGGATTTCTTTAATAGAGAACACTTAAGTAATCATGTTTGATGGGTAAGACTGCGTCATTTATCAAAAATCTATGCTAAAATTTAATTTTCCATGTGAGTCAAAGACAGCAGTGGCAGCACTGCTTGTTGTTGCTGATCTGTGGCTGCTGATGCCTTCTGAAGTGGAAATGATGGATGCCACATGTTCTAGCTGTGATTAAATTTGCTTTGACAAAGCAGCATGGAAATCTGATTTTCAATAGACTCTTGCATTTCACCCAGTGCTGAGTAAACAGATACACAAAGTAATGCTATATGGTTGTCAAGCTGATGGCTAATTCATTCTGCCAGTCCAATCAATCTACCCATTAAAATATTACCTGTCAATATCAAGTAGGTTCAGCTTGGAAATTGCACGGAAACAGGAAGCTGTTTAGAAGTAAACAATGCCAAAGCCAAATGTGTCATAAAGCTCCTTCTCCAGGTCCTCCCAACAGCTTCAGACAGCCCCAGTAAAAGCTCAGCAGAAGCTTCTTGCTTCAGCACGCTCAACGCTTCTCCAACTTCGCACCACGCCACAGGACAAAGGTACAATGTATCAAAACCCACTCTTGCTCTGTTGCCGCTTGGCGCGAAGGAAGCAGAAAATCACATTAAGAATACAGCTGATCTAAATACTATCGTCCCAATACTAGAAAAACCTGCACCTAAACTGCCTTCAGTGGGAGACATCCTGCATACCTTGATTGATAGGGGATAGGAGTTGGCAAAACACGGTGGTGAGATTTTCCACTGCACTGAGTGCAGGCACCCTCACGTAACCTTTTCGTTTTACCCTTCATTTAGAGGAAATTAGGATATTACCCAGTAATCTTTATCGGCAGCAGTTCTGTGGACATTCCTGCCCTCTCCGCAGTGCCTGAGTGCTCCTGCCAGCTGTCATAACCACACATGCGTGATGCTCCCAATATAATCCTTGCTTTCAGCATTCAGCTCCTCACCACACGGCAAATCAACACGGCAAGTACTCCCAGTATATGCTGAGTAAATCCTCTAAAAGTCCCCTCAAAAATATCAGTGCAATGATTTTTTTTCTTTCTTTAACAGAAGGATGTTTAGAATCTTATTATGGTTATTAAACTGTAAAACAACCCCTAGACCTCTGACAGTGTCAAACAGAGCAGGAATTAGTAAGCTTAATTGAATCAGGATGAAGAATAAAAACGTGCCAATAAGTACTAGCAACCATTTCCTGTTCTTCCTGTTTCTCTGCTATTTGGACCTTTAGAACTTGAAGAAACAAGTCAATCTAATATAATCTCCTTTCTAAGAGAAAGAAGGAAGAAGAAAGAAGTTTTCATTCAAATTATACCAGAAGAAAGCTGAAATCCCTTGGTTCATGGTCACATAATATGACAGGAATTGCTTGACTTTGACAGAAAATCATAATTGAATAATGTTTGTTATTTACAGAAAATTAAAATATACTCAAAGTTCTAGTAATTTTTTTTTTAGGAAGCTTGCTTTATTTTCAGATAGTTCTGTTGAAAACCATCTTTATTCAAAGTATTAATTTACCACATCCAAAGTAGACAACACAGCTCAAAATAACTGGAAGAAACAAAGTGAGGAACTAAAGGAAAAAGGTCAAATCTGAAAGCTTTCTTTCACTTTCCTCCAGATGAATTCAACACACACTGAGGTCTTCTGCACGCCCTATCCTGAGACAGTCCTAACTACAGAGCCCACACCTAGCAGCATGCCTTCACTTTCACAAGCATTGTCCTCTTTGCACTCCCCAGGGGCTTCAAACAGAATTATGAAATATATTTACAACCTCTTCTCTTCTTCATAACTTCATTACTTCTCTTTTATTCAGAAAAGAGTACTGTCTCTCCTCTTTTTCTTTCCTCAAGTATGTAGAAATTCCACGTTAGACAAGGCACCATCTCTCGAGTAGCCAAAATCAACAGCTAGACCAGGTAACGGACTAAATGCACTTCAGAAATAATGTCTTGGGGAGCAGACCTGAGAGCTTGTGTTTTTCCAGAACTCTGTCTTTCCATACTGGAATAACAAAGTCTTATTGCTTTGAAGAAAAAACTAAAAATCCCTACCCACACACACTTGATCAGCCAGCAGATCATTTCTGCTGTGTTCTTGCTGACACTTCCTGCCAGAAGACTATGAAAACGGAGCAGTCTGAGCTATGGTTACTTAAAGTATTTGGATGGTGGATGATATCTTTATGGCCAAATGATACACTAGGAAATAAGAGGAGACATCACACAAGGCATGTTGAAAGTTTCCAGCAGGAAGAACATAGAAGGGGAAGTTGCCTGGTGTAGACCAGCTCAGTGTCTCTTCCTTGAGACACAACATGTTCAAAGGTCTGAAATCAGAAGTCCTGGAGCATTTGAATCTGTTGTATGATTTTAATGGGGCATGAGATAGAAACTATTCTCTCCCCAGCACCTTACGGACACTGTCACCAAGTTTCTAAGTAGAAAGAAATGACCTGAGACAACAGGATAGAGGCAAGAAGCTCTAACTGGCACGAGAGACATGGTTTGAATATTGCATACTTCTGATTCACTATGAAAGTACTAGACTGGCTTTCTCTTAGTTTGTTTTACTACAAAGGTCTAAGACTTTGGTCCAGTAAATTAGGGCTGAAACCTGAGGCATCTTCATCAGGAGTTATGCAATTATATATTGTACAACTAAAAACTCTAATGAAAAACTTCACTCTAAAGGGCTTCAAAAATGGTTCTTAAAGTCATGTGTGATTACTTTTAGCAGTTTCCTAATTAACTGCTTAGTGTGCCTAGATTTCTCTGAAAATTTTCCATTTTTAATTATTGAAAATAATTTTTGAAGAACCAAACCCACTACTAGAGTGTAGAAAAATATCAAACATAAGTTCTGGGTAAATATACAGCAAATAGGAAAGCATTAATTTGAGTGTCAAAAGAGACTGGACAGGAAAAAAATGAGTCTCACTGAATAACAGTTAATCATGTCTTAACTAGATTAGCATTACAACTAAGACATAAATTAATCAGAAGACATGAAGTAGTAGTGTCCCTCTCAACACCAACACAAACAGAACCAGCAAATTTATCTTTGACAAAATAGAAACACCTCTTGTAATTAAAGAAAAAGCAAGGTAACTTTTAATGAAAGCAGAACAAAACACTATCACCAATAGCAGATGGAAGGAGAGATGGATGAAAGGTATAGAAAGAATAAAATCGAGATGTGAAAAAATATAGTTAAAACAAAAACTTATGATAAGAAAAAACCTAGGCATGTCAACCCCAAACATCTTCCTTAAGGAAACTTTATAGGAATAAACTAACTACAAGTAGACTGAAAGACTCAGGAGTGAATTAACACGCTGTTCACTAGTTTTATCATGGAACTAGCTACTGATTTTGTTTGTTTGTTTGTTTCTAAATTATTTTTAAGACACTTATTTGCATTCTAATACTTCCACAGGTATGGATACTTCAAAATTAATGAATAGGCTTTAGCATGTAGACTATACCTCAAAACATTTGGTATGTTCATTTTTCAGAGCAAATTATTTGTCATCAATTCATATTCTACTGCTACTAATTGATTCGGCAACATTTCAGAAAGCAGCCACACCAAAGTAGCTTGGGAATTGAACTTCAGAAGGGAGAGGAAGTGGGAAATGGACCATTCAGTGTTTCTATATTGAAAAAACACAGTATAATTTTCAAGAAAGCATCTTTAGTGGGTTTTGCGCTTTTCAACAAAGATCTACTGCCACGGGTAGCTGATGTTATTCTTGCAGAATTGTGTACCATTAAGGTGCTGAACAGTGCAACAAATTTCTTGTTATCTTGGTTCTAGATAGTGTGATGTATTTCTCTAGGACAATAACAGACTTGCTGGATCGTGTACTGTACTTTTTTTGTTTCCATTTTTTAATTCTACAAGCAACCTTTCTGCTCATCTAGGCAGACTTCACAATTTACCATCACTATTGGTTTCCCATTTCAAAAATAAGCTGTAAATTTAAATTGCTTTTATCATTATGCAGTGGTGAAACAATGTTTTGAAACCATCTATAAATTCAGAAAGCAGTTTTCCAGCCAAACAAAAACAGACATTTGAAGAAATGAACATAATTGAATCCAGAAAACATGCAGGTTCACTCTTCCACAAAGATTCATTTGATTCTAAATTATACATTCCTTGGAGAAAAAAACCCAAACCACAAGTCAAAAAAATTTATTGATTAGCAACAGACTATGAAGGAGGATGAGCCAATGTTAAAGCATTACCAGTGATAAGGACACCTAGGAAATATTTTATGTCATTCACTAAGATAACAAAATAAAATAACTCTTATATCCATTTTTTCTTTGACTGAGAGCATTTTGATACATGGCATTGATTAATACCTTGGTTATAGCTCCAAGTTTTCATCAGACCTCCCAAAATCAACAGAAATTTTATTGCTATTCAACCACTGCCAGGCAAAAACACAGGTAAATATAAATCACAATGTTATCAAAAGCCCACAGCAGTCAGAAACTGGATATAAAAAAAATAATAATAAAAAAAAAATTTAAAAGTTTTATCCAGGAACAGTTTATCAGTGATAAATAAGCAATATGCCACTGAGTCTTGTAACATAAATCAGGAAAGAACTGGCTGAGACAATGTTAGTCTGACTAATACCTTAGTTAACAGTCCACATCAGAGACATCACTTCACTCTCAGTGCTCATAACTAAATATTTAGTCCTTCTACTCTGCAAGCCCCTCTCAAGGTCAGGACAGCTCTCCTGGCCACTGCCAGTGCCAGAGGCAGAGGAATGAGGGAATTGTCACACACATATCATTACCAGCCGCTGTGTAATCTGTTCGCTGCACACATCATTATCTTCCACGTTAAAAGCATCATAAGGTTAAACAATATAGTGCACAAAGCTTCCCTACCAACTGATCCACACAGGAACACGTTCAGATATAAGATACAGATGGATAACACTGGGCTCTTAGGGCTGGGCAAGCTCTGATAGCTCTGTCATCAGGTATTTTGCATACACAATTTCAAATTACAGTGAATTAATATGACAATTGTTATCAGCTGATAAAATGAATTCTTTCATAGCTAAATATTAGCTCTCTCTTTCATCTTGAAACTCATGCATGAAGCACTGTAAGCAAGACTTACAGCCATAGCAGGAGTATGTAAATTCCCTCAGACACTCTTAATGTTTCAAACTTTAAAAAATGCACAAATCATTATCACAGTACTTTCTTTTCCAGATACGTGTTCACCCAGAACACTCAGACTTGAATTCCAGCTGAAGAAACATTTGGATTCAAAGTTCCTTAGTTAAATTTTATCTAAGTCCCTGATTTGAAATATAACTGATCACTCTTAAGTTTGTCTCAATTTTTAAGTGACTTAATCAAATTAGAGCCATTGCAATTCTAAAGCAGAAAGGTTAAACAAGGATTTGATCTAATTTAACTAACTCAAACTTGGCCACTTCGTGAATTCAAAGAGATGGAAACTAATTTAATTAATCGACTTTAAAAATCAATTTGGATTAGTTTACTTGAATGACCCCGTGTAGACAAGCCCCCTTTCTCCTAACACGGATAAAAGTATTACTCTGCTAGCCTGCACATATCGATATGAGATGATTAGTTATCAAATAATAAATTGCAGAATCAGCTAAGAAATATACCAGCTGACAGCAAAATTATTTACTTCTCCAGGCCCAGCCTGTAGAAGAGAAGGCTCTGGGAGACCTTCCAGCAGCTTTCTAGTACCCAAAAGAGACCTACAGGAAAGATGGAGAGCAACTTTCTATAAGTTGATAGGACAAATTGTAATGGATTCAAAATGTAAGAGGGCATGTTTGGAATAGATATTAGGAGGAAGTTCTTTGTTGTGACGGTAGAAATTCTTTACTGTGAGGCACTGAAACAGGTTGCCCAGAGATGCTCTGAATGTCCCATCCCCTGAAGGTTGGATGAGACTTCGAGCAACCAAGTGTAATGAAAGATGTCCCTCCCCAAGGCAAGGGGTTTGGAACTAGATGGTCTTTAAGTAAAGATACCTTTCAACCCATTCTGTGAGTCTAAGATTCTGGCTAAGTACTGAAAACTGTTATTGAAAGACACCAACCAGCCAAAATCAGCCAAGCACACTGTTCACTTAATTCCAGGTCAGCACCAGTGACAGCTTTCCAGAGAGCCAAAGAGCTCAGATGGGGTAATGCCCAGTGTGCTGTGTCCTGTCATCCTTAGGGGCTGGATGGACATTCCCAGATCTGCATCACCTCCTAGGTGCCCTATACTCAACGGAAGTAAACAAGATAGCAGATAATAACCAGGGAGAGGGACACCTACCCTGTTGTTGCTTGGCATCTGCCTTGTGGTGTACATGGAGATTTCAATGAAGGGCAGATTCACAGTTTCCATCCACACTTGCTTTGTCTGCTGAAGTACACAGAAGTGAGGTTTTCTACATTTTTCACAACCCCATAATGACTGGAACAGTTCTCCATCGCCTACTGTAACCCATCAATTTATTAGTTACAAGTAGGTAAGCCATTTATGTGAAACATTAGACTTTTAGATCACTCTACAGCAGGTTCTTGCTCAGTTCCTAAAAATTTCTCCCAAAGGTTTTCAGATGAAAATATTGACAGTTCTTTTAACCAGAAGCAAGCATAAAGTAATTTGATGCCCATACACAGGTTTGCCCAGTATTATCGCATTTGGAGTTCCCATTTTTCCTGCTCTCGTTTGGGTATCCTAATTTTTAACACACACATTTGAGAAAACACAGATTAATACATACATCAGTCAAATTTTCTTCCTCCTCTTTAAATTCAGCAGATATAAATATACAGCTAACAAGTAAATATTTAACCACTAATAAGCATTCAGCCATTAGGATGATTCTTGTTTACTTTTGCCTTGTGACCTTGACGCCTTGCAATGTCTTTATTCTGTGCCTCACTTTGCCTGTTGTGCACAAGGAGGGGAAGGCATTTTTATACTAATTTCTACTATGAATTGAAACATGTATCATAGATTCAGCATCAATAGCAAAGGAAGGGGCAATAAAACCACAGAGAAGCATCAGCATCAAATGCTGCTGGAAGTGAGTAAAAAAGACTTAAGGGAAAGGAATATAGTCTCCTTCACACCTACTCCCACTGGGTATGGACTGAAAAAAAAGCTGTATTTGAGTTACGTGTATTTTGTGACATCCCAACAGTAAAATGCAGAAAAAAATCCCCAGTTTTTATCTGCATTATTTTATATACTAACACTCCTAATCAAATACATACACCATAATTATTTGACTCCCCGCCTTTCAGTTTTTATTGTTTCCCTAAATATTCTGAGTGCATTAATCAAATAATAAAGTCAACAGGAAAAGAGATTTTCCTCATAAAGAAAACACATTATTTAGTGAATCAGATCACATTTGTCTTTCTGAAATTTACATTCAGATACTTTTCTGAGAGTAATTTAGATTTTAAAAAAGGATGCCAAAACAAATGTGTTTTAAGGTATCCTCCAAAGATCCCAAGTTTAATCCAGGGTCCATACTGTTCTTTAGCCACCTATAGCCTTAGCAATGCAGTATTTTACAATATTCTCACGGCTAGACACAAAGCAGAGGTTTAAAATGTGGTTTCAAAGTGTGACATGAACCCAAGAGGTTTTTCTTCCATTTAAAACCTGTAGCATTTTAGGAGCTCACATCATCTCTTGACTCTCTAATGTTTTTATATTATAATGAGCATTTTCAAATAGATGAAGACATAGTTCTGAACAAATTATATTCAGGAGAATCATGTAAATGAACTGAGGAAAGAAAAGAGTTAGCCCTCATATTACCTGTTTAAGCTCCAGTGTTTACAACCAGCAGCTCTACAACTTTCTCATACATTAAAAAATCACCACTCTCTGTCATCATTACTCTCTTAAAACAACTGTGTAAGGTTTTGCACATTAGATATCTGTGTGCAGGTACATCTCTACACACTCACATCTAAGAAGAGCTTTTTGACCTGAACAGAAATCTGACTGTGAGCCACAAACTTTTTTATTGCTGCTACCAAAACAAAACCATAAATGGAAGGAATAAGGGTGCCCAAGTGGCTGTTTCATTAAACTGGATTCTCTCATACCTCTTCAGAGTATTGTAATGGCAGTCATCAATTCTGGCATTCAAGGACAGTAAATGATTTATAGCCAACTACACTAAACTAATTAAAAGCATCTTGCATAGTGCAAGATGAAAATACCATCATCTGCTCGAAGCAGGGCACGGGTGAAAACTATGCTGCAGAAACATTTACAAGCAAGTTTCTTACTTGTTAGAATTGAATACACAGCACGCCAAAGTCAGTATTCCCAGCGATCACATCGATGACAGACTTGTCATTCAGAATAATCAGATCAAAGGGAAAACAAGACGAAAATAAATCAAGAGCTCTATATTCAATAATACTATCTACACTCCCACGTAGTAATTTTCCTTGGTAAATATAAAAGCCCTTGATTATAATTACAAAAAGCTAACAATTAACCTATTTCAGGGTATAATTTACCAGGTGTTTTTACAATTTTCTATGCGAAGAAGAACTGCTGACTTCTAATGAGATTAGTGCAAATAAATTAAAAATTTACCACCACTTTATAGAAACACCATGGGGAAAGCATTGAGGATATTGATGACAGTGTATTTTTCCTTTCATTCTATACATTTTAGGTCTAATTTAAGGATTCTCTTTTCTCTGGCACAGCAAGTTGCCACTACCTCTCTTTTGAAAGTTGCAATCTTCCCCAGGTATTGCTGGATGCAATCAGCAGGAGTTACAGCCAAAGGCAACAGGAAGGGTTTATAAACTGCGTGTCCTGGCCAAACAAGAAGGCACACAAACAACATGAACAGTAAACTTGTTTTCCTAGAAGCACTGTACAACCAGGCTTGCAATTAAGATAGAAAAAGGTGGGTGCAATGCTAGAGCAGTACCTTATGAGCTGCCTAAATTCCTTGGGAATGCTTACAAGACAAAGCAACATCTGCTCCTGATCAGTTGTATCCCTTAAAGTACATGGAGGAGGCTCAGCAAGACTACTCTGTTACTCTGATGGAGAGACCATCGAGTAGATGGGGATAAGAAGAGTCCCCTACCCTTGAAGGACCAGATTTCCTAAACTGATCCAAATTTGTGCCATGTGTTACCATTATTTCCTCTACAGAATTTGCCTGGAGTTTTCAGCTCAACTTGAAAACAAATAAACAACTTGAAAAAAAATCTGAACAAAGAATCTGCATTTCTGCAGTAAAGTCTCTAGTTTATTGTTTATTTTTCTCCCAAGCTTTTGTGTAATGCAGCACACAACTTCTGTTCACTTACAGCTATATATAAATATACCAAGCACTTGATCACACTTGGCAAATTAACAAAATCTAATTATGTATTTGGTTTTATCATGCTCTAACACATGCTAACAAGGAACAAATGATTGGTACTTCTTGTCATCTATCTCAAAAGCAAAAGCTGTAGCAAGTAATACGTAAAATTTAAAAGTGGGGAAGTGGAAAAAATACAAGTATTTAAGGTGCTTCATAGGGTAAAGAGTACTAAGATAGGGAGGACAGAAGTATGCAAAGTACATAAGGGTACACAATCAACCATTGAAGACATATTACATTGACTGTTTTTGTTTTATTATCCAGAAGAACAAGGCAATAAAGAATGAAACTGAATGACAAAAGTTGTATATATATAATTAATAAAGATATAATTTTTACATATTCTTCATTTAATAAATTACTAAGGGAGGGGTTTTTTTAAATTTCTAAATCATGTATAATTAACCATGGAGGTTGTTGCACGTATATACATGCAGAAAAGATACTGACATAAGTACATCTGGTATCCATGAAATGAGATGACATAATCAAAGGAACACTCGACCAGATAAGATAAGATAAAAAGACCATAAACCCCTGCAGTGCTTCACAAAATAACCCCTGACAGATGCTCACTGTGCAGCACCATCAGGTGTGGGATATTGGAAAGAAGACATTACTGGTTTGTCCTAACACAGCTCTTCCTGATTTTCTGGGAAAATCTGACCTCTTCAGGAAACATTCCAAAGCTAAAAAAGGTTTTGAAATGAACAAAGGAAAGGGTAATACTGTGTTGAAGCACCTGAGTATAACTACTTCTTTAGGCAACAGGAAGAAGATCTACATAGAAAAAAATTCTTTGGTATCACAATAGTAAACTTCAGAGTAATAGAGAAAAGGACAGTAGCTCATATGAATGCTAGGGATGTTCAGGGATAACACGAGAAAGGCTTGTAAGCCAGCTATTTAAAATTGAAAATCTGTTAATTAATAGAAGGCCTGAAGGGATAACAAAGGATTGACGGCACTCCAGCAAGTTGAAAGGCAGTACTTCCCTCTCAAGGAAGACTTTTTAGAGGGGTCATCAGCAGAGGACAACTGTCCAAAACTCACCATGACCCTGCCTACCCCCATTTTCTCCAATGCCACTATAAATCAGGCCAGTATTATTCCCCCAGGAATCCTGCCAGCTTCCAGCCTAACTAGATGGCAAAGAACAGATAAAAAAGACCCATAAGGCAATGGGAGGCTGTTGTGCCAGCAACGGACCAAGTCAGAGTCGTAAAATCCCCCTTTAGTCAGGGATCCCTGCTATACAAGGCAGGTCATTTATAGAAGGCACATGCCAAGAGTTGAGGGGAAAACATGTGACGGTAGTGAGACGGGATTTTGGTTTCATTATGTCCCCCTCAGAAGTTCACTGAGAAGGAAATGCAGCTGGTGCTCCCACCCCAAATCCCAAGTCAGTGAAGATGTGTATTCTTCCCCTGCAGCCCTGGCCAACTGCTCTCAGGTCAGGAAAACACCAACCAGCACTCATCGGGATCCCGCAGGTCACCCAGAGGAGCCTGGGGACAGAAATGACAGGGACACCATGCTTGCATGAAATTGCCACCTTTAGGAGCAGTTTTTCTTACAGCACAGAAGGGTGGCTCTGGGAGAAGACCTTCCAGCTGTCTGCATCTGTGTGTGAGTGAAAAGGTACTACAGAAACCACTTCAGATGTCACTCAGCTGCACAGCCCTCTGTCCCCTTCTCTGCAAATTCATGCAGTGGTTGCATATCCATCAGGAGTGGCCAATATCTCATTTAACAGTTGAGAGGTGCAGCTTCTCAGCCAAGCCTGTATGGGAAAATCTAATGTTTTATCTGGGAACCCAACATATATTACCCTCTAGTGCTGAATTACAGCTTCAGTCTCTAAAATCTACAGCATGGATGGCAAACTGCCCCAATTTCACCACTGCCCTGCAACAGTCTCTACACAAGCCCCTGCCTACATTTTCAGCAGTGAAATTGCCTGCTTGCAGCTTTCTCATGCATATGTCACAGCTCTCCAGCTCTGCAACTCTTAGACAAAGATGACTACACTACCAGTCCCTCACACCTACACTTGTTGCTTCTTTTTTTTAATGCACAACTAAAAATTCCCTTCTCCTTTTTGAACTCATTTTTTGGTGTGAGACAACCAACCTTAGATTGTGCTGCCCTTTGAATCAGCCCTTCTCTTGACTTAGCATCGACCATGCAGCAGGCATGAAAGATCACATCACCAGAACTTCTTATCTTTAATCAGAAATACATTTCCCCCTCTGCTTTAATCCCTTTACATCTCATTTTAGATGTCAATAGACTTTTTACCCCCTCCTTAATTTTTTTTCCTTTCTTCTCTTCCCTTATGTGACAGAAAGCTCACCTGTACACACACAGGTATTACTATTTATTTCTGTACCTATGTTATTTGAGCCTACGCAAGGTTCTCAGAGAATAAAATCCATGGAAAATAAAATAAAATAAATTAAATAAAATAATTAAAAGTAAAAATAATATGTAAGATAATCTGCAACCTCTTACACTACATTTTTGAGGACAAGCAAAGGAAGCTGAGACTAATTTCTGGTAATGGACAGAAAAGAAGCAGGAGTTGAGAAGGGTCCAGTCAATAATCCTTGATGGGCTGGTATATTGTAAAGATCTGTTCAAGTGTCTTTTACAACTGAGTGAACCTGACTACACTGCCCTTTTGAACTCTAGCCTCCCACACACAGCAAAAGAAATGGAAGAGCAGTCTCACTGAGACCAAACAGTCTTTTAGCTGAGGATCTTCAGCAACAGGACAAAGTGATCACACAGAGACACATTCTAGGGATATGCTCCCAGCTGGATGCAGATCAGCACTGTCCTAAATCACAGGCATATCACCTGTGGGCTTTGACAGAGATTTTTCTGTGTTCAGTGACACATTTTTATTCCATTTTAAGCAATTTCACTTTGTTTTCTGAACCCATGTAAACGTCTGGAGCATGGAATATCCTCGAGCACACAACACAGGAAGCATCTCCCTTTGTTCTGAACCTGAGAGACATTAGCTTTGTAGGTTGCCTCTGACATCTGCTGAAAGACATCCTGAAACTGTTCACCTTTTCCATCTGTGCTTATTATATTCACTGCTCAATCCTCTCATTCCGAGGATGGTAAGTCCAGCTTTATTTAATCATTTACTTGTGCAGAATTGCTTTCACTTTTTTTTTTTTTTTTTTCCCCCCTCTTTAGTATCTGCATTGTACTTTCTGCAGTTCTATTTATTCATTGTCAAGATGGAGGGGGGACAGAAGTACACAAGTTATAGCTTTCTGCAGCTCTGCCTGCTTTGTTTTTTATTCTTCACATAATCACCCCCAATATTCTGTTTCTTGGACTACCATTGAGCACAGAGGCAAAGTTTTTATGGAACTACCTGTTATAATTTGACGATTTTTTTTCTTTAATGGAAATAGAATGTTCAAGAACTCACTGCTACTCACATAAAGTTAGGATAATTCTTCCTTTTCAATGCACTCTTCAATATTTCATCTGTCATCCATCACCCAGTCACACAATACTTTTAATCATATTTTCCAAATTAGCATTAAATTGAGTAAACATCCTTCTTACCTGTTAGCGTCACTTACTGAGCTTGCATAACTTTGGTTATATTAAGCAGAAAATAAGCTTTCAAAACAAACAATAAATATCTGTTAGCTCAAGTAGTATTATTCCACCCTCCAGTAAGAGTTTACTCAGATGATTTATTACTCACACACTGCTGTTACACAGTGCTGTAATGCCTTGGTGTGTTCCATTCTGCCTGGGTGCAATCCAGATAGATTTTCCTTTCTCCCCTCCAGGTAAATTTGTTCAGACAGGCTCAAAACAACATTAACAATGTACTATTTTTACACTGTCCAACAAAGCTAAGAAGCATTTCGCAGGAATGATTTCAAGTAGATGCTTTGTTTTCCTTGTAATTAATTTAACTCTCTGCCTGCAATACACGTCAGCAGCTGACACACCAGAAGATACAGCAAAATAGCAGCACGTATAGGTCACAAAACAACACATTAGTGAAGAGAAAGGCGAGGTGAGTTAATGGATAGTTTCCCTTCTAAAAAGAAATATTTACCCTTCTAAAGAAATAAAAAGGTATCTAGAAATCCGTGACTGACGAGAATTTTTACTAGTTCACTCACAAAATTTAAACCTTTTTGAACATTTCCCCCCTGCTTTTTCCTGCTCCAAAGGCTGGGGGGATAAGGGCTTTATTTACCTGTTTATTTTCTTCTCACAGCTAGGAGCTCCTGGGAATATTGCAGGTTTTAAAGAAATAGGACCATGCCTAAGGTGTTGGCAGAGCAAGGCCAAGCTATGGGTGCTGGAATGCAAGCTGTCAGGCTGGGCTGGTGCCACAGCCATGCAGTGGGGTGCAGCACAGGAGCAGCTGGGCACCTGGCAGTGCACACTCTTTTTGGGCAGCTCTTAGACCACCCAAAGAACCAACTGCAAAGTAGAAGCAGAGAACCACAGAACGGTAAGAAAAAAAGCCAAAAATCAGTCTTCAGCAGGTTAGGAAAGATGATAAATTTCAACTCAGTGAAAAATTAACTTGGGAAGCAGAGCACTGTTTTATGTGCAGGATTGGTTTATCCATCCAGAATAGCAAGTCAAAGTCCCAACAAAACAAATCCCCACTTGCTGTTTCTGGATGTACAAACTGGGCACCACATGACTGCAGCACAGCATTCAAGATTCCAAGTCTGGGAGCCAATTCCCAGAGGCAGACAGACCTAAAAGATGTTTCATGAATGTTCAAAGTCACAGGCTGACTGTCCAGGCAGCTGACGCAGAAATCAAACACAGTCACACCGTTCTCTGCCATTCCTTGCCCACCGCTGCACACAAAGGCAGAGGTGTCTAGAAAGGAGCACTCGACAGGCAGCACCTGGCTGGTACCCAGCCAGCTCTTCAGCTTGAAGTGCACATCTTCTAAAAATACCAGTGGGCATTTATTTTTTTAAAAAAATTGTATGTTCATGCATCACCAGATATTTCAGTTGCCGGACAAAAGCCAAACCGCCCCGCTGCTAGCAGGCTCTGTCAAAATGGAAACATATTATACAAATTATTGAAGTGTTAAGTCATGCAGTATGTATGCTGTCCAAAATATTAAAGGGTCAGAAAACGTTAGTGTATAAATATATGCATCTTTAATTTTAGTTTAAGATGCAGGCTTCCAAACTTAGGGAACAAATTTACATATTTCTTACCAGCCTTCTACATCTCTAAATTCCTGAATCCATGTGCCAGGTGCTACCCCAGTGGCTGCTATGGATAATTAAACAGGTCTAGTTTGCTGCACACAGTCCAGCTTCCATGGTAAGGAAAAGGAAGGGAGTCCTTAGAGAGGAGCTCTGGGCAGGCACACCCTGTGAGTGCCTCTGGCTGTAACCAGGACAACTGTGTACATAACAAATGCAATTTATGTCATAGGATATATAATAGGTTATATAACAATATGTCTGTACTCACAACAGAAACAATGATACTAAGTAGAACTTGCTGAACTAAGACATCTGAAACTCAGCTGAAAATGATGTCTGATGCTAGTGGTATCTGTTACTAACAAAATTTTTATTCATAAGTAGACATTACAATGTTTATCCTAGTTCTTTGTCCATTTGCTTACACTCCTAGGAAAAGACAAGTCAGCACTGTCTTCCAACCAGTTTCCCTTTCTTCACACAGCACAGTAACAAGCAGAAGACAAAAGGATTGCAGAGCCCTGGCAATTTTTGTATATGCTGTCCAAATGTTACCTACTGCAACATATCTAACATAACATCACAAAAAAATATTAAGGTTTCTTTTGTTGATCTTAAAATGCTAGTCATGGAAAAGAGAGCCATCATGGATATTCAGGGACTACACTCACACAGGCAGTGTTAAGCATACACAAGAATAAAAGAGATCAGACTCCTGGAGGTGTGCATCAGATTCTGCTGTGGACTACCATTAAGAAATTTCCCATACTCTATGCCCAGAATTCCTGGTTCTCATAAAACCTAGACTGGGGCAGTCTAACAGAGGCATGCTCTTATTTCAGAAACAAAGTGATTTGTGGTGTTTCACTACAGAGGAAGACGAGTTACAAAAACTGCAACACAGCATTCAACCCCTGAAATCCAGCTATGACAGCTTTTACACACTTGCTTAACTTCCTGTTTCTGATAGGCAAGAAACTACTATTCAAACAGAAAAAGAAAAATGAAAAAGAAAAAAGGCATTTCACCTAAAGGTGGGAGAGATAAAATTGGAATTAAATACCCCAAAGATCTAAGAAAAATAGTTTTCCTTAATATAAGGTTGAACTGCTATAAGTGATCTTGTAATGTTAAAGTGCACTTTGATTTTAGTATAGTTATTACTTAACAGGCTGTGTAAATCAAAAGCAATTAAAAACTTTTCCCCACAGCTATCATAGGGTAACACTTTCAAAATAAAATTTTTAAAAAGGCAGGAAAATGAACTATCTGCAAGCGAACTTCTAATTGCTTCATTTAACCCTCCACACAAGGGGGGGGGGAACAAAAAAAAAAACCGCCAAACCTAATGTAAAAAGTTAAAGGCAGCAAATTTTGTAGGTTGGTTAGTAGAGAGGAAATCTGGAGACTGGAGTTTAAATCAGGCTGTGCAATAACTAGCAGGGCACAAGGACAATCCAAAGAGCTTCTTGCTGCCCTGCACTTGTTCTCAAGACTGAAATTCCTTTTCTGCTTTTCCTCTGGGTAATAAATATGTAAATACAACCTGGTGGCAGAAGTATAGAGTGTGGGAATTAAATAAGACTCATGGTGAGAGCTGAAGGAGCTGGTTACAGAGCAGCCAGGCTATGCCAAATAACCTTTGCTCTCCCTGGGTATGGTCCACTGCAGAACACTTTCTGATAGAAACCTACTAAAACAGTATGTGCAGCCACAGCTTCACTCCTAATGTCCCAGCATAGATCAAAAAGAAGGATTCAACTAAGTCAACGATGGAGAAAAACTAATTTCATGGTAAAATAATTCTAAAATATATTTAAGGTACATTGGCGAGGCTACTTTAAAGGGAATCTGCATTACAAAACGCAAGGGAATTGAAGACTATATTCTCATGTTCTTCTGCTGCTAAAAAAACAGTTATTCTTTATCACTTTCTGACTACAGTATTTTATGTAAACGATTTTCTGAGAAGAATACTTCTTCTTTTCTTCACTGTTTTGGCTTGGGTTTTATTTTTTAGACAGAAGAAAAGGCACTGCTGCTTTTCCATCTCCCAGAATTTTTATTTTTCTCTTAGAGGACATAGAGAAATAAGGTGAAGTCAAAAATTGAAAGTAACATTGTAACTTATGAAAAAGCAGCTGCCTAAATGTGAATCCCTAACACCTGCCTACAAGAAGTTACTTAGAACAAATGTAAAATTGTGTTTTCACTTTTATGTATGACAATACCAGAGGTCACTGCAGAAAACTTGTCAAAGCAGCTGCAGCTGAATTTTGCACATTTAGACAGCGAGAAATGGAGGGTAGTTCTGCACTCCCTGCTGCAGCAAAAACGTCTCCTGGAAACACAGCTTAATTTGTTAACAAAAATGGAACAGCCAGAATTTCAAACCTGTGCTTTGCCAAGCACAGAATATTCAGCGTTTGAACAACACCTGTGATCCTGAAATGAGGAACTGAACTTTTGACTAGAACACAGAATACATGAAAATAAATACACTAGGTAAAAAAATGCCAACAATCTATCAAATTCTTAGTACATGAGTACTTTAAACAGCAGTGTAGCATATTTTGTTTTCAAAAAACAGAATTATAAGAGGGGGAAAAAGTGCAAAGACTAGTAGACAAGGAACGTACATACGTTTAAAGAAGAATTTATTAAGGCGCAACAGTGCCATTTGATCCAAATTTCTGATAATGTGTCGGGGGCTCCTTTTCAGTAGCTTAAATTCCCCAACATTCAGGTGGTTTTAGAGTTCTGGCCCTCTGCAAAGCTCTGTGCCAAATGCAGGAAAAGACGGAGTCTTCAAGGTTACATGCTTCGTTTATTAGTTCTTATCTTACAATTTTCTCAGTGTCCAAAAGATGTTTGCCGCGGCTCGGACATCTGGTGACTCCTCCCATCTCTGGGCTGTCCTTATCTTTTATACTAATTGCTACGTATTCTTTATTTACTATTTATTACCAATGTCTATCACTATTACTAAAAAGGTCATCTTTTCTCTGACACAATCCTCACTAACTACTTTGTGCCAACGTCACTGCAAAAATGGAGTGAGGGAAGGAGAAGGAAGAAGAAGGAGACAACACCCCAAATCCTCCATCTTGCCCCATTCACTTCAATGCCAAAAATCCCAAACCCACTGTTTTTTCACCCTGTGATATACTAAACTACTATTTTTCACACTCTTGTGGCCTGCAATGCTTCCTGCAGTGCAAGAAGCCTCTCCCACGGACTGAAATCAAATCCAGTGTCTCTCTGAGCTCTGGGCTGGGGTCCCAGACCCCCCTGCCCAGGTCCCTGACCCTCCAGGGCAACCAAAGGAATGCCCTGGACTCCAACAATAATGCTTTTATGGTTGCAATGCCGAACTGCATTACAAAAATTACTTACCAAAAAAACATTTGAAATATAGTATTTTTCAGTCATTTATGTATCTTGTAACTGGAGAAGCAAGTCCTTCAGGCAGAGAAAGCTAAATTATTTAAATTGTATCACTTTTCTGTAATTGTAAAGTTTTCTTATTATTAAATATGATGTTACTAGATTCATCATAACTTAGATGTAACATTGAATTTTCATATTAGAGACAAAAAGAAGTATTAATTTAATTTTCATCATTAAAAATAAAAAAAAAAGAGAAAAGCTGAAATCACATACGGAAATAAATTGGTACATTTTCATTTCATGCACATCGAGAAATCAAATGGTAAAAAATGGTGAAACATGACACCACTCAATTATAATTTCTTTAACACCACTCAATTATAATTTCTTTTTTTCTTTATTGGCATGTAAGATGCATTTCATTGTATGAATTTCAAAATTATTTACCAACCCTGTGGCCAGTTGCCCTACCAAGGCACTGTTTGCTGAGAAAAAAAGCTATGGAAAAAGAACATAACATTTTTCTTCCCTTTCTTTTTAGAACAAATTTTACTCTGCCATTCTTTTATAGACACAAGTCTGTAACAACAACTTAACTGGTTGCCTTCTGTGTATCCTTTCTCATCCCATCAGATGCTGGAAAAATGAAGGAAATCCCCTAAATGCCAGGTTGTAGCATATCCTGACACGTGATGTGATCTGCACTGCAGCCAAGTCAACCCTCATCTGATTCCTGACACCGATCCACGTCACCTGTCCAAGGAGCACCACGGCTCACTACAGCAGCGCTGCCGAGATCAAGCACTACTGATGCTCCACAGCAATGAAATGCAATCATCTCTGCCTGCAACACTCCCCACCTAGCCATAGACCTTTTTCTGCCATATTTTTCAGAAGAAAATTTTAAGATTATAGTTATTTACATGCTTATAGTTAGGATTATTATTAGCTCCTTGGTTTTCTTGCCTTGAAGGAATTTCCAGGTGATAACAGAGCCTTGCTCAAGCACTGTCTTAAGCCACAGACTGTGCTGCTTTTGCCTATGTTCTGTATTAATTTCACCAGCTCCCCCTCTAGTCCATGTTTGTTTTGCTAATGGACTTGCTGCCATGCTACACATAAAAGTAATACTAATATGATCAGGAAAACTCAAATCTCCAGAACACAATCTCAAAACCTTTTGTTTTCTGCAATGGGTTGTTACTATAGCAAGTCAGAAAGTTTGCAGCTGAGAAAATACTCAGAGCCAACAAAGAAACCTAAAGACAAAATTGGACACTGTACACTGGACGTATCTGTGTGGGAATCTGAGGTGTTTGTTAAAAAAGAAACAAACTACGATGCATTATTGTTTATTCTGAATTTTAATCATGTGCTTCAGATAATGAGAACACACTGATGACCTTTTATAATTAGACTAATAGACTCCCACTTGAGTCCTATCTGTTGTGGAGCGTTACTTTTGGACCACATGACTGAGCTCAAATGTGGCTCTAGGCAAAGCAATTAATCTCAATTTATCCAAATTTCTCTCTAAGAAGTTATACTGTTACTCTTTTATCTCACAGACACTGTGAGTAGAGTTGGTAAATATTCTGAAGGTGAAATTTTCCATCAATGATTTTCCAAACGCTAAACAACAGCAAGCCCAGGATGGCTGTTTTCAGTTCTCCCTGTTACACAGGAGGGATGACACAAGGCTCTTGCTAAAAGAAGATATTTTTAAAAAAAAAATGCTTACAAAGAGAAAATCACTATGTGCAGCCAAAGAAAGAAGGGTAAAACTTGCCAAAATTAATACTATAAAAATATTACGCTCTACTAAAAAAATAATTGAGGGAAATTCAAGAGACTTGGATAGCTTTGTACATACTTTACCAAAACTCATTTTCTATTGTACCTCAGAGGCACGTGATGATGATGATATTTCCATGGTTGAATTAACATGGCCAATATTCCACAAAGTAAATAGGCTCCTATTGATTAAATTAAGCATGGGGTGAACTTAAGCTGTTTTACCTGACCCTCAGTGAACGTTCTGCTGGCTGGGAATGTCCTGAAAGAGGAACAGCAGCGCTTGGAATCAATACTGCCCAAACCAATTTTTTTTCACTGTTATCAAGGACAACCCTGTAATTAAGAAGTAATTCCCTTAAACTGTCCAGCACAGTACACAAGAATGACTGCCTAAGACAACTTCTCAGAAATACAATTTGCACCTTACCTCAGGGATTTGAATAATGTTATCATCCAAGCAGACTTTCAAGTGTTTATAAAAGACTTCACTGCAAATAAATTTTTGGTCCAGAGAAAAATGCCTTTCATATTTACGTAACACCATCCTGATGAACTCAGGACATAAGCAGGTATCACCTTGAATAAGTCAGGACATATTAGATAAATTACATAAAGCCAAGTTAATCTGAGGTGTTAGGTTTGTAATAACCTTAATAACTAGGAAGTCCTAGCTACATCACAGAACTGTAAGTAATTTACTTTAATCCACAGAGATAACACTGGTTATAGATTTGCCTAATAACTGCTGCAATATTTTGGCCTGAGAGATGATGTCTCAACATATTCCAAAAGCACACTCACTAATTTCTTCACATCAGTATCTGTGACACGTTGTCACAATGTACCTGTTCCATCCGTGGTTCCAATGGAGACCTCCTTCCCCAAATCTGAGGTTTGCAGAACATTGTGTGTGCTTGGCCTTGCACCTCCACACTCTCTTTTTCAAGGAGTATTTATGCCAAGGAGGGAAACAGTTTTCCCTGCCCAGAATTCATAAAAATTAAAAAGAAAAAACAAAACAAAAAAACCGACCAACCAGCCAACCAACAAACAAAAACCAACCAAACAAAAAACCCTCCTGAAATTTAAATTACAATAAGATGGAGAAATGGTTTCTAAAAATCAAAAGAAGAATCAAAATGTTTACCTTGAATTTCTAAAAGAGAGAGAATTGAAACACCTCAACACGTTTCTCTCTTTTCTTTTTGTAACTTTTTTCCTTTGTTTGTTTGTTTGGGGTTTTTTGCTTGTTTCAGATCTAGTTTATCCCTATGAAACATGAACTATTCTATAAGCTGGCTTAAAATTTATGAGAATTTGGTGTTACAAGTCATTTTATAAGAAATAAGAAATATAGTAGAATATAAATAAGTTATAATGATGTTCAGCTAAACAGGTAAATAATGCTAAACAGTAAGGTAAAATTACATACAGTGCTTGAAAACAAATCCTTGACAAATGTTTGAATCTAACAAGTTTGTTCACATGAGCTATTTACCAGAATTACCACCTGTCTTGGCAAAGACTATTGATTATTTAGTAATTCAAATCATTAAATGGTTTAATTTCTAACAGTAACTGGCAAGTGATTTGCAAATTATTTTTGGCTTGTGTGCTCCTTTACTGAGAAGCTCTTTTCAAAATATTAGATAAATTGAAAAAATATGTATTTTAGAAGGGAAATTTACCTATAAGCCTGCTGTATTTCTGTTGTGTATCACACCCTGGAAGGGTACATAGAAAGGACTTCTCAGAATGAATAATAGAGCACAGCAGCTTGGAAGAAATGAAGCACTGTAATTTTGCCTTTTTATTCATACTACTTCAATGCCCTGCAGACTCACTGCCTCTCACCAAGCATTTGAATAATTTGTGGATCCTGAAGTCCTGCAGCTCCTTCATGGAACATCATCAACTATAAAAAGGAAAGGGGTTTCAGGTAAAAAGCAATTACTCAGGTTAGATGGTGCATTAAAAGTTATTTCAGCTGCAAGATGGAAAGGGTAAACTGTAGAAATGTTTTTTAACAAAGGAGATTGAGCATCATGAAATCAGATAAGACCTGTGAGATTGAGATGTTTACCATTGATCAGGCAAGATAAACCAGGCAAAGCAAACATTAGTTAGAGATCAGAACAGAAGACAAAGCTTCTCCAAGTTCAGAAAGCATTATATGTGACCACTGTTGCCCATCAATATTCAATCAGTGCCAGGGCAGATCCCCAGCAAAGTAACAGTAAACTAAAGCAGTGATTAGAGACAGATAAACCTAGGCCACTATTTATGGTTTATACAAGGCCTAATGATCATTTAATACTATGATTTGGCTAGGAATTGATGCAATATGAGGAATAGAGCAACACAAAACTAGTTTTTTAGACTAAGAGTGTATACATTGCTGTAATTTCAGGATAATATCAAAGACATCAATCTTAAAGAAAAATACTTTGCAAGCTTGGTCCCCTTCTTGTTTTAATACTTGCTTTCTAAGTAAATACAGGGTCAGAAACTTGGGTTAAGATTAGGTAGAGCCTGCTTGGAGCTGATGATGTGCATGTTAATGAAGATGCATTAGAGGATGTGACTTCCTCTACCCTGCATTCCAAAGATGGTTTAACAGAGGGCCACCAGCATCCATCTCCAAAACATACACGCAGAGACCGTACAGAAACCCCTCCGGGATACACAGGCACAGGAGAGAAAACAAGGTGCCTTCTGCTTCTAAGGCAGAAAGGTATGCTGGGCTTAAAAAACAGAGGGGTAAGTCCAGGGAGCAGCACTGTGAGGAGAAGTTAATGGAGCTCTCGCTCCTGAACTGCCCTGATTTGCCACCCTGCAGCTACCTTATTAAGGAAAGGAATAAACTATTTGGACCAGAATACGGGAATGCACAATTGTTTCATCCTGTTTTAGTGATCCTAAACACTACAGTCCCCAGTGAGACTACAGTGCTGAGTGCTGAGACACTCAGGGCAGTGTCTGTGCTGCTCAGGAGGCATGGGGAATGTACTGTGCACATCATTCCTTCTGTCACTTCTATACAGAGTCATCTCTACACACTTCAGAAGTTACTCAAAGAGTGGGACACTCAGAAATATTCAAAATTTGTATATGATGTATAGACATCTCTGCTAAGACTGCTTTGTACTGCTAGAGGTGTGCACAAGCAGATTTTCAGGCAATAAAGAAATTTAATTGAAATTACATTAGCTGAAAGTGCTTATATATTTGGGGCTGGATGAAAACTAGGGAAAGGTTAGGATAACACAAGGAGACTCTAAACACTAAAATTCCTTGCAGGCACCACTTCACATCTATCAGTTTAATTTGGATTGAGCTCTTAGTTTTTTAAAATAGAACAGAATCGACTTAAAATCAGGTTAGGATTAGAACCCAATGGCTGTATGGAAGAAGAGAAAATTCTTATTGCAAGCTTAGCAGGATAACAACTAGGAATGAAAGAGAACCCTTTACTCAACACAGGAAGATGTTACAGAGTCCTGGGGAGGAGAATCCATGAACTACTTGCATTCAAGAAAGGGATATATTTTTAGAGTAACCCAGTAGAACAAAACATCATAAAGAAACAGATAAAGGTAACAAAGAATAAAACAGATATCCTTAGAACAAGGTGGGTTTTGCTTTTCCCTTTAAACTCTCTATTTGAAACAAGTAAAAGGAAACTGAAATAGCAACGATGAAACTTTTGAAGCAAGTATGTGAGGCAGAACCAAGGACCTTACACTGAGAATGTCCCACACATAACTTTCTGATGTGGAAAAACAAAGCAGTAAATCAATATGAAAAATCTAAGTAAATAATTTTTTAGCAACCATAATGCCAACCTTGCCCTTCTGAAACCTAATGCAGCTATTCTTCAACCAAAGGAAGATGCTGTATAAGACCAAAGATTTTTTAATCTGCTTTTCTGTTCCTGACAGTGTCCAGTAATGAAGACTAAAAGATCATAAAAATAGGCCAAGCTTGTAATGCTTAATGCTTTCTTCTCAGCACAGTGGAGATTTCAGTTCAGGGATTTCCTGATACAGAGATTGTATCTTTGTATTTAATAACCCTCAGCAGTTTTGTTCTTCCTTTACGTTTTGTTTTTTGGTTTTTTTTTCCAACTCATGAAGACTTTTAGCATTACAGAAGCAGTCTCTTGCAAAACAAACAAACAAACAAACAAACAAACAAACAAACAACAACAACAAAAACCCCAATATTTCATTAATTAATGTGAAAAATGGCCTAATGTATTTAGGTTGAACCTATCACCTGCTGACATTTAATAACTCCAAGTTCTTATATTGCAAAAGGTAATGACAATCATGCCTCTTATAAAACATTATTCAGCTAGAACATGGTTTTACAAATGCTCAAAAGATCCCTTTTCCTTGAAAACCTAGACAAAAAAATCGGTGCAAGACAAGTAACAGCAGAATTTTAAATATAAGGATTTCTTTCTTGTGCCTTATTCTAGGTGATTGCTTGGAACACAATCTTAAGTGTTTCTTGCATATTAGGTTCAGTCATGCTAAGATTTACACATATATTGGCTGCATCTTAATTCCATACCTGTGGTTTATCATTCTGCAAGCAATAAACAAAAATTATAAGACATTCATGACTGCATGAACATGAAAGGACAGGGCAGCATGAGCAGCCCCAAAACTCCCATCAGAGAGATAATGATCATGGGGAGCTTGCAGGAAAGGAGAAAAAGCATGTCATAGATGCCACCAGTTAATTTTTAATTCTCCCTGTACAAGCAAAAAGTTAATTAAGTTTCCCTGCTTGAACAGCATTTATATTTACAGTAACTTGTGAGACTTTCTTTTTTAAGACAGGAGATACAGGCTTTACGAAGTCAGAGCATTTGTTGAAGTTGTCAGGTTATTTCTGTAGTATCTTTATATTCCCTTTCCAAATTTTGAGAGGCTATAAAAACAGCATTTGTCAGAGACCCTACACCCTGTGTTATCGTAAAACCATAGCCAAGTGTTTAGTTACAATGATCAAGTAGTTTTCCATTTACAACTTCATATGACAATTTGCTTTTTAGTTCTCTCTCTACAACAAACACAAAAAAGGTCATTTAAAAAGTTATGTAAAATAACATACCCATTCTTTCTGTAGTGGAATATCTTAGACTCCTATTTCTGATGGCTTCAAAATTCTCAAATGGAAATCATAGCTTTTTTTTTTTTTTTTTTTTTTTTTCCCCAGAATTATTAAGCATTTTTCATCACTTGATGAAAAATATAAAAACACAAAACCCACGGGGAAAAACACCCATGAGCCTTTCTCAATAATAAAATGTATACAAATTGCAGACTTTTGCAACATTTCAAAATGTCAAGAATCCTTTTAGGTACTTTAGGAACTAAAAACAAGTACAAGTAAAGCAATTCATTTCTCAAACACATTTAGATTAAATATTCCTCTTTGAACAATATCTTTTCTATACAATTGTGGCGAAGTGTTAATTAATCCAGCACAATTGATCATCTACCGCAGCATCACAAAAGTATCTTACATAATCACACTGTACATACGCAAACGTCTGTTTCTTTTTCAGGAGGAGAAACAGCACTGTCTAGATTTCTCAAATTCATATTGGGAAAATGAAAGCAGTCAGAACCTACCCACTCAGCACTGGTACAGCCACACCTGCAGTACTGGAGAGAGACCAGCAAAGGGCCACCGATGAGATGAAGGGCCTGGGGCAGCTCTCCTCTCATGAGAGGCTGTGAGGGCTGGGACCATTCGGCTCTAGAGAAGAGAAGGCTTGGAAGGTTTGGAGGATCTCATCAATGTATATAAATGAAGGGAAGGTACAAATAGGAGGGAGCCATCACTCCCTTCCCTGCTACTTTCATCACTTCTAGTGATGAAAGTAGCACTGGCACTGGATACTTAGAAAAAGAATGTACCTTCCTCTTTCACACAGCAATTCTTTCCCTCTGCCCAACTCTCCAGCAACCTTTCATCTTCCTGTAGATTGTGGTTCAGGGATTCCCAGTTCCCATTATCATGCTTAACAGCCTTAGAAGGAAGCATCCGTCATGAATTTGCCTAATTGCTTTTGAACCCGTTCACTTTAAACTGTAAGCCTCCACAACACTCTTGCAGCAATGAACCCTGCAATATAATTATGCACATAATGATGAACTACTTCCCTTCATTTGTCTTAAAGCTACTGCTTGATCATTTCACCGGATATGGCCTTGCTTTCGTACTACGAGAAAAAGCAAATTATAACTCCTTCTTCACCTTCTGCATGATATGAATGATTTTGTATGCTTCACTCTTAACTCTTCCAAGTCATTCTTTTTCTAAACTGAAAAATTCTTTGGAGTCTCTTTACATAGAAATTGTTCCTTCTCTCTGATGCAAGACCTCTTGGACTTACACAAGAACATGGTGCTTTTCACTTATGATTTCTTCTCCTCTCCTGATCATTTACTATTATTAAAACCCTCCTACAATTCCTCCATTTAAAGCTGAAGAATGCAATTTACTCTTTCTGTGTGCAGAATCTGTTTCATCCTTTATATAATGCTATTACATCCTTCTTGAGGGTGGGAGACAAGACCTGCATCCAAGTAAAAGCCATGCACTGTAACATGCATGATTCTACTTTTATCTTACACTTTAAAACCTAAACTTTTTCTACATGAAGACAGAAAACAGTTATGAGAAACAGCTCAGATCAAGAGAGAGAGAGAACATATTTGAATTTCAATCCAATCAATAGACAGCTTTTTAAACAAACCTCAAAACAGAGGGAAGATATTCCTCTGACAAATACCAGCCAAAAGGATCACAGAAGCTAATAAAAAATCAATACCACCTTGAAGAAACGTATGTTTGTGCTGGATCATTTATTACCATTAAATGGTGTGCTGGCAGATAGCTTGTTTTGAGCCAGCCATTACCCTTGCCACACACAAACCTAGTTCTCCTCAGTCTCTTGCCTTTGCCCACGTGCCACACACAAAGAAACTGTTATCTGGATGACAAAACCAGCACTGCAACAACACACAGTACACTTAAAGCATGGCAGCATTATTCCATCAGTACTCATCTGTGGACTACCGAGTTCTGCAGGCAAACTCAGGCTTAGAGTTTTAGAAGGATCTTCTTCCTCTTTTCTTGAAGGCTTCAGTCTTTCTCTGCTGTACCAAATTGCACAGCCTTCATGTTATGGAATGGATCTCTCTAGCAGGCAGTTATGTTCTACCTCCATGGATACTGCTTTTGCCACTTGCTTCAGATGGCTTCACAATAGGTCTCAGAAAAATTCCTCCTGAACTTGTTCAAGTCTGGTCCAGAGATGAAGATCTTGAGCAGTTCCATCCTCGACACATCTCATGTGTGCTGTCTCCCAGAACTCCTGTGAGCTCATGGCACACTGCAGTCACCATCTGCACAGAATTAAGTGAGCTCTATGCCAAGATAGAGCGGAGTATTTTGCAAGCACTCCTCCTGCTTCTTTGGAGCCTCCAGCACGCTCCTTTCCCCAAACCACAAAAGGGAAACTGTACTGCCCCTTGAGACATCAGGAAAAACAACAAGTAAGCACTTCAGACAAGAACTCCGAAGAATGAGGAATGTGAACAAAATAATTACATAGGACAGAAAGAAAAAAAAAATACAGGATGGAAGGGAATGCAAAATGTCTGTGGAGAGTATGAAGAGAACAAGAGCAGAAAAGGTGGGATGGATGTAAGATGACAAGCTTCCTTAGCTTGTCCTTCCTTATCTTCCAAAAAACCTATAGAAAAATACTATATATGAATACTTATAGTTTAGAGTATAACATCAGGGAGAAAAAAGAAAGCTATCACTGGCCCTGAGAAAAGGGTTGTGAGTGGGATTATGCTGACTGGAGAGTAATTCTTCATGAAGTCAGCTCTGCTCTACCAGGAGGTTTGCAGTCTTTGTTGATCTCTCTGGGATGGTTTATCATTTTCCAGCAATGGTATCTAAATAAGGGAGATTCTCCTAACTTGGCTACAGTAAGTAAAAGCCGGAGTAAAGTCACTGTAAACACCACTCTATTGTCAGTTTAGCTCTCTACCGTATTCTAAGAAAAAGTCTAAAGACATGGCATTCTCTTCAACCTGATAAACATGCCTGTTGCAAAAAATCCCTGAAACACCATGGATGATCCATCAAGGGGAAGGAAAAGAGGATCCACAGAGAGTCAGCATATTCAGACTTTTAAAACTGGACATCTGGAATGCTAAAAAAGAAAAAGGATGCTGAAGTTTCAAGCTCACCATTCAAAGATCAAATATGAGAAAAGAAACTCTACTTAAGTAATGTTGTCATCTCTTTGTTAAATGCACTATGTAATTACATGATCATGATTCTTCTTTTCCAATAAATTACATAAAGGATAGATGAATCAGAGAATGTCAGTGATACTTGTCTACAAAATCAGCCATATGGATCTCTTTATTTCTGCTGTCACAGAAGTTAGATAGTGAGTAATGACTGAGACAGAAGACTTGAGAAGAAAAGCAGATTCAGGATGGTTTATACTCTCCAGAACTGGAGAACTGTTTGTGATCTCTAACATTGCTGTGTAATCCCTGTATGATGTTGATCAAGGCTCCTCTCTAAAGATAACCATGAAAATCCAAGCTCTTCTCCACCAGTTAAGTCAGGTCTCTACATCAGATGATCCAGTAGTCTCCATGAGATCCCTTTCTAAATCTTTACTACGCCCAGTATGACCACTTGAGATCTGATGCATTATTTAATTAATCCAGTTAGCTATAACTGCCATGGATACAGAAACACAGCAAGATATTACTAAATAAAAATGTTCAGCTCCAGAGTTCCCAAATTCCTCTGGCCAAAATTATTTATTAAATCTCTGTGCCTTATTTCTCCATGTGTCCAGTGATTACAGCACCACCTCACCGCACAGGGATGCTCTAAAGATTGTTTGCAAAGATATAAGAGGTTGCTGTAATCAGGGAGGAGATGGTGTTTTTTCTAATGTGCCTTTGATAACCTGACATCTTACAGTGAGGGCTAGAAAGAACAGCTCAGGGAAATGAAAAGATTGTATCTGCTGTAGGATGCATCTGTCGTACATAAATGACGCACAAGAATGTACAATGAACATGAGCATACAGCAAGTGCCTGTTCACTCAACAAGACTAATCCTCTGGGATAAATGAGATGGGAATTTTTGCTGTTGACAAGGTGTTTGGGGAGTCTTCATATTTTCAAGAATGATTTCTTAAAGTGTTTTAAAACTTCTTTTCCATTAAAAAGAATGATAAAGATTCATATCTGCCCTTCTAAATACCTACTACAAACAAGGTAAAAAGTAAAAAATTTTACCAATAAACCATTTCCGATAAGAAGAAAAATATAATTCCTTACCTACCTGCAGAGAGGAGAAAAAAACAAAATGGATTTATAAACATGAGCAATTCAGACTGATTTTGTATCTCTCTAACCCATGGAAGTCATCCACAAGTCAAAAAAAAGTCTGTTATAAAGCCAAATGCTCTATGAACGGCTCTTTAAATAGAACACTGCATTGCTTAAGCACTTATGTTTTGTGAAAATAAGTAATTCCTTCAGTGATTGCAGACTTTTTATTATTTTCTGAAAATTCTAGATACAAAACTTCACAGAAGTGAATACACAACACAGTGAGTCATCTGAGAAACAAATTAGTTCCATTTAATTCTTCAAGGTTACTTTATAAATTAAGTCTAATGAAATGTCTGAGTCATTAACGCTAAAAATGTCAAAGGAATGCTTTCTGTTTACAAATTTTTGTGATTTTGAGTTATATGAAAGTGTGTTCGGTTTTCTCGTTTTTTTTCCAAAAGTTGTTTCCCAAGTGTCTGCAAGCAGGTGATCACAGAAGCGGGTACGTTGTATTTTGAAAGACATCAAAAATTTCCATGCTCTGACTAGGATACAGAAGCAGTCACATAAATTTGTGTTTCTTAGGGCAGCAAGAGTGTAACCAATGACAGATCCAAGAACAGAGACCTCAAACATCACGAGTGCGTGAGTGCTGTGTAACTTTACAAATAACAAACTGTACTTAAAAACAGATTATCTGAAGATGGTTTTCTCTACTACTGCTCTCTGAGAAGTGTAATGATCTTTCTCAAACCTGGGCTACACGGAGTTCGCATGGAGGAAGGGGAGAATACACTCCCCAACTTCCAAATCACGCCTCTCATTTGAAAGTGTGCATCGCCTCCACTACTCCATATGGAAGCAAGAGCGACTCACAGCACTCGTGCCACATGTAGCTAGGTCAGATGGTTGGTTATGATTAAATTCTGCCTCAGCTTACTGACCTGAATAAATTCTAAGATATACGGAACAAGATGATAATTTCTCACCCAAGAATACCAACCACTTTCTCTAACAGGTGGATGATGTAGAGTGATTGAAGGTTACTCCTGGGGCTCTTTTAAAAGATTAAAAGATAATCATAGTCATGGCTTGTGTGTTGATTTGGACAGAATAACTTACAAATTTACCACTGGGATTGTGAAAGGCACCAGAAATATTAGTGATAAATGATTGTAAAGGAAAAGTAACCTCAGAAAACCTTGAGAAGTATTCTCTCCTATTCAAAACTACCCTGTTAATTTTACTTTAAAATATTTTACTCAATGTCATGGACAATTCGCTTTATGCCATAGAGAATGTGCCAGTGATGCTGACTAATTCCCCTGTAAACACCAGGTGATCCTGGTTTAACACTTCACAGCAAATTATTCTGAAGACTAGAAAATAGACTTTCCAGACTTATTCTCTAATCTATTTCTTTCCAATATGTACGGAACCATCTGCCATCACTAAAGCACAGTAATTCACTTTTGAATACACAGAGAAGTTTGAGCCCAGCACGTATCCAGAACATTATCCATTTCTTAATTTATTAGTATTTGATGGATCTATTTTTAGATTTTTCTATTGAAGGTATCCTGATTTCTGCTTAGGCATACTACTATTGCGCTCTCCTTAAGGAGAATTAGGGTGCAACTTACTGGAATCTAACATTTTTTTCCTTTAGTCTATTGACACATTACACAAAAAATCGGTCTCATTCATACCTTTTTACTCATTTTAAATATATATATATAGTTTAGAAGTGGCATAGAATCCCAGGGAAACTGAGATGTAAAGCTGAAATGTTGATACCCACATAAAAGATTTCAATACAGAATTTGAACTGATTTGTAGTATGCCCATTTAATCGATTCAATTACTTCCATCAGGCAGTTATGAACACAAGCTACTAAAATATTTTGAAGATTGCATCTTCTATTACATACTACTGGCTAGATAAATTAGCACTAAATATCACTAAATGACTAATACTTCATAATTAAAAGAATATAAAGGATATAAAAATTGAAGCATTAGCATTTCCTGTATTCTAGTATTAATGCAATTGTTAATATACTTTTGCTTTTACATGCCAGTCTGTTTCTTTGAGAATAATGAGTCAGTAGCGCCCTGGCAGCCAGGAGGGCCAACTATGTCCTGGGAGGCATGAGGCATAGCATCACCAGCAGAGCAAGGGAGAGGATTGTCCGGCTCTGCTCTGAGCTGGATCAGCCCCACCTTGAGCGCTGAGAGCAGTTTTGAGTGCTACGGTATTAGAAAGACATGAAGCTTCTGATCTGAAGATCAGAAAGCATCCAGAAGAGAGCAATAAGGATGAAGGGGCTGGAGGGGAAGCCGTATGAGGAGTGGCTGAGGTCACTTGGTCTGTTCAGCCTGGAGAAGAAAAGCCTGAGGGGATAGCTCACTGCGGTCCTCAACATCCTCATGAGGGGAAGAGGAGGGGCAGACATTAACGTTTTCTGTGTGATGAGCAATGACAGGACTCAAGGAGACAGCATCAAGTTGAGTCAGAGGACATTTATCTTGGATATTAGGAGAAAGTTTTTCACCCAAATAGTTGTTGAGCACTGGAACAGGCTCCCCAGGGAAGTGGTCACAGCACCAAGCCTGTCTGAGTTCAAGAGGTTTGGAACATGATCCCAGATATGGGGTGATTCTTGGGGTGTCTGGCAAAAGGCCAGACTTTGACTTGATGATCCTGTCCAGTCCCTTCCAACTCAGCATATTCTATGGTTCTATGAACACTAAATGCAACATACACAGATAAGGAAAATAATCAGAAATTCTATAGCAGGTAGATCCAAAGAAACATTTAGTGCTTTGGTGCACAAATCAAGAGTGTGATGCCACCTCCACTCTTTATCCTCTCCCTGTAACACAGTTCCTAAATTCACTGTTCCTATGGTCTTTCAACATACCAGTTTCCTAAGTATCTTTAGGGTATGTTGTGCATGGGTTTGGTTGCTTCCAGAACCGAGCAACTGGCTACCCATCTGATTACACCAGTTTTGAAGTCAGAAAACTACAGAAAGCAATGCAAGAGCTCCTCGAGAAGTCAGTCGCAACAACCTACTAAGTACCAAATTCATGTGACCATCCTCAAACCAGAACTAATAATTTTCTTTTTAAAACTGAGCTGCTAGAAGAAAAGTTTCCTCACTTACTAGCCTCCCATGCTCACCTCTACCCACAGTCTGCAGAATTGAAACTCATGCATTTACTGCTCCAAACAGCTCTGCACAACCCCAGGTCAGACTGAAAAGGCTAACTTTTCCCTCTACTCTTGAAACTTGGCTAGCAAAGCCAAGAACAAGGGGAGACGGGGGTATTTTGGGTATTTGGCTGGGGCAGGGTAGGTCCTGCAAGAGTGACCTGTGAAAGAGAAGGTCAGGGACTGCCCCGTGCTGCCCACGGGGCTGCCATGTCCGCAGCTGAAAAAACAGACCCACCACGTACCGTAACTATTCATCTTATTTCATAAGATACTGGAATTAGAAATTACAAATTAATATAAATCAGCAATAATTTCCCAGGTCATGACTGGTCTTGCTCATGATGAGGCGGCAAAGGCTCTCTTTAGTGTGTTCACCTGCACCTTGGAGGATGTTCAGCTTCTGTGCTTGCAGAATTGTATGAACAAGTGAGATGAGAAGAAAGCTTTTTTCCAAGGCTTTGATGGATGGCATTAGGTTATGGAGTCAGAACACACAATTACTGTTAAAAGTGCCATCCATTTCTGAATTAATTTAGATACTCTTGTAAGTTTCTTCATATAAATTACGTACTTTTGTAAGAAATACAGCAACCAGCCTGTGGAACAGTGGCAAAGGAATTTACTGTGCTGTTACATGAAAGGTACTGAGGATATCAATTCCTCAGGCTTCTGGGCACAGAGTGAATCTCCATTTAAGATCCATAAGGAACCACAGGGACCCATAACCTTCCGCATAACATGTCAGACACAAAATTTTCCACTCAGCTACAGTTCTCCACAGCTGGTCTTCCAATTTTATCCTTTCAAGAGAAGTTGAAAAATATGAATTCAGTACAATGAAAGTCCAAAGCTCTCCACCTCCTGGTTTAACATTTCTATCAAATAACAAGCACTGTACTCCTTTCCATGTGGTTTTTTTCCGTAAGTCTTCCACTTCTATATTTCCTCTGTGCCATTTTTGAAGTTTTATTTTCCACAAACTTTCTTTTACTATGTATTTGGGTAGAGAGGCTGGAGATTAAACTCACCTCCTCTCCTAACCATTTTTAATATTGTTCTGACTGATACTAAGCACAGCACCAGCATTTTCAGGCTCCTATCACAATGATTTCCTGATCTCTTTTCTGAGTGCTAATGGATAATTTATAGCCCATCACTGTGTTAGCAGCAACATTTTTATATCCTTTATGCTGCTTTGAATTTATCACTACAATTTTATTCTTGCATTATTGCACAGTCACTGAGTATCATGAGATTCTTCAGTAACTCTTTGGTTTTAATTTAATGCTTTAATTATTTGATGCTACAGAATTGTGTCTTTTTGATGAGTATTTGTCATTTTTCCAGATTCAGAAATATGTTGAATAGTATATATTCAATGAGATCCTAGTTAGATCCCCACCATAATCTGCTGGCAGATTCATGGCAACCTCCCCCCAACAAAGAAGCATCATGTAAACTCCATACACTGTCTCATTGCCAAATTGAGTTTACCAACAAAACTTAGCTCTACATATTCCTACTCAATGAAATAATGGTTCTATCTCCAAAATTCCAAAGCCCCAAAGAAACTATTAAGTGGAAGAATGCAAATCAAAATGTCTAAAAGATGAGGGAAGACAAGGAATGACTGTATTCCAGGGACTCCATGACTCCACAGAGCTCTCCAGTTGATCCTCCTGCAGATTCCTTCAAGTGCTTTCTCAAACAGGAGTTAATACTCCAGACAGCACCCATGTGGACAACTGGGTATTGCTTTGAGAAAGTGCCTATCTTCATGCTGAAATACTTGGGTTAAACTGGAATACCATGACTAGCATCTAACTCGGCAGCAAGAGCAATGATTTTCCTCTACTCCTTCTCACACAACCCTTTGACATCAATTCTAGCATGTCTTTTCATATGCTGATTCAACTCACTAGCCAGAAAGAGGTTCTATTTATTTTGCTGGCCTAGTTTCTTTCCAAGGTACTGAGTTTAACTCTTAAGCAAAGCATTGTGGTGAACATCAGAGACACTGAGTGGGAGCACAGCCCCTGCTTCCTTTGAGATGAATTCTTCCCATCCCACACAGCTCCACACCATCAGGGCAGGGGATAGAGCAAGTTTCAAAAGCAAGGCTCTCTCTCTCCCTCCCATGAGATATGAGACTTTGCCTCCAACTCAAGAGACAAACACTCACTCAAAACCAAAAGCTTCCTTTTTAAACTGAATCTTCACTGGATTACCAGAAAATAAATGAGAAATGTTTCTTAAATCATACTGACAAATGTCAAGATCACACCTAGAATTACTACATCAAATTTGTCATCACCAAATTATCATTTATTCCTCTAGGAAATATTAAGATTAATTGCCTGCAAATTCCCAGAGACACAGAATACTAATAACATCACTACTAATGTGCATTTACTTTAATTAATCTGTAAACAAGCCTGTGGTCTTGAGACTGAAACGTCCACTCAGTGTTCCAGGGAAACTCTTACAAGGTATTGTGATCCAAATATTATTTTTCTATCAGTATTATAACAATTTTTGGCCACTACTTAGTGCCTAAGATCTGGGCATTTCGAAGAGAATTTTTACTCATCTTACAATCTGATCATAGTAAGAGTTAGATGGAGGCCAAGTTTAGAATGATTAAGGCTGCTAGAAGTAATTTTTTCACTTGAGTGAATGCATTCAACATCTAATTCCTCTCCAGAACCATCATCTTATGCTTATCAGCTAAAACCATGATATGAGATACCCCAGTCCCAACTTCATCGCATCCTTATCAGATGGGAGACAGACAAATCTGCTCAAAACCAGAGTGACTGTGCTCCAACTTTCTGGTGCAGCTGTCCAAGCATTAGCTGCCTTCTGCTATTTCATGACATTGTGTAGTCACATTCAGTGGCTGATGCTGCTCCAAGGTGTGCAAGTTAAGTAACCACTAATTCATCCTGCTCTCAGCATCCAGGCTTTGGTGCAGCTAAATCTCCCAGAAGCGTGCAGTCAATTGTTATTAGATTATTAGTACAGCCTCCCTGACCTTTGCTATCTTGAAATTAAGCTGCTCAGGGACTGAAATAAGCATCTCATTTAGGTGCACAGTAGTAATTTCATCTTAAAGTATAATGCCTGTAAGCCATTTATAAGTATTTTCTAAGGTATCTGAGACTGTTACTTAGTAGTTGACATTTCCAAATTACACACTTCCTGAACTGTTCCATATGGGGTAAAATGGCATCTAATTCAGCTTTTCATGCTCTTAGCTACATGGAACTTACCTTCCTTAATGTTACAAAACTTTGTGCATATGTTATTCGATCCACCTTGTACGGAGTGAAAGTGTTTTCCTCAAATGCCTACAACTGTTTTGTCCACAACAGGCAGTAGTGTGCAAAATAAAAATGATTTAGCTGCTGAAGCAAATTAAGTTGTCTCTTGTCTGTGCATATGCAGATTTGCTGGAAGTAGGAATTATTTACCTTTTTTCTACAGCCTTCAAATTTGCAGGAGGTAGCTTTTAGCACCCCACTGCATCTGATCATCAGGGTTTTAGGACTCATTCAATCTGGTGATAAGACTTGGTTCCCTTATTGTGTTCACCTATGTAAGTAAAAAAGTTAGAGAAAGGCAATACTTTGACACTTACCGAATTTCTACCAAATTCGACAGAAATAGAGTAAAAAAATTCCGGAAGCCCTGCAATAGACATTAGGGACTGTACGAAGGGAAGACAATTGCCTGCTTCACCTATAAAATGACAAAATATTATTAACCACATTACTATAAGACTTGGTTTATGACCTACCTCCTAGAATTAAACCATCATTTTGTGTTTTCATTTTGTGTTGCCAACACTGTTATACGAGAATCTTTAAAATGAAAAGAGGAGCCTAAGGAATGATGCAACATCTTAGGAAAGCCATCATTACTCTAGTTGTGAAATCTCTGTTAGGGATCTGAAGCAGCAAGTGGTACAACGTTGTTAAGTGAACTCTACTAGAAACAGACTTAGTTCCCCATTTCTCTTTCATAGAGGAAGAAGAAACATGGAGCCTGTTCTGATGTTTTCAAATGACTGCTTCATCCTTTGGCAGGCATGGTCAACAGCTGAGCTTCACTGATACTGGAGAGAGCACAACAGCCTCCTTTACCTCTCATCATGAGCTGTGATGCTGGTAACTCATAACATGTAAACAGACTGTGCACCACTCAACCAGAATATGACAGAAATATGCCCAAGCTCAGTTTTGGACAAATGCTTAGATCTTAAAAGTCCTTCAACAGAAAAACTAGGGTGAAAGAGTAAAGAAAGATACAAATATTTTTGTTTTTTATAAGAGATCAAAATGGAAACCTATGTAGCTGCTATTCCACAGAACATAAGGACGGTAAGGTGAGAACAAGTACCTGTAGATGCTGAATAACTGGCCTCCCCCTGCCAGAAAACAAAGAACGTAAATCTCAACTGCCTTGCTTCCTCCTCCTACACATCCCAGGAAGGGATTTGATGGGGTGGCATGGACAGCAGAATAATTTTAAAGCCTGGCCTTATATGAACCAGGACCATCTCATCCAGATCTAAACAAGAACAGGAATTGCACCCAACCACCTGTACTCTCTACCCAGTTACAACAACCTCTGACACACAAATGCAGCATCCTGTTGTTCATATTAGTGAGACCAGGAACTAATTTGCCTTGTAGTTGAGACTGAAAGAGATGAAATTGCTTTTCTGCTTTCATAATGAACCAGTCAGTATGTAACAACTGGCAAGGGTAGAGGGCCAAAGGTTTCAATGGATATGAAACTTGGCAGAAGACCAACAAACATATGGTCCCATCCAAGGGTGGACTGCAGGAAGAAAAAATAAAATCAGGAGGACTAGTGGACCTGAACTTTGGAAGAACAGTAAGGAGTAAAATCAGATCGTCTTTGCCTGACACGCTCCCTAGTTGAGATTTAGATGTATGCACAACAGGTGTGTAGTTAAATATACATGAATTAATAAAGATGCTGCCTGCTGTCCCACCTCCTGCCTAAGGCTCAAGAGTGACCTAGAACCATTAGACACACTGGACTGTGGGGAAGAATACTCAGCTCTACAGTTTCCTTGGCAGACGTTTCCAAGTATCTCTTTTGTTGATAAACCAGTAAAATGTACTTGATGTAATTAACTATTTCTCTCTGCAGTGTAACTGTAATGCAGAGATGGTAGCAAACACATGTCGCAGGAACCAACAAATGCTGGGGCTTAAATAAGTGTTCAGTACTACTCTCATACTCAACTACAGTGGAACAAAGAAGACTATGAACTGCCCATGCCCAACAGGACAACTCCTATAAATGCATTTCCAGAACTAAGACAGAGAGTTCATGCAGCCTGTAAGGACACTGTGGCTAATGAAGTAGGAAGACATTTCCCTGCAGCCTAGAAATAATTTTTTTATGGTCACTAAACTAACAGTATTGAGCTAAATTTACCCTAGTGCTCTAACAGAAAAAAAATAATCAGAAACCAAAACTGAAACTTTACCTAGAACAGAACCATAACATTATTTAGGCTGGGAGAGACCTTTAAGATTGAATCCAAATGCAATGATCCTACACAAAACTGAAAAGTTTCCAAAACCATCTTGAAAGGTGGAGGCAAATCATGCCAAAACTGCAATTATTTTGGATTCTCCCTTCAACTTTTTGACATTTTCACTTAATTCCATCAGGGGCAAATATATGACCTGTAAGCAATGAATAAAGAAGGATTTCATCCAAATTTCCATCACAGTTCAATGAAGCATTTATGGAACAGCAGCTGTTATTAGCTTTTGATATTAGGAATCCTACAAGTCAGTGTCCAGCCTGAAATTTGGATTTTATTTTCTAAAAAAATATAACAAACAAGAAAGGTGTGTGTCACAAAGCAGTAAGATAACCCTATGTGTTACCTTGTAATCTCCACACTTTGTATTAGTCAACACCATGACTTGAGATTGTTTTTCCTATGAGAACCTAAAAAGAATGTATGAACCACCACTTCCCAAATTAAACCCTTCTGATCTGAAATATCAGAATATAGCTACTTTTGTAAATATGCTGCATTCAGACCATGTAAGAACCAAGTGATCACTGTGTACACATCATACTTCTCAGAAAACCTTTGAAAATGTTGTCTCTCAAAAATAAAAGTACTCTAATTAGCTTCCATCCTTAGACAACCTACCCAGAGAAAAAGAAAATGTTTAATACACAGCAGAGATCATCTTCCCTGTTGCAGAAGGAAAGGGGAAGGGAGGATTTTTACCAGCTTGATCCAGATAAACTTTATTCATCTTATTGGTAAGCTTAGCATTGTAAGACTCATATCACTGAAGTGATTGTCCTATCATTGCATCATCATATTCTGAACCAGCTAGTCGTAAGTACATGACAGGGCTTCAAATGCTCTGACTGTACTGCAGACAAGCAAAATTTAAATATGCATGAGGTGAATCAAGCACTCATTTACAGGACCACTTGGAAACAATGATCAGTGACATAGCTCTCTTCCAGTTTTGGGGTTTATTTGAACGAGTTGGATTAAACTTCACATAAAAATATATGCACTCTTCTCCTGTATTAATTTTGAAGGTTGGAAAGGATAAGAAAAATTAGCATGGGTAATCACATGCAAACAGATCTGACATAATTTTATTTGAACAAAAAATAATTATTTAAAATAGCACAAGCAGCAGGTCTGAGATGGATTAACAGTAAGTAATCCTCCCAATACTTCCTTGTAACAGCTGATTACATTGTTTGCAAAACTGCAGCAAAGTTGTCCTCTACTTTTCTAAGAAATATTCATCGTAATTTAGTTAGTAACCATCTTATCAGACTGGGCACCCTATTGCCCCCATTAGAGCTGTTACTAACATCTTACAAGAAGGTTCTTGGCATTTTTTATTCCTTCTGCTGAAGGGACCACCACCTTCAGCTACTGTGACATTAGAGATGTGGAGTGCTCCCGTTCTAAGGAGGCAGGGATTTGATGTTACCCTTCTTGTGTTAACTCCTCCCTTGACCTAAACCCTAAACTCCACCCCTGCAATATCCCATAAAATCCCCACAACACTCCCTTTGCCTGGTATTTTGTCTTCGTCTCCCTCCCCACCCCCGGCGGTAACAAATGGATTCTTGAGCTCAATAAAACAGAGACCTGTCTCATTTGTTCCCATGCCCGGCACCAGCAGCTGCACCCTCCCTGGATGTGATGAGCTCTGTTGCAATGTGATGCAACGGAGATGGGCCTGCATTACCCAGCCTAACAAAAAATAAAAGATTCAAGCATTTATGATTACAGAATGTATTATGTTTGGAAGATACCTACAGAGCTACAGTGCAGTTATTCTGAGTTTTTTTCTTGGTGAATATAGTCATTTCAGGATTTAGTTTGATGGAGTAAAAGCTCAACAGTCTGCATTTGTTCACAGCTGGCCAAGCTGCACTGATTCAACGAAAAAATAGTAGTGATTTCTTTTATGCTAATATCAGTTTTTTAATCCATAGCATAGCTACAGATCTTCAACATGGGGGTCCTGCAAGTCCCATAAAAGCTCTCAGCAAACTGTGTAGCCTTTGCAATATTTTCCTCAAAAAAAGGTGTCATTTGTAAAGACAGGTAAGATACTAAGGTCCAACCTTTTGAGTGATTAAATGCCTCTTCACGAGTCCAATAACCAACTGCAACAATTTTCTGTAGGTTTGCTCAATCTCATGTGGTGCAGCTGTAACAGCAGTTCTCATTCCATAACCCTATGTTATTTATCACTGCTGTCCTTTGTTCCTAAAAGATCTGAAAAGATGAGGGATTTTTGCAATCTCATTGGTACAACCTGTGATACACACTTCAGAATGCAGAAAGAAAATTATTTATAATTTTTGCCTGTTTTTCACCCTAAACCAACATTAAGATTTTTCTACCTCTTTCTAGTCATAAGTCTGTAACACAGTACTAATTTCTCTCGATCAGAATGTTTTTTACCATAAAAACCTCACTGCTTCCCTCCTCTTCCTAGCTATAGATACTTTCCTTGGTGCCTTTCCCTTACTCTTTCTAAAGGAGCTCCCAATATCTTCCTCCCAGACAATCTCAAATACAGTTTCCCTCAGTTCTGGGAAATTAGCCTTTTTGATATAAGCTTCTGATTGGACTTGTGCTCTATTTTCCTACACTAAATATAATCAGATCAGAATTACTGGTCCCTAGGCAACCATCAGCTTCTAATCCAGTGGTTATTTCATCTTTATCCATCAAAATGAAACCCCAAATTGACTTATCATATATTCAATGCAATACCTTTTTGCTTTAGTGAATTATCCTCTATTTTCTAGCAACAATAGCTTGTTTTATGTCCAACTGCACAGATCTTCCACTAAATGTCTCTGAAATTGAAGGTTCCCCATAAGACTAGCGTTTTATTAACTGTGAATTACAGAGGTACTTAAAGTAACTTTTCTCTAGTATCATTTGATGGTTGGTACAGATCCCTCTGGCAGCATATCGATCCACACACATTCAACACCTCATATGTACTTTCTCAGTAACACTCTGAAAGGTAATGAAGTCCTTAAAAAACAGTGTGCTACCTGACATGTTATTCTCTCTATCCTTCATACAGTGACTCTAATTCAGTTCAAATGATCCTGATGGTTATATAAAACTTCTTATCACACATCTGCTTCTTAAGCTAGTTACCATCATTGGACAAGGAACCAAAAGATATATTCTCCATATTATTTGGAGCTTCACTGTAACTTCCTTAGATGCACCAAGTCGTAGTCTGTATGTATTTGCCTTCCTTACCAATTTCATATAAAAATGGTAACTGAAAACTCTCCTGGTTATTTGTATGAAGTTTTCAATCAAGGTCATTGATCTTCTTCCTGCAAGCTGCAGATCACCTTCTTTCTGTGGCTTTTCTGACTATAGCTGCAATGTAGATTTCCACAGAAATGGACTTTCAGCTTAACCTCCTCAGGAGTATCTCCTACTTAACTTCCATAACTTTCTGGAGTAACAAGAGAGGAAATGCATAAAGGTTCCCAAACAATATCTTAAACTCACAAACTCACAGGATGATTTTGGTGGGGTTTTTTTGTGTGTTTGTTTGTTTTTTAAATTTAATATAAAGCATACATTCGTCTTCATAGGACAATCCCTTTGGGAACTATTAAGAACATGCTTGATGCATACCTTTGATTTCATTAAGCATCAGTGACAAAAGATCAGCAATACTCTTTTTTTTTCCTAAATCAAATAGGTCATGCTCATTTAAAAAAGAGAGATTGTTCAAAATCAAGTCATAATACAGATGTTCATTAAAAAGCATGGGTTTTCTGATAAATTAGTCTTCCCCTATATTTAAACTGAATGTTCATATGCAAACAAATAAATCCCTCCCTCTGTATAAAACTGTGTTACATGGGTTTATTTAAAAATTAAACTTAAATACTCTCCAATATCAATTGTTTTGTAATTCTAATTCTTATTAACTAGTGTTACGGATTTTTTAAAAGTTCAAAATACAGTTGTCCCCAGTTTTAATAAGAAAATATCTAACTTGATTCTCAGCTTTTATCTCCTTGACTTTGGTCTTCTCTGAAAGGAAGTTGGCTATTGTCCATCTTAACTCATGTAACATTTTGTTGCTTATGCTTAATGTAATTGCAAACATGACATGCATTCATAATTAAGCCCAAAGGGTAAGCCGAGAGCCTGAGACATGCTGGAAAATGCTAAAATCAGAGTGGCTAATCTCTTCAAGAGCAAGAAGTGGAAAATATACTACTAATGAAAATAAACCAATAAAATATCTATTATAGTGCAAACATGCTGTGACACCATTGCCCATGACATTGAAAAGTACATAGCCACTCTACTAATGAAATTAAATTATACTGGTTATAATGGACGTGAGTCTCCACAGCCTGCTTAATGAGTGTAAACCTAATCAGAGGAACCTGTGATAGTCTGGTCCTGTCTGGACAGACCTGAAAAGCTGGAAGGCTTTCACTTCTACACAGCAATAAATCTTCAAAACCTTGCAACAGCACTTCTGGTACTGCTCCTTCCTCTTCTTTCACTCAATCTGCTGAAAATGTAGTATCTAACATTACCCCAGGAAGCCTTTTCAAAAATCCCCATATATAACTGTGGATGCATCTCACAGACCTTCTTTGGCACTATGACCTTGTTACAGACAAATTATATATAGCAGTCTTTATAGCTTTGGGCTGTGAGATGGGGGAACTAAGACAGAGTATGCGTATGCATGACTGATTGAAGGGGAGTAAACGTTTGTCTGGAAATTACAGCATCCCAAAAGTAACATGAAGAAATAACCCTAAAGACCATTGCCCAAAAGTAGCCTGAGGAAATAACCAAAAAATGGGACATGAGACGAAATCATTCAAAGCATTGCAGGATTCAGAGACTCATGCAATGGTAAGGCCAAGAGACTGCTGATATCTCCTCGTATGGTGGAGCAATTTTGTCGGAGGAAAGGGGAAAGATCCTCTAAAGACCTGGAAGAATATCAGTCAACAAGACTGACAACTGTGCAGCAGCACTGGAGCCCTTTTCCTCATCATTGGACCTGGGACAAAACTCTATGTTGGTCCCTGGCTTGGACCACGGTCCAAACAACTGCATCCTGCTCAGTGGTTGAAGCCCAGCCTAGAAAGCCTCCATCAGCCAGAGATGGAAGAGCAGGGGCTGGATAGCCACAGTGTGGGCAGCACAGTAGGCAACTGGAACAGGTAATGCTATGATCTGTTAATGCTCTATGCAGTGTCTTCTTCAGTTTTACTGCTTTGCTAACCTCAGGTACTTTAACCAGCTAATAGAAGTATTTAAATTAAGCACATTCATCGATCAGCCGTCACCGCTGCGCCGAGACAAAGCTCAGCGCGCGGCGTGCGGGCAGGAGGTACTGCAGGTACCCAAAGGTGCACATCGATCCCTGCGCTCCAGTGCCTCAGCTGCCCCCTGACAAACTGGGAGAACACACAGGCAGTGTGAGGCTGTCCCTGCAGTGCACAAATACCTGCATTGCTAACTCAATAAAATGCAACTTAAATGCTTCTCCCTAATTCCCCCCCACTGCACAAAAGACCATAGTATCAACTGTGTATGTATTTTACAAAGACAATGTGATATTTGCGCAGATGACCATGGCCATCCTTGGAATACAGCATGTTATGCCTCGTTTCCTTCTCACAAAACACAGATAACCAAGAGAAACTGTGCTAATAGGCACCAGCAGTCATGAATAATAAAAAAGGAGACCAAAACAAAACTAAATATCCAGCTGACTGAAGGGGGGGGGGGGGGGGGGGGGGGGGGACCAAAAAAACCACCCACAACCCCCATAAAAGCAAATCCTTAGATTTCTTGTAGGGTAATGGGTGACTAATTACCAGGAAATCATTACCAAGCTGAGGAATACTAGGATGGTAGCAACTCCAGGAAGGAGAAAAAAAAAATATTCAATATTCAGTATCTCAGAGGATACAGAACAAACTGGAATAGCTTATGGTATTATGAACTTATAAATCCACTGTAGTGAAAATATCAAAAGAAATCCTGCCCTTATGAATTATGAAAAAAATCATACTTTAGTGCAATGGTATAAGCGTAATAAGCATTGTACTGGATTTTACTGATCATTCTCATCCATATCTAAAGGAAAACAAAAATGGATGTAGATAATTTTGACAGGGGACAGATTCTGAGGAAGAATCTAATAAAAGTGCAATACACAGAAGAAAGACTTGACAGCAACTGGTATCAGTCCATCCAGGCAATAATACGAGAAGAGACTGTAATAAGGGCACTAAGTCCCTTTTCCCATAACATGTTTCATCCTTTCCCCACTTCTATAGCTCGAGGTCTACAAAATCTACCATTTTATGGCAAATACAAAAGACTTAAGAGGTGCTCTGAGACTGAAACTAGAAACTGGAAATCTGAAAACAAGACCAATTCTCACACAAGAGCACAATCTTTTATATTGTGAAAACGATGAACTCCAAGAAGCACTGGAGCTGAATAGACAGTCTTAATGAATTAATGAAATGTTGCCAAAAATGGACAAAAGAAAATAACGCTAAAACTACCAGACACAGTAAATGAGCAGCAGAAGGGCTGATTATATGGAAACTGCATTAACCTTAAATACTAAGCTGCCCTAAAACCAGCATGAAAGTTGACAGATTTATGTTCTCACATGCTAAACCCTGCTTGTGCAAACATTAAACTCAGAAAAATCCACTAGTGAGCAGGAGTACTAACCTTTATATTTTGATAATAGAGTGAGAAGTCTCATCCTACAGATATGATCACAGATTATTTTAACATTATAAATTTTTATGGACAATCAGACCCTGACAGTGCCTCTTCTGAAAAAATTAAACACCCCAAATAAAACACATAAGAAGGAAAAAGGAACTGTTGACTTCTTAAAATACACAGTTTCAGCAAGACTACAGAAATTTATGGAAGGTACTATCAAACCTGAAGTTCACTGTCCAGTCTGCAGTCTCCACTCTGTGCCTGCTTACCAATAGCAAAAATCAACACAGATCTCATGTTAATAATTTTATAATATAAACAACTGTAAGAGGACTGCATGAATACAAGTTTAAAAGGGCAATCAGAAAGGTAAGTTTGACATCTCTCTGCATATTCTTCCCCAGCAACAATGTCAGGCAATAGCTGCAGGCTTTCACACAAGAAACATGACAGGTAGCAAAAATGGAAATATTCCAATTTCACCTTAGTACTGTTTGTCTCCCCAGCTTCTTACCAGGCAGCTGAAGTTGTGTGAGGAGCAGCAAAACTGCAAGCCTCTATTTCTACTTTTTTTTTCTTTTGAAAGTATAGGGAACAAGAACACTAAATAATTCTCAGTACAAAAGCATTAAATAAGCCATTTAGAAGACATTCTATCTTATGCAAATAAATATCAAAGAATTTTCATTCATATTTTAAATGAAGGATTAAGACAGCAATTATTCACACAATCTGTTCATTTAAGAATTCATCAACTAAAGAGATTAACATGCCTTATGGTCACAGAATATGAGACAGCCTTGTGCCTATACCTGCATTAGTTCCATTAATAAATGCAGTCTTAGCATGTATTAACATTTCTGAGCTGTCACCTGTGAAATATGCAGTAAAGAAAGCATTCACTTCTCCCTTGTAATATGCAGTAACTACAGTGAGGAAAGCCAACTCAAGGGATTTATTTTTAGCAAACTAATCATTGTGAAAAGGTAGTTAATTTTTCTTTACAAGACTAAATAAAATGAGAGACTATTTAAGCCACACTATTTAAAGTGTGACTGTATGATAATGGGCTTCTAACCAGCAACAATCTATGGCACAATTACATAAGATATGTAAGCTACATAAGCAGCATTCTACCTAACTCTAACTATATTGAGTTATTTCACTTCTCATTCACAAGTTCAAATGGCAAATATGCATCTCAAATTCAGCACAACTTCTTACTGCCTACCACAAACCAGAGAACTCAATCTCCATAAGGGTTATATGACAAATCTAATCTGCATTCCATCTTTTCCCCCCCTATACAGAAATATAGCTATTAGAGCAGCAGAGTACTAGAAAGGGCAGACAAAGGGCCAAGCACTTCGACCATAATAACCTGCAGAATTGCTGGAATGATATGGAGAAGGGATTAAGATACAGCAACATACCACCTTCAAAACATTCTCCAATGAAGGCATGTTAAAAAATAGTCTGACACAGCCATAGCAGTTTCTGTATCAAGGAGACCTGACTAAGCTTTGCATTGTTGGAAAGTGCATCTGCATGAGAACACACATCTTTTACAAATGTCTAGGAAACAACATTGTGCCTATTTCATGTCTACAGTGAAACTGCACATGAAGTCAATCCAATTTTCACGGCATTCTTTATGTCCTAAAAACTAATTCTTTATTCTGAGTTTTCTTTTTTTGATGTTCTGCCATAACAGTTTTAGACAGAGCACCACAACACAGTACAAATCCTCTCAACAGGATCATGCTTCAGGCATTTTACTCACAAAGATTATTTGCTAAAGCTGTACTCATGCTCGCATTAATTTTTTGTAGAAGTAGAATTTATATGCAGCATAACTACATTTCAGTAAAATACATGTCTGATCCACAGATTGAACTGCAAGTTGTCTCAGTTCTAAATAAGCCCTTACAAAGCCAATGAAACCAGGGGATAATAAAGGAAGGTATTCACATCACCACATAGCTTAGGAGACATTCTCCATGTACCTGGCCATACAGCAGATCCAGACAATGCAGACACTTGTGGAGGAAACTTGTCTTTACAGTAGCTATAACACGTGAAGGTATGTACCAGGCTATTCTTTTTGCTCTACACAGACAGTAAAAGCAATATTTTTCCCCTTGATCCTCTCTTAGCAGGGTGCTATCAGGACTATCAGTAAGCCTTGAAAGTGTACTCAATCAACTTAAACTCATTTCCACTGTTTACTGTCCCTTGCCTTCTTGTTTCTGTGCACATTTTCTGTACAGGTGACTTCAAGCATGACACATTCAAACTCTCAGCCTGGGATATAAATCTCAATATTTTTTGGCAAAACAGTGACTAAAGAAACTCATTCAAGTGGAACACTCCTCAGTACACTAACACACTTCCAGGGCAACTAGAACTTGTTTTCATTACAAATGGCTAGGATTATGAGAAAGGACTGCTTTGTACTTACCAGGAATGACAAGGGGTTTTTTTTAATAAAGACACTGATGTGCCCTGACCTCCTGTGAAGAACAATCCCAGACGTAACTCCAGCTAACCTAGCTCTGCACAGTCTTGGACAAAGCTGCTATCTCACTGAATACCTGCTGAAAGGACATTGCTAAACTTTTTGGCTTTTCAGTCATTTCACATTTATAGAAAGGCCACCTGAAATGGTTGATCCTGGGCAAGTAGGGCTGCCTCCCGCAACCAGCGTGCGTGACAAGCATACTGAATCCCCTGGTTCCACAGGAGGAGGACTGGGGAAAAGAAGAGACACACAAATTTTGTGACTCCAAAAACCCCTAAGAGTTGTGCACAACAAGGAAGGGGCTTGAGACAGCCACAGAGAGAATTTACTCCCAGTTATATAGGGGCAGAGGACAAGGGGAAAAAGGCAGAAATCTCTCAGTCTTTTTGTAAAGGTGATCACCACGAGAAAGATACCTTTCCTAATTTTGATCCAGGAGAAAAGCTACCGAGACAATCTGACAAAGTGCTTGGCAAGCCCATGAGCTGTACCAAAATCACATATATTGAATATGGATTATTGCTCTTCTAGAAGTCAATTCCCTTGAGAGAAATGAAGGGATCTTGCACCACTACGTCAGTTGATGTAAAATTGAACCCATAGAAAACTGCATTCATGTGCCTCAGAGTGCCCTGAGCTTTAATGAAGTCAATATTCTTGAAGGATGAGTTCTCCAAGAGAAAAGTTGTCACACTTTGTCTAGGGAGGTGAGAACAGAATGTCCCTCAAAACACTTAACAGCCCTTATATCTGCAAGGAAGATCAAGTCCACCCTGGAAAAAGGAAAGGTCCACTATTAAGGCACTTCCTGTATTTCCTGAAAGTGAGATAACATGACCTAAAGGCAAAGCCTAGAACCGGGTGTCAAATGTGGGTTTGCCTCTCTTCTAGAGCTGGAAGGCAGGTCCTAAGAATCATAAAATGAGCTCTTACAGCTAGTATAGAAACTTGTGACACAGATTTTGGAGTGACAGAAGCCACAGTTTTCATGACAAACTTCTTAATTTACAGGAGAGCTAATTACAATATTTACAATTTAGGTTTCTACATTCATTCAAAGGACAGGAGAAGTATCTGTAATATTTTCAGGAAAGCATTTGAAAATTTCTTAGATAAACGGGTCCTTTGCCAAAACAGAGGTGCAGGACTAATGTCCCCAGCTATTGTGTCTCAGACAGGGCTTATAAACTCAAAGCTCCAGGTGTTTTGTGTAATTCTGCATGTAGTCTGGTCTCATCTCCTTCTTTATCCCTTTCAAACAGCAGTATTGAGATAAACATATAGCTAGAGATAGGTAAGATAGGTAAGAGATAGATAGATAGATAGATAGATAGATAGATAGATAGATAGATAGATAGATAGATAGACTTTATATGTCTTTCTGTTTTGTTCAACATGATTTAGTCCACCAGTGAGTCCCCTTCAGCCTACACATACTGCTCAGCTTAAGAGGGTGTCTTGGTTTGAAAAGAGAGGTATCTACTAAGGATAGGTGGGGCCTCTCCAGTAATGGGGAATTCCAATCCTTTCCCTCCATGTTATTATGATTTGGAAGATTTAAAAAAAAACCAACTTTTCAGTCAGAGCTATGAGGAAAGGAATAACAGTCCTTTACTAGTAAATATAACAGGACAGACAAACAACAACAGCAATTATAATAATAATAAACAGAACCAAGAACCCCGAGGGGCTTTGTCTCACGAGTCCCGGGCAGTCTGATCTCTTGGGACCCCAAGAGCACCAAGCCGAAACAGCGGAAACTCCGAGCTGATGGCTGGAAATGGTGGGGTGTCCCGGCAGGCAGGGGGGTGTCCTGGCAGGCAAAGTGAGCAGTGCTGGAGAAGCCACGGCGGCTGGACCCGGGCTGACCCAAAATCCAGCAGGGCAGGCGAAGAGCTCTGAACTTCCGGGCGCTCCAGCAGACGAAATGGATTGGACTCCTCCGCCAACCGTGGACTTCACGCAGTCAGCTGTCGCCTGACCGTCCTCCCCGGAAAACCGAGGAGCAGCCAAAAAAACCACCACCCTCAGCTCCCGAGAGCCTTTCCCTCCCCCCCCCCAAACTAAGTGATCCACTTCTTTTGTACAGGGCAAGCACCCTTTTAAGCATCAGTATTTAGTCTCCTAGCAACTTATGGAGGGAAAAATTCCACAGGAAAACTTAACCCCCCACAGAGGAACTTCAGTTATTTCCAGGATTTGATCAAAAAGCACACTCCATAATGGGCCAAACCTAGACACAAAGGGGACTCTCCCATGGGATGTTTTCTACTGCCCCACCAGCAACCATAACCTCCATAATAACAGTGACAGCCTCGACTAAATGTTTGGTCGTGTCACCAGGGCAGCTCGATCCCAGTATTGTACAAGCTTCAGTACAAACTTCAGTAAAAATGTGCAGAGGCCACAGACAACAGAACCATCTTTTGCACAATCTCTCCTTAATAGCTCTGGCAAATTTGCAAACCAAATACAGGCAAACCCTCAGTAGGTCCGTGTTGCCCTACTTCCATCAACATCAATGAAGCTATGAAAAATTAAGGCAGCAGAGGATCTTGTATGAGAAAACTACGTCATCCTTCTCAAAATCTTACACTGCAATCCGCATGAAACAAATCATCTTTGCACAGCCCAAATGCTAAATATGTTTTCCCTTGCTCTTCACTGTACTGTAAAAGACAATGGAAATCACACATCACAGATGTTTAGGCAGGAAGATAGAATCTCAAAGGTTCGGTTTTGATGCTCACTCCAAGCTTTAAATGCTTAACTAAACTTGTCAAAATCCCTTGTTGCCTCACAATCTAAGCACAGAACACCTGGACACATACAAATTTTCACAACTTCTTGTGTCACTGATCAAAGAGTAAGATGATGAAAGAAAACATTCAAAGGTTTTAACTCTATTTGGATAAAACAGGCATGAACAGTTTGGACTTTCAGCCAAAGCTTCTTTGAACATTAAGAATCTGCCAAGGAATTTGAGAGTTAATTTCACATTAAAGCCTAAGAGCCTATGCTTTGTGCAGAACACAGAAGAAAAAAACCCTTAACTTTTCCTATTGAAAAACAAAAGCTGATCTGTACTTAAGCAAAGGCATAAATTTATAGGGTTTATCTACCACTCACTTTTACAGGGTATTGGAGGACATAGAATCAAAACTGAGGACTCTATGGATGCTGTTTCTCTAAAAAGGCAATGAAGACACTCATAGGGCCAGCAGTGGGATCTAAAGCACCAGAATTATCAGTGAAAACAAATCCCAAGTGTTGGAGAAAAAGCCCTCCTTCTCAATCTCTTGACATAAATTTTAGCACAGCCAAGTTATAAAAACAGGGTGCTCAGAACAGATACATCAGTTGAGTCCATCAGCTTCACAATCTTTTCTTCTTCTATTCAACACTGAGGCTGGCTCTCTCTGTGCTTTCAGGAACATGGGCAGCCAGTGCTCGGACACCTGGACACTTTAACTTGTTCTTGGGTGTGACTTCTTGGCCAAGTGGCTGCTTTCTGAGTTTTGTCTGGAATTTTCTCTCTTTTCCTTTTTTCCCTTGCTCCTTTGTTTCTTGCTTTCTTTTAAAGTTCTACCAGAACCCTTTCCATTCCCACCATGACATTTATCTCAGACTGCTCAGTAGAAGACAATCGGCTAAAAAGAAAGAATGGATGAGCAGAACAAATACTGACTCCATTTAAAACGTATACTTTAAAACTTTGAGCAAAAATATTCTTCCTTTATATATCATTGAGCATGACTAAGTATGATTTGGCTCCCGGTGGAAATACCTATCCATTGGTGACTTGCTCTTCTACTCAGCAGAGATTTAATTGCTACATTCAGAGAACCCTAAATGAGCAATTTGGCTCTCCTGTGACAGACACCTAAGACTGGTCAGCAAATTCACTCTTTAAGCTCTGTCACTATAGTGATTTTATCTCCTTGGACAGGAATGGCATGCTTGAGGATAGATACCTACATTACTGGACATATAACTAAATGACAGGTATTTTCATGCAGTCCCTCAGCTTGGTACTGACAGTCAGGCTTTAATAGCCAAAACAGTGCCTCTGATTCTTGTGTGAGACACCACCTCAGAAGAATTCAAGTGTGTTCATGCCACTGGAAATGCCAGCTGAGGGTTCTAGATCAGATCAGGCTCTGCTGGTTCCGGCTCACTCATGTACTGGACCAAGTCAGACACACTGTTCGCTGACAAAATGTGGGTGTGGTGTCAGTGTTACCAAACCTGAATAGTGTAAAGATAGATAACATCCTTGTTTATCTCCAAGTTTTCAGTCTTACTACAGGACAAAAATTAGATCTACTTGAAAGTTTTAATCTAAAATTTTAATCTTTATATTGTTCCCCATATTGGTGTTGGAGTATGAGCAATGTTTAATAGCCTCCAGCATCTATTCCAGAAAGACAAGCTTTTAAGAGCAGCAGTTGTAGAAATTGGGCCAGCATCCAACTGTCTGACAGGTCTTTTATTGCTGCTGTAATACAGCCAAAATGTGGAAATGTCACATGTTTTAATACTGTAACTATTGATAACTAATGTCACAGAGTAATACACTTTTTGGTTGTGAAAATAGCCTAATAACACGTTAAGGCCTAATGAAGCAACTTAGCCAAGGCCCTTTCTTCTATTTCAGTGTATTTTTATACACTAGATTAATACAGATATTTCTCATTGACACTTAGAAATTATGATTTTTGTCTCTAAACCAATGAACTAGCTAACCCACAAGGAGACTGAGAAAATTGTAGAACAGAAAAGTCATTAAAACCCTGTATTGAAAACATGAACTTCCTGCTTGAGAGCAATAATTTTAAGGTGGAAAGCTTGTAATTCAAACAGGTGATATAAATATACACTAAAGAAAGTTAATTAACTTAAGTGGTGCAATGTAAACTACTTCATGGAGCACACAAGAAATACAGGTGACACTTATGCCATAATTAAATGAAGATGTTAATGGCTTCAGCAGTGTCCTATGTGGGTTAGGTATGGCTGGTGCTTAAAGTGTTTGTGGCTGTAGTAATGGCAGTGCTCAGCTTCCTTCTCCTCTGTTTCTGAAGGCAGTCCAAACTATAATGCCTCTGTTCCAACTTACTCAGCTCTCTATAATACCACATAAATGACAAATGCCATAAGTAGACATAGGAGCATATAACAAAATACTTTGTTGTATTTATCTTCAAGCAGTTTCATAAAGCAGCAGACCCTTAACCAGCATCTACTTCTTCCCATGGAATATCCTCTGCCAACACCTGCTGCTGCTCCCTCCTACGAGGACAAAAGAGCTAGACTTAAGACTTTTTTGGTCTTCTCAACAGGGGCTATGAGAACACCTGATAGCTCAGTAATATTCCTGTCAAATATGGCTCTTTAAGGCAAAAAATTAATCTAATAGCATGATATACCAACATTTATTGTTCATTTTTCTAAATGAATGTCGCTATTATTATATTGTCATGAACCGAGCTGCACCAATGAAGTCTATGTCAAAATAATAATGCTATTTAGACCCTCCTTTAATTTTTACATAAAATCTTTCCCGTGTTGCTTGATCTCCATTTGATTTAACATGGGTGGTCACACCTCCTACTCCCAAGGAATCCAATCTCATCCAGGTTGAAGTCAGTTTGATTACTACAGGCTTTCATAGATAATCTTTTCACACTGCAAGTGAAATATAGAAACAACACACTGAGAAGAAGAAAAAAGCAAATAAAACCAGTATGAGTTAGCAGTGAAAGGCTGTGGTACAAGCTGCTTTACCTTACTAGATAATCAATAACGCTGTTTTCACATCTTGATAATGTTACAATTACTTGTGCAAAGTGAACTGGAATTTTTATAATTCCCTCCCTTGTTTAGTGAAATGTCACAGTATTTAGAGTTAGTGCAAAGTAATACTTTGCTTCATCATCACTCCTACATATAATGTTTGGGGACAATGACCAAAAAGACCATTACCATTTTTAAAAGCAGTAAGCCATTAATGCATATGTCCTTGAATAATTTTGTTTTACAGCATTTTATCTTGCAATGAGTATTTCAGAAACAGGGGGGAAAGGGGCGAGGGAAAAAAAAAGCCAGGACCAGACAGATATATTTGAATCTTTATATTTCTGATTTACACACGATCATGAAGTAAGTCTTTAGAAGCATTGAGCATCTATTTCTTATTCTTTAAAATAAAGCCCTGCTTTGCAGAAACAGACAATTATTATAAGACCAAATGAGCCTAGTGCAGAATAGCATTTTTTCCAGCACACCTAGAAACATCACCTTAAAAATGTCAACAGCTGCCAGGCAATTCTGACTGCCCCACATACGAGTATCAGCTGGAAGCAAAACAACATTCCCAGGGATGAAGGCAGTCCCTCAGTCCTAGCCCCCAAGAGCAGGAACAATTTCAACTTTCCCACTTTTCCATCTCTCAGCTCCTGCTTTTTCTTTCCCAAGCAAACACCAATTCTCCCTTTCCCCCCGCCACAACACTGGCAACATGGTGAAAAAGAAGCAAGCAGCAGAATGTCTCATTTTTACACTACAGATTTCTTACTTTATACAGCAGATTTCTTATTTTAGAGGAACACATCCAAAAGCAGACTTGTTACTAAGATTTTGGGTTGCAACAGACATCTCATGTTTTACACAGCACTTGATACTAGTACATTGACAGATAGAATGATTGGACAGTTCTCAATAGTCTGCTCCCTTTTTACAGTCTTAACATGCTAATGTTTAACATCATTCCCTCTTTCAAAGTCCTTTTTTTTCACAGGATAATATTAGTTCTTAGTAAATGTGAAACCAATTATCCAGCTTGCTGGGCTTTTTGCTGTCATCAAACAACTGATGGACTCAAATACAAACCAGTGTTGCCACTGTTTGGAAATCAAAATTATTTGCGCTGACTACTCTGCTGTTGTGAGAAATTTACAGCAATACAAGCATACTTTATATGGTGTTTGCATATTATGGAACTCAACCTGCTTTGTACAAAGTAAATACTACTATAAATTTAAAAATAAATTCAGATTATTTCTTTCTATAGACATACTGGATCTCCACTCAGCAAGATTACACATTTTTAGTCCTAAATGGTAAAAAACATTAGATAACTCTTGGAAGAGGTTTTCAAGCACAACTTTCACATTCTGAAAAGTCTAAACCACATTTTTCACTTCAAAAAGGATTTGGTGATCCCTCTTGTCCTCCCTTCATTTCATTCTCAATCCAAGTGTAATGAAGCAACATGAAACCACTTTGCTCAAAACCTCTCCATTCTCGAATCTTTTTTTGCACTGCTCTTGCAGGAAGGATAGAGGCCACAGTAAGGAGCAAACAAATAGGCATGAATAACAAGAATCGGCACAGAGTAGAATATAAAACTCAGTAGTTTTTTGTTGGTTTTTTTTTCATCATTTCCACAAAAAAACTTCATCTCTAAAGCCTGGAATATATTTAGGACTCAGGAAATGCTCTGGAGATCAACTCCATGCCCCTTAACAATACAGCTGCAGAGATAAACATGACTTTCAGCAGCAATAAGGCAACTGCTAACAATACTCCAAGAATTTGTGTATTTTAATAATTATACTTTCTGCTCAGCTATGCAGAGGACTAGGAAAAAAAGGCAAACTATTGACCTCTATCTTGTTTCATTCCCAAAGTTCAAAAATCTTAATGTTTATATGCTCCACTGCCATCAGATTTGAAGAGCAAAGAAACAGTCACTATGGCAAATTTTAAGATCTAACATTGCTGATTTCTGGATCCATCACTTATTCTAATTTTTACAAATTGCTCAGCTGCAGAGATTTACCACAGCTGAAATAATCAGAGTCTATAATATCAGCACTTCATCAGATAAAATTGGAGAAGACGCTCTTTCATAACCTAATACAAAAGAAGCTAAATTAACTGACATTTTGTCTTCAAAACACTATGATCTGTGGTAGCATTAGTTGTGTGAGATGAAAGGGTAGAGACCAATCATGTAAGAGCATGAAGCAGTATTTAAAGTTTGAAATAGTTTTGGAAATAAAGATCCAGACTGCTCAATTAAAGGCTCTTGACCATCTTTGATTCTGTAGATCCATGTATTGCCACAGACTGACTACAGTAACTGCTCTGTCACTATCTAACTGAACGAGACAGAGAAATTACATGCTAAAAGTCAACTTCTAGACTGGAAGTGGAGGAGGAGGAGGGTTGTCTGAAATTTTTGTTTTCAGTAGTAAAAGCAATGGTTTTCTCTCTAGTGTCAATGTGTATCTACTTCTCAAAGCTCTTCAGTTTTATGCAAGATCACTGCTGTGGCTGAGCACTTCTGAGTTTCTCAGAATGCAGTTTGTGATTCTGAGTTTTATCACTGTAAAAGGCCCGTTCCTGGTCGCACTCACTTGTCACAATACTATGAATTTTGCTTTCATATCATGTTTCTGTATGCCACTTCAGGAGCAGAATGAAGACCAGCAACTTTTACTCAAAGCTTCCCAAAGCCCAGTGTCCAAGACAGTACTCAGAGATGTCAAGAAGGCCAGCTGAAGCAATAGCCGGCACCTCAGCTTTCCTGGCAAGTTTCCAGGGGGGAAAAAAAATAACTAGGAAAGCACAAATAAAAAGGTTCCTCTCACATCTGACAGGAATGACTCTCCTTAAAACAGTAATAATGTGCTCATGGAAGTACAAGTGGGTTACAGGCTGACATCAGCTGACATTTTTTTTCTGCCTAAAGTATCTTACTGAAGAAGTATTTTGGGGACAAAATATTAGTTTGAACACAAAAGCACTATTACAGTTGATTTGGCTTTGAATGGTGAGGCAAGAGGGTTCTGCAGAGGTGGACAGGTGGACAATAAAGAAATTGAAATGTCCCTTGCACAGGTGTTGTGATCTCTACTGATTTTTGGTTTTTGTGATCACTACTTTACCTACTGATTTTTAGAAGACTACACACCAACAACACCAACTAAAATTGAATCCAGAAACTTATATACAGTTTGAAATATTGTTCATCCCAAGTTTAAAGCAAGTTATTTGGGGGGGGGGGGGGGGGAATGGGGCAAATTGATTTTTTTAAAATGGTGGTTATGTAAAATAATACAAGAGATGAACCAGTAACTCTTGTTTGTATCAGAAAACGCTGAAGAAGAGTAAATATGGCCTATTGGCCCTACTAGATCTAAGTGGGAAAAGAAAACTATTTCTCACTCAAAACTGTAAGGATCCATTACTTCATTTGCAAGGACCATCTTGAGAAAACAAACACAGGTGTATTAATTAATCTTCCAGACAGGAACTGGTAGCATACAAGGTGGAAAAAAAGTACTGAAGAAGCAGGTTTTGCTTTCATTTCTATTCCAAACAAAAGAGATTAACCACGTTTTCAGAAGAAGATGAGAAAAGGGAGGCACCAACAGGAAGGCAACACTGGAAACAGTAGTGAGGATTTATTTATCTGTGAGGTATAAGGCTACTGATAAAAACTTCAGTGCTGCCTCCCAGCTCGCTGTGCCAAACTGTAATGTAGCCGCTCCTAGTGTGATAATTGCTACTGCTAATGCCCTCAGATCCTAAGACTCAAGAATATAACAGAGATACGACTTAACCACACCATGAAAGACAATGACAGCTGAATTCACTCCACCCCAACTCAGCAACAAGCCTTTCTAATGAGGTGTGCTACTCTCACATTACAGGAGTGTGTGGCTGGACAGGTCTGACACTTTTCAGTCTGTAGTCCTGTCACAGTGTAAACTGAAGGTAATTTCAGTAGAAAATACAAACCATCTCCTACTGTTTGCATTCAAATCATCTTCACAAGAAGCAACTCCCCACCATGACCTTACTATTTACACCTGGAGGCACAGCGTTTCCAACTGAGAGCCACCAAATGAACTGCTAGCTTTCACAGATACAAACAAGTATAAAATGTTCTGAAGCTCACTGTGGAGATGGTATTTCAATTGCACCATGTGCCTCGCTCTGATACACTAGATGACCCTGAGTAAGGACAGAAGACTGGGGAAGGGAAAGCAGATACGTTGGCTTAGGATAGGGTAAAGGAATTATCAGAATCATTTTTGCAGGAGATGCAGTTGAATTAATGTTTAAAGCTATTAATCACGTCCCTCATCTCTGCAAGTTGTAGCGCAATTCATAACAACTCACAGTCTTAGGCTTCTACATATTAAATGTCTAAAAAGTAAATCAAATTGTGAAAGGTTAATATTTGTAAGTATAGACCAGAAAACATTTACTGTGGATGAACCATTCACTCCCCTCCTCCCAAGAACCACTATTTGAACCCCCTTAGCAGACTACGTGCAGAACAATTCCCTGGAAAAACAGATTAATGGGAACGTGAGGCTCTCAATGAAGCGTGGGAAATGTGATTTCTGATCAACTGTGTAATTCTACACATGTATCACTCTCCACAGTATTTTACCATGTTCACACATTACTTTTCATCTCCTTTTACCACCATAACATGGGCAGTGTATCAACTTCTGTACAGTATTTGTTCTAGAAACAAATAAGAGTTCCATAAATTCTGCTGCCCAAAACTCACTGAACTCATTTAGGCTGGAAAGCTTTTCCATAAAGAAAAATACAAATATTCCCATTATTAAACAGATTAATGCAAACGATCAAGAAACCTGTGAGTTTCGTGTGAACAGATGACCTCCTCTGAGCTCCTTCTCTTACATCAGTTCAGCATCTCCTACAACCTCCCAAGAGGTCAATAAAAGACCACCAGCTTGAGGCATTCACAAACAGCAACTATGCCTCTCACACTACATCAAAGGAAAAAAAATGTATCATGACATTAAAAGCCTTTTTAGAAGAACCCTTTACTGTCTGCAACCAATCAAATCACCAGGTTGCACCTCCTAGTGTTTCTCCTACATAGTGGAAAGACAAGAAATGTACCCAGATGAAAGGGTTTTGCACTTGACAACAAAACGGGTGTTCTGAAAGTAACTAAATCCCTTACACAATAATTAAGCACCAAATGAGCCATTTAAAAATTTACCACTACCATTAGAACAAATTAAATTAAGCCAAGATTAACATATTAAGTTTGCTCAACCCAAAAGCAGATTAACTTCACATAGTTCCTGTTTAGCTATATGCAAACTATTTTTCAAAATATCTGACCGTAAAAATGGGCCAACAATACATGCAATTAAGTAAATGAGATAACTGGGTAACTTATATTCAAAGGATAATGGCAAACTAGCTCTTCATCTTTTCCCCTACAGTAGTTATGATACTCCATTTCCAAGACTTCTGCTGAGAAAAATTAACAGTTTTCACATTCTAATATATCCTAATACCCAACTTACAAAGCAGTGTCCCTTTTGATTAGCATCTGTATGTTACTTGCTGATCCTTGTGGTGGAGAAGTAAGGAAGAAATTTCCACAGGATTCTTTAAACATCCAGAAAGTCTATTTCACTGAAAATTATTTTGTTCACCTGTGTTGAAATTTTTGGCCTTACTTTGAGCTTTATGTCAATGAGAACAGCAGGATCTTGGCAGCTGAAAGACTTCAGTACAGTAGGTTAGCCTCTCTGTGTTATGCAAACCAGGAATGACCAAACACAGGGCCATTAAGACAGGGCTATAGGTTAAATATGGATGTTTGAGTTATACACAGAAATAATTCGAATTTTAAAAAAAGAAAACAAACCCAAACATTTTCAGACCCACATGCATGTTTTACTACATATAAGAGAAAACAACTTGGTTTAATTCTGTAAAGAGGAAAATTCTTTTCTTGGGAAATTTATATCTGTTACCCATCAGTGTAGTGTTTGTTCACAAGAATATTGACAGATTCAACACTTTTCACTCCTAACACTGGAATGTTTTTTCATTTTTACTATACAAACCACAATTCACAGTGCAAGCAATGAGGTAGGAATTAAATAGGTCACATTTTTATATAATGGCAAGTGTAAATAAGGATTATGCATTTAGCTTTAAAGAGCTTACAGATAAGTTCAAAATCATAAAAAAGATGCCAATAATAAAGAAAAAACATCCAAGTGTTTCCCACATCCCAAATGTTTCAAAATATGTGGCCTTGTTCCTCATTTCACAAAAACATAAAACTGAAGTACCTTTGCATGAAATTGCCCCAAAACCAGCTTGCCAAGAGATGATTATTGATTATTCAGGAATATAGCAAGACTGCGAAGTTTTAAAATTAAAAAATGCTTGACAACAGAACAATTTTCAGTACAACTACTATTTGTCTTATTCAACAACCAACTATAGATGCTGGCATTTATAATTGCCTCCCAGAATCTGTATGAAATTGTTTTCTTACGCAATTTCAGTGTAAACTGATTAAATAGCAACCAAAAAGCCAGGCAAAATACAAAGGCTGAAGACTTCAGTATTGAGCATGAGCAGCAGTTTATGCTATTGATGATACCTAAGAGTGGCCTCAGATGTGCCCTTTCCACACAGCTGTAATATGAAGAATGGAGCATACTATATCTGTTCCAGAAGCTGCAAACTCCCAGCACAAACTGACCAACATGACATTGCAAGTAATATTTATATTTCAAAAGCAATGCAAGAAAATATTTTCAAGAAATTTAGACATGTCATTTTACTGCCAGCTGACATAGCCTTCGCATTTAACATTAATCATGTTTCTATTTATGCTATTTAGAAACTTAATTATCCAACCCACTCATTCAAACCAAATCTGAAAGCTACCTAAAATTAAATTCGACTAGTATATCAAAACCTCACCTTACTTTCAATTCAGTGATTAAGACATATTTCTACTGCACATTTATTTAGATTGTATCTGAAAAGGAAGCCTATCAATAGGGTAAAGGATATTGCAAGCACCTCCTGAGGTTTCTACTTAATTTTTCAATATTTACAGTAGAGAGAATAATGCAAGTAAACAGATGGAAATTGTTATGAAAGAAAACTAACAACCTTTTTAAAAACACCTGAGGGTTCTGGTGAGGCTGGTTCCACTTTCTTTAGACTGCCCCATCAGAGCCACAAACTCCTCAGGCATGAACCTAAAACTTGTAATTTTTCATAGTTGGATATTTTTATTTGTGTTAAATGCTGTTGCAAGATGACAATTAACAGCTCTTCATTATAATGCTGTTTTTTTACAAAGACACAGAAATGCCAGAAGCAAGTGTAACTCCTAATCTGGCTGGCTCATATGATGCCTATACTTGACAGGAAAAAATTAGAATATCCTAATCAACATCTCTACTCTGCTGTAAACTCTGCATACATTTTTTTGGTGGTGGTGGTGGGGTTTTGGCGATTTTTTGGTGGGGTGGGTTTTGTTTTAGTGGGGTGTATGTGTTTTGGTTTGCTGCTTTTTAAATAAACAAGCCATTATTACAAACTAACTACTTCATCAAACTGTACTTTAAGGCTTTCTCCCAACACTCAGGAGACACTACTCCTCCCACCATCTGAAAAGATAACCATGCACAGGTTTGTTGGGAGGGCAAGGTAAACCATTACAGATATTCAGAAAACACATTCATTAGCAATGTACACGATGTATCACTGTCTCTGCTGAGAGCTATCAGGCATTACAAAGCTCTCAGTTATTACTAGGAGCTGACATATACTCCACCACATCAGTCTCAGCCAAAAATACTGGTTGACAAGTCTTGAAAGACATACAGTATGCCTAAGCTATCCAATAATGAATAATTTAAATCCTTTGCAGAGACAGGGCATAAATCAATCTTTTTTTTTTTTTTTTTTCCATTGAAAATGAAGTTGACAATCCATCCACTGAATGGCAAAACTTGCTCCTTAGAAGCAATTAGACCTTTTGTCTGCAAGGTCAAGTACATTGAGAAAGATCTACTGGACCACAAATACCGATGTCAAAGTGGTAAAATTGAAACAAGTGTCCTGTGGCTTATTTCTCTTTTCTCCCTTCATGAGAAAGAGTTTAAATTGCCAAAGATTCTTTTCTAAGTCTTGTCCCCACTCCCAAGTTCACTACATCTTTGTCAAGGCTATAAAACCTGGAGCACAAGCGTAAAATTAGGAACAGCATCTTGACTTCTAGCTTTGGGTTTTGTGGTAGCCACACTGAACTGCTTCTCATATTACAGTTATTTAGTCTGCATTTTAAAGATGCTGAAGGATGGAGTACAAAGAAACAAAGTGCTTATAGTTTTCACAATATGAACTGCCCTACAGCTACTGTCCCTACGCTTGGCACAGAGCAAAAACATACAAGCTATGACTGTACCACATCTATGACAGCTCGTGGCAAACCCTGTCTTGCTTTGATACAGCTGAGAAGAATGCCTACTTTATGAATGCACATATGGAGGAGGGAGACCACCAATCTATCTGCTGCAGCTTTTGGTGAACACCTGCCACGATTATGCCACAAATGCCGGCACACAGCGTATTAACACATCCATGCCCAAGCCAAAAATGTAGCAGTCCTGACAGGTTCACATACTTTCTTATTTGTCATCCAAAGGTGACAGCTCATAACCCGGCAGAGGCCACGGGTCGTCAAGAAGAGGCAACAAAGTGTGAAGTTTCCTTTGCTGGGCAGAATAATTTGAAGATTTGGAAAAAAAGGGTGGCGTCATGGGAGGAAGAAGAAAGTAAAAACACCCACCCAGGATTCAATCCTTTCTCTACAAAGTCAGAAATAAAACAGCAATAGGAACTTCCCCCACAAAGCAAGAGAAATTCAGATGACCCTCAGGCCACAGGGCACTGGCCTTAAAAGCAGGTCCTGTGCTGTTTTCACATCCCATTCTGAAACTGCCATCTGACTGTGCAGCTGTTCCAAAAGTTATTACAAGAGAATGACTCCGGCACTGATGTCGCCTACACATGAAAATTACTGTTGAAATAAGAAGAGTTGGAAAATGGAGAAAAGATAACAGATGTTGTTCACAACATCCAGGAGACCTACAAAAATGCAATACAGTTCAGAAAATCCATATTAAGGCTCAAACTAAAAAAGTGGAGGCGGTTGTTAGATGCAGAGAAGAGTGTGAACAACCAGAAGCGCATCTGAACAGAATTAACAAAGTTGAGGGGTGTATTACTAAGAAGGAACCCTAAGCAGTGCGACAGAGTACTCAAAAGTACTCACAGCATGGATTTTGGGTGCCTGGGAAGCCAGAACTCTGCCAAATTGGTTTTTACTGGTAGGCCGTGATCAAAGGGTTCATTCCAAAGCTGCCTGCCTGCAGAGTTCACCTGCAAGACCAGTGCTCCCCAGTTGTGAGAATACCTGCAGCAATGAGGAAGAATTTGGGATTTAACAGCAAAATGAGCCGACATCTAAACATAAGAAGGCTCCTTCTCTTTTTTGTAAGCAAGGATACAGAAAAGCCTCCAAAATTAATACTTTCAAGAAGCTTACAGACAGTGGGATTGCAATTATTTCACCAATTCCGAAACACAAAGCTGCTTTCTGTTAAAGCCAAAATGAAATTAGAAGACAATATTTCAACACAATTAGAAGTATTACTTGGTTAGTGCCAGAACAGGGCACTCTCACTTGCCAAGCAAGAGGTTAAATATACAGCTGTGAGCATCAAGGAACTTATTCAAGCACCAAGGGAAGAAAAGAAGACAGAAGCTGAAGACACAAATGTTGCCAGACATCTCAAAAGGGAAGAGAGACTTTGTGGGACTCTTTCCCACAAATCCCACAGCTGGATAAATGATTTTATTCAGGAGCTATGAAGAAGAAACTGCTACAGACCAACAAAAAGCAGCTATTCTAAAATGTCTAAAGGATTTCAAAAAATTACTTTCCCCTTCCCCCTTCCTCCCAGCATAATTTATTTCTATTATGTACACAGTGGACAAAAATAGTGATATGCTTACTGAAACTACAGTTGTAGTCAGGAGTTAAGATTAAAAAAATAATGCACTACAGTAATGGTAATGTAAAGCAATTTTTTTCTCCTCTTTTCACTGATCTTCATATAAAGCTTTATTGAAATGTTATCAGCTTCAGAACAGGTTAATCACTTTCACAGTTCTTAAACATGAAATTAGTCCTCCTTTCCCAACAACCGGTGGAAAGTTATGCCTATCCAAATGAAGCAATTATGTCAGAAATCAAGTCAAACCATTTACATTTTTCATTCACTGTAACAGTTTTTAAGTGTGATTAATCAAATCAACCTTCCCTTTTCAGCCAGAGCTATAATTGCTAAGTGCAAATTAAAGCATATTATATATGACATATGATACTTAATCTGAACACAAATTTTTATTAAGGTTTAAGTCAAACTTTGTTAAATGAGTTAAAGATATCCATTGAATATATCTTAACATTATGTACATGCCCAGCGGGAAAAGAAAAAATATCACAAAATATTACAGAAATACTTCAAACCCCATAGATAATCCAATTGCTTTGACCAAAAAAAACCCACAAAGGATAACAGCAATATCAGGCTTGTAAGAATATATAGAATATCTTCAAAGATTCTATCATACATTTTAAAAGGAGATAGCAGATAATTCTAGAATTATTCACTATTCAATTATTAATTCCTAAACAATTGTTTTTTCAGCAAAAATGTACAAAAATCATTCACAATGATAAAGAAGAACTGCTAATTCTGTGAAAAACTCCCTTCTGGAGTAAGCTAAGTCAAGCTAAGTAAGCTAAGACTTCAATTATTTCAATAATTGTTGACATCTGCTGAAAAGCCCATTGCTATTACTGTCCTCTAAGCAAACAGGGGCAAGAAAATTATACCAGTAAGGAATCTAAAGGATGAGAGTTGATATTCTTATTCAATACCCTGATCCTTATTTTACCCTCTTAATTTTCCATCTATTAATAACCATGTTGCTTTCTGATGTGGTTAAAAAGTCCTCTTTGTTGTACTGTATGTGGAAACTGTGAACCTATTCTATTGACAAAATCTGGAACAGAACAATATTGTCTCAGAAAAGCAAACAGGAAAAAGCAGGCTGCAGAACCTCTGAAAAACCTTTACAGTCTAACAAGAAGAAAAAAAAACCCAACCAAAATGTGACACAGAATCGCTTTTGGAGGGTTTGCTACCTACAGAAACATGAAATGGGATATTGCTTTAGTTCAAAAAGAAATACAGTTAGTGGTATAGTAATGGAATCCATCTTCAGTGCACTGAACAGTCAAAGTGCAACATATTGGAGGACGTACAATTATGAAGAGTTAATCAATTACCTTTAGTATAGTATTTTTCCTATGAAATAATCCTCCACAGAAAGCATTTGCTTCACCCCAATACACTTTACTTCACAGCGCTTACATCACTATGTTTACATTACAGAACAGCTAATATAATCTGTATTAATAATGAAACACTATTTTTTATATATATATATATGTAGATAAATAGAAGACATCTATTCAGTGTCTTGTGCCTCAAGCACACAATCAGTCCTCTTAAAAAAAAATCTTACCTGAAATAACTACACTGTTGCATATTACAGGAAAAAGTGTGCTGTGTTGGATAACACGATGTTTTCCACCCAATTCACATTATAAGCCATGCAGTTAGAATATAAGCACACTTGTCACTTGGTCTGTGACAGCCCCACTGGACAGTACAGTCTGACACCTATACATCCCACACCGGACCTAGCAGGTGTATGATGACCAGCCAGCTGGCTGACACTACATGGAACAAGATAGAGGCGGGGAGAGGTTAGAGACACGCAGAGGTTCCTGTCCCAACAGGGAAAAAGTACTGTTTCATTCCTAGCTTCAGCAGTCACAGAATAGGAAATCTAGCACCTTTGGGAACCTTATTTTTCTTTCCAATCTGACAATTGGCCAATAGCTTCAGAAATTATTTTAGGGAAAGAAAGATGCATTTGACAAGTCAGCTGACAGACAGAGAGCAAGCCTTTGACCTCCATCATGTCTCCATGCCTGGAAACCAGGATGAGTTTCCAGTCCTTGTGAGTAAAATCCACATAATCCAATTCATCCAAACAATGAATTTGTTCTATTCAATCCTCATTTTTCATTCACTAAGAGCAGTGTTTCTTCCAGGATGGATATATCCAAACCATCTGCACAATGAAGAATAAAGTAGATGCTAAAGGTGGATTTCAAGAAGTCTTAGCTGCTATGAGAGGTCAGGATGTGAAAGCTTAATGCAGACTTACTTATTCCACTGTGTGATACTTGCATTCTGTCTGGTACCTGAAATACATTTTTAAACTTAGTTCAAGGCACAGTTAAGCCACCATGCAATTACCACATTCTCATGTGTTTTTCCCGTTAATTGGTGAATAGCATTACTAATTGGATCTCACTAGTTGAAAATATTAAGCAGAAACAAGCAAATTACCTAATTCCATCCATGTTGCATTCCTGTAATTATTAATACCTTATTCCTCTTGCACTCATCCATCATGGACAGCAGGGTATGAGGGGAAGAAGAGAAAGACAAAAAAGGGAGAGAGGAGAACTAAAAAGGTGCAGTATTGTAACAGATTCCCTACCTCTCCATAACATGGCAAGACAGCATTTCATAGTCTGGCTATGAATCCAAGGGTAAACAGACTTTTGCTTCTGAAATCAGGAACTTTTAATTGAAGTTTGCCTTGTACTGCTCAGTTGAGGGTAACATCCTTCTCCACCAAAGCACAGCTCAGGATCCAAAGCTTAAACCACTCATGAAGAATCAACAGATTCTAAGCTGTCAGTCATCAGAATGACACTTTACATGCACACTATGCTGTTACTTGTTTCACATATAAAAACATTTCTCATGCTCTGGAAAAGTTTTCCTTTCATGACACATTCTACCACAAGTGCTACTTGTAACAATCTACAGAGCACCACTCTTTGCTTAAATATACTCAGATGCTTCATGAAGTCCCTGGATTTACAACGTTTTCTTT